>NC_137029.1:16566834-16729334 GCF_032717465.1 Coenobita brevimanus | reverse complement strand
TAGTTTTCCTGGAGTGCCTGCTAACTGTTCTAGGACGCCTTATCCTAGCACCACTCACTCTAGCACGCTGCAGTGAGCTCTCATCACACCACATGCCGTAACCAATGTTCTGAGATCCATGGGCGATGTATGAGGGGAGATTCATGATAAGCCTGCGCATTTTCTTTGGAATCTTGGCAACAGGCCAGTTTATCTTTTTTTGGAGGATGTTGAAATTGGGGTGAGTTACATTCCCGGGATATTAGAGTGGTTTCTTTGTAATTCCCCAGTTATCATGCTAGGGACCTTGAGTACTTCTCGTCTCAGTAGAGTGTCCTTAGAAGTCTGGTGTGGTCGACCAGAACATGGATTTCATGGCGGGAATTCAACAGCTGGCAGGCCACTTAATGCAGCCTTCAGTCTGCAGTGTTGCACTTATAGTCTGAGTTTCTTTAACAGGAAACTTTTCATCTTGTAAAGTGAAGATTCTGGCCTTATCGTCACGTGACATGCTCTTCTCAGGCATCTTAAACAAGGACTGGGAAAAACTAGAGGGTTTTAAAAAACGCTTTAAAAACAAGGTGGACAGGCCTGGAAACAATGCACATACACCCTCCTCTGTGATGAGAACTCCATGGGCACTGAATGCTTGTGGCAGGCAGGTTGTGAGAGTGGGTCTAGGAGAGCCATCATGTGCAGTAAAACACCAAGAATTTCGGAGGGAGAAAAAAAAAATCGTTCAAAACTTTGCCCCTATCCTAGACGGGAGAGTATTGCAATATTTTCTACAGGGAACAAATACACACACACACACACACACACACACACACACACACATATATATATATATATATATATATATATATATATATATATATATATATATATATATATATATATATATCCATCCATCCATCATCCAATCCTAAGTTACCCCATGAGGAGCGTAGGAGCCCGGGGCTAGGCAACTTGGTCCTGATATTTAAGATGAGAGTGACCAGCCTCACTCAGCCCTGAGTGCCATTACATGAGCAATAAACCCCAGCCACCCCTTGGATATAAACCTTCACCGGCTCAATCCGATTGGAGCACTGTAATTTGGCATGTCACTCAGTGTAGAGTCACCCACAGGCAGAAGGAAGAGGAAGGAATGAAGGAAAGAAAGACAGAAGAGGGAGTGTAAAGTCACCCGTAGGCAGAAGGACGAGGAAAGAGTGAAGGAAAGAAAGACAGAAGGGGATGGAAGGAAAGAAGGATGGAGGAGAGGAAAGGGCAGACACCCGAGAGCAGCACTACATCGAGTGAGTGGATGGTGAGCGCCCCCATCTACCGCAAGGTATATATATATATATATATATATATATATATATATATATATATATATATATATATATATATATATATATTGCCAGACGCCTTAATTCCGAAAAGGGTGGCCAGAAACAAATCGCCTCCATGTCGCCCTGTCCCCCGCCATTTCACTACCGTGCTCCCAGCTCACACACCCCTCTCTCATATACCTCTCCACTCCATCCCTCCATCCCATCCTTGGCCTCCCCCTCTCTCTCCCCTCCTCCACCTCACTCACATACACCTTTCCCGCTCAGTCTCCCACCCTCAATCCTCTCCACATGACCAAACCACCTCAGTGTGTTTCTCCTAACGCTTCTTATTTCATCCACATCCACACCACAACGCTCCTTCACTTCCTTACTTGTCAGTCTGTCTCTCCATGTGACTCCACAGGCTCTTCTCAAATAACTCATTTCCACTGCTCTCACTCTTGACTTCTGTCCCTCCAACAAGGTCCAAGTTTCACTTCCATACTTTACACTTTGTATCAAAATTTTGTCATGTAACTTTTTCACTTCCATGCTCACTTCCTGTTTCTTATCACTGCTTTCATGGAACCAGCAACCTTTCTTCCTTGTTGTACTCTTTCAAGCACTTCACCCTCTAAGCTTCCATCCTTACTGATCACACTACCCAAGTACTTAAATACACTCACATTTTCCATTTCCTCCTCATCCAAGCTCACTGTACATTCACTGACTTCACTTCTCTCGAAGACCATAACTTTACTCTTCCCTACATTCACTTTTAGATTCTTTTTCTTACACACTCTCCCAAACTCATTCACCAAGCCTTGCAGCTCCCCCTCGTGTTCACTTAACAACACAATATTATCTGCAAACAGTAGTACAAGGAGTTTCCAAACACTGCCCTCTCTCACTAGGGCCGCTCCAGCATCCACTGCCTTACCTTATATCTCTTTTATAGCCCCATACATATATACATTGAACAACCATGGAGGCATGACACATCCCTGTTTCAATCCAACCTTCAAATAGAAAAATTCACCCAGTTCACTGTTCACACACACTGCAACTTTATCACCCTCATACATACTCTTCACTGCATTCAACAACTTCCCATCTACTCCATATATTCTTAATATTCTTAATGCTTTCTACAGTCCTTGTCTATCCACCCTGTCATATGCTTTCTCCTAATCCATAAAGACCGCATACAACTTCTTTCCCTTCTCTAGAAACTTTTCCACTAAAGATCTAAGAATGAATATTTGATGTACACAACATCTTCCCTTCCTAAAACCTTCGTTCGTCTCCGACTAATTCCTGTGTTATTTCCCTAGCTCTGTGGAGCCATGGTGGAGTGGCATCAGTGCCTAACTTCTGTCTGAAGGTTCGAGGTTCGATTCCCGGTCAGGAGCGTAAAAAAAAGACTGTTCACACGCGTGTAATGTCTCTCTCCAACATAATGAAACGCTCGTGTTGTGTCTGGGATAGATTAAAACTGCTTTGTTGCTTGCCGAGTTGCGTGGGGCTGAGCAATAATCCAAATGTGTTATGACTGAAATGTATCCTCCCATAATGGATTTACCTGGTTCGTCAAAAAATTCAGGAGGCTCAGCTTTTATTACGCCTTGGTGGAGTGGCGTCAGTGCCTGACCTCTATCTCGAGGTTTGGGGTTTGATTCCCGGTCAGGACCATAATATATATATGTATATTGATAGATAGATAGATAAATAGATACAGGAGCCTCATGGCCCTACGGGGCCACTCAGAACTCGCCTAAATTAGAGCCATCTCTGGACCACGTTTTACTTTGGAACAAGTGCCATGCAAAGGACTTGCCCATATGAAAGCCATTTCTGAACACGTACCACCACCATCATCACCACCAAAGCTACCATCACTACCATTATCATCACAGCTACTGCTACCACCACCACCACCACCACCACAGCTATCAACACCATCATTATCACAGCTACCACCACCATCATACCTACCAACACCACCATCTAGTTACCACCACCACTATCACCACCACCACCGTCATAGTTACCACCACCATCATCAAAGCTACCACCACCACCAAAGCTGTCACCAGCACCATCATCATCACGGCTACCAAGCTACCACCTTCACCTTGACCATCACACCTATCACCATTTTGTGCTGAATAATATTGTCTGCTCGTAGCTACACTGAAGTAATAGACATCAGACTGTAGAATCACTACGCCATCTCTCTCTCTCTCTCTCTCTCTCTCTCTCTCTCTCTCTCTCTGTGCAAAGACGCATGAAACTCCACAGCAGTGCCCGGTTACCTCTTCCATATAGGCTTATCGTAACACCAATGGGACCATTGTTAGGCTGTGTTGCCAACCTCTAAAATTTCTTCATCCTAACAGACACTGAAAATATATTACATTTCCCTTCATCGCCCTACGGCTCAGGATGAAACTATTACTCAACAAGTTGGTAGTTTACATTACATATATATATATATATATATATATATATATATATATATATATATATATATATATATATATATATATATATACATATATATATATACTGTACATATATCCATCATCCAGTCCTACATTGCCCCATGAGGAGCGTAGGAGCCAGGGGCTAGGTAGATGGCCCCAACATTTAAGATGAGAGTGACAAGCCTCACTCATCTCTGAGTGGCATTACAAGACCAATCAATCCCAACCACCCCTTGGATATAAACCTTCACCGGCTCAATCCGATTGGAGCGCAAAAATCACCCACTAAACCACCAGGCGCCAAAATTTGGTTATATAGTTACCACCCACCATAGTAAATGGTTTCCTGGCGTACAGAAAACCATTTGGCTTGTCACTCAGTGTAGAGTCACCCACAAGCAGAAGGAATAGGAAAGAATGAAGGAAAGAAAGACAGAAGAGGATGGAAGGAAAGAAGTATGGAGGAGAGGAAAGGGCATACACCCGACAGCAGCACTACATCGAATGAGTGGATGGTGAGCGCCCCCACCTACCACAAATATATATATATATATATATATATATATATATATATATATATATATATATATATATATATATATATATATATATATATATATATATATATATATATATATATATATATATATATATATATGTATATATATATATATATATATATATATATATATATATATATATATATATATATATATATATATATATATATATATATAATGGCATATAACCTATTATCGTTTTCTGTTATTTAGTGCAGGACTAGACCTACACCTTATCTTCCTGTAAAAATAATTAATGAGTGAGTACATTGTGTGAGCGGCTTGTCGTGGCTACTCCCGTCTTGGGGAAGTCAGCTAGGTATATCTATATGTATGTCATGTAGATTATATATCTTTCTGCAACAATAATAATTTGAACATATAGTGCAGATAATAGCCCTCGCCTGCCTCAGCCTCTTTAAATCAGAATCAACCTCCTTTTCAAAAGAAATAAGCATTCTTACGGGTTTTAGGTAGTAAAAGTAATATGTCCTTTACAGCCTGAAAACAAATATAAGAGCTACTCAGTTTTATTTTACAGATAATTCCAATGCTTTCTATACATTTTTGAATGCATACATAGATACGTTATGTACAGTGTATTACTCATTTCCTTTCCCCTTATATAATTTATCTTTTGTTGCAAAGTAAATATAACTCATACCAAAAATTCAAAATCGCCCTACGTTTTGCTCAGTTTCTGTAAAATCGCCCTACGGCCCTACAATCCATGATATGATGCTTAATAGCCCTACGGTTGGCAACACTGTTATTAGGGTTCAAAACACTCCTTCAGGAAATGTCAGTCGACATGAAACTGAAACTGGTCCATCTAGGACCCAGTTCCAACCTTCTTGCCAAGTTTTCATAGAAAATCCTTTTTCCAGATTTGGCTGTTGCACAAACTCGTACACACACATGTGCGTCCATGTTAGCCCAGGAAGCCCAGGATTATATATATATATATATATATATATATATATATATATATATATATATATATATATATATATATATATCAGTTGGAGTAGTCATCGCAGTTACAAACCTCCTTGCAGGCTGAATCCTACTGACTGTTGATTATTTTGGCCAGCAAAAAACAGCTAACATGTTAGCCGTTTCCTGCTCAGTGTGACGCCGACTTCAAACACACACACACACACACACACACACACACACACACACACACACACACACACACACACAGATCAAAACATAACACCGCTCTTGCTGCGCAAGCGCTGGTGTAAAAAAGTAATTTTGAAAAGGTTACGGACAGTAATAAAACAACGGAAGAAAGTGTGTTTCGTCTAATGATGGTAATAAATGAAGGCATAATTAATGAAAGCATGAGCACAGTGCCACTGAAAAGTCTTTTTGACCATTATACAAAATTATGCCACACACTGTCAGAAGCACTGAACTGCAGTCCCATCCATTCCTCCCGCATTCCCATTCTTAGTTTGCTATAATGATTGCTTGCACTCTGTATTTTCCATCAATCTTTTACTACCCACTCACACCCTCAGTATGTGTGTTCGAGTCAACCAAATTTTTACCACAGGAACTTGGTCACCAGTAAATTAAAAAATTTTACAATGTGATTTTTTCTTTAACCGCAGTGGAATACGTTTCCACTTGTCCTTTTACATTCTTTAGTGTCTGCCATTTTTCTCTCATCCCTCAGATAATACTGATGAATTTGGGATACTTCAGGCGTGGTGAAGTATACGCAGATCATTAAGAATATTTAGAGATGGATGAAGTAAGACGTACCGTTTGGTACAAAGTGCATCGACTCTGTAGCAGGTTCTGCAGATGTACTAGGTGAGAGAGGACGTTCAGTCCAATGCATGTGTTTTCTCCATATGAACAAGGCATAGAATGTATAGTAGGCAAGTTCGGTGATGAGGACGTAGATCATGGAAACGAATTTCCTTCTCCCAAAATTCAGGAATGATATCCCATTCAGCTATGTTTCATATTTAACAAGGATTCTCCTGAGACAAATACAATAGCAACATGTGGCTGATGCAAACTGCTGAATATACAGGGTGCTCCGTTAACAATGCTCCTCTTCCACTCTCCATGGTGATTTTTTTAGTGTTACAAAGGTGGCTTGGTCAGTGTTATCAGTTTGAACCCAGCATTACCGAATAATTGTCTGCTCTTACTACCACACCCACACCTACGCGAACATGCTAAGCCGTCCTTTCAACATGTACGATGCTGACCGGTGACTGTCAAGCGGTGCGTTATTTACGATCCACCCTGTATTTGCTCCTACAATTTTCAGCCAAGATTTAGTCAACAAATATGTATGACACATTGGATGAGAGAAAAGGGAATCTTACTAAAGGTGGCATCATTCACCCCGCGCTATCCCCATCACACCTAGCTGCCTCCCCTAGGAAAAGCGGACGGTCAGAAAATATGGCTAACTGCCCATCAGTATCAACCTTATGTATAAATTTCTCATTCGTCAGTGTGTACTTTCCCGACCAAACGGTCTTTATATGTATTCCACAACTCTCTAACTTCATTTGCTTCCAATATATTGTCATTAAATCCTCTTTCTTTTGATCGTACTTATTAGGTCTTCACACTTACTGTACTGTATTCCATCAGTTGCTTTCTTCTCCTTTCTTCTTTCTTGCAAACACTGATCAGCTTGGAGTCATTCTTTTATTTCTTCACCGATTTGCCTCAAACTTGGCACAACTGTTCCTGCGCCGATACCCACAAACACCAGACACTTATTTTTATTTTTTTAAATTATCCAGGCATTTTAAAGGGACTTGTGGAGTCAAAACGTCAAACCGTTTAAACACAAATTTGAGTAACCTTTGTTCTTGTATGTCCAATAAACATCATGGCAATTTGCAGAGAAGAACTGTACGTCAATGTTATGTAGACGTGTAAAGATCCGCTTGCATTCCACCGGGAATGTTGGCAGTCTTTATATGCCATACATTTTTTATTGCTCGGATCTTTTCCCTATTTTATTATTATTCTGGTCAGCCATCTCGCTTGTTTTATTGCATGCTTCCCTCAGCCTCACTCAGCATACGGTACAACACGTCTAGCTCACAATTAGAAAAACCTATATTCGATCTTCGGACACGTCAAACGCTTGGGAAAAAAAATTGTTCCCCTTGTCCCTATTTACCCGGTAGTACACCCTGGGACCTGCATGTAACATTGACTGCTACGATATATAATCTAGGAGAAGGCTGAGATTAAACAAAAAAATAATTGTCTGTCTGAGTGGCCCCGGTGTAGTGGTCAGACAATATTCCTAAGCCATCTTTTTTCTTTTCTTATTCTCGCTGTCTTAAGACGTTTGTGTCTTTCAAAATGTCTGTTGCTTGAATCAACACTCTTTTCCGAGAGGGGCGACAAAGCGCTTGGGCCATATTTTTTTCGAAATTTTAGTCTCCATACATCCAGACGTATCTGAAAAATCACTCTTCATCGTCTGCAAGTAAAAATTCACCAATAAACTGAGTGGAGGCTGAACGTCCTGAGTGGAGTCAAGAGGTTGGGCAGTAAAAGACAGGGTAGGTGAAGGAAGGGCTATGACCAATTTATTTACACTAGTCTGAGTGTGCTGTAGTCATCTCTTTGATCCCTTCCCTTGTCTAGCTGACTCCCTTGCCACTAACTGCGAGTTGTGAGTAGCTACTGGGGAACTGCTCCAAGTAACTGCTAAGTTGGTCATTTTTTTTCCAACTGCATACTTTTTGAATTGGACGTTTTCCTCTTCTGGTGCAACATTTAGCCACTTCGATAGTGTGAATGTGAAAAATATTTCTTGGAAAATGTACTCTTACTGGTGAAAATATGTAGCAGTAATTCCCTTTATTCCCACAAAACCAGAGGAAACATTAAAATTTCTATCCAGGCTGAGGACTATGGCTTTCCGAATACGTAGAAGAATGAACAAAGCTTTACTTGTTCCGGATTTTTGAGAGTCAGAAGGGAAACTATGAGTCTCAGGAGCTACAGATTAATATTTAAATAATGTTGACCAGTCTGGACAAAGTGCCGGCATACCGTAATTATCAGCACTGGAAAAATGTCACATGCAGTCTAAAAATGTTAAATAGGCTAAGAATGTCACCAAATGAAAAACTTCACCAGTTCTACCTTAGACGATTCTTGTGCTGTTCCTCTATCACGGCCCCCCTTTAACTTCCTCATCGTTGACATTAAAATTTCTTCCACTGATGTGTTCTCTGCCATCACAGGCCTCAATACTAACAAGGCATATGGTCCTGATGGGTCCCTTATGTTATTCTCAAGAACTGTGCTACTGTGCATACACCCTACCTAGGTAAATTCTTTCACCTTTGTCTGTCAACTTGTACCTTTCCTTCTTGCTAGAAGTTTGCTCTCATCCAGCCTGACCCAAAGAAGAGTGAACATTCCCAGCCCTCTAACTATCGCCCAATTGCTTTAAAATCCTGTATTTCTAAAGTTTTTGAATATCTTCTTGACAAAAATATTTTAAAGCACCTTTCCTATCACACCCTTCTTTCTGATCGTCAGTATTGTGTTTGCCAGAGACGCTCCATTGGCAATCTTCTCATCTTCCTTTCAGAATCCTGGTCATCCTCCTTTCGGGACTTTGGCGAAAGCTTTGTCATCGCACTTGACATCTCAAAGTCGTCCGAGTGAGTCTGGCATAAATCTTGACTTTCCAAACTGCCCTCTTACGGTTCCTATCCTTCTATATCTGCCTTCATCTCTAGTTTCCTTTCTAGTCGTTCAGCAGCTGCTGTTTGTAGACAGCTATTGTTCTCGTCCTAGAGTCATCAGTAGTGGTGTTCCTCAGGGCTCTGTTCTATTACCAGCTCTCTTCCTCCAGTTCATCAGTGACCTTCTAAGCTGTACATCTAACCCTGTCCACTCATATGGTGATGACTCCACCTTTCACTTTTCCATTCTTTTCTCGCAGCGTCCATATCAGCAGTTACTTCAACAAACAAAGGATGAGGCTATGGCACACTTGCTTTCTGACTTGACTCATATCTCTGACTGGGGTAAAAGTTATCTTGTTGTTATTAAAGAATCAAAAACTCAGTTCTTACATCTTTCGACCCATCAAAATCTTCAGCAGGAGTATCCTCTTATTTTCAATATATCCAGCTCAGTCATGCGTATCATCTGAACATACTTGGGGTTTCATTCTGTCTGGATTTATCTTGGAAAAATCATATTACCTCTTCTGTAATATCCGCTTCCAAGAGGTTGGGTATGCTATGTCGACTGCCCGCCTTGTTTACCCCTGCACAGTTGTTGACTTTATACAGGGGCTTTATTCGCCCCTGTGTAGAGTACAATTCATGTGTGGGGAGGTTTCCTACATACAGCTCTTCTCAACAAGGTGGAGTCAATGGCTTTTCGTCTCCTTAACTCCCCTCCTCGTACTGGCTCCCTTCAACCTTTGTCTCTTTACCGCACTGGTGCATCTTTATCTCATTTCTATCGCTACTTCAATGGTCACTGCTTCTCTGAGCTGTCTGCTTATATTCCTCCACCACTACGGAGGGAGCGTAGCACCCGTCTAGCAACAAACTCTCATCATTTTTCTGTCCACCTCTCTAGCAAGAGTTAACCGTTACTCCCAGTCCTTCGTGTATGCAGCAAGCCAACTCTGGAACTGTCTTTCTAACTTCCTATGATCTCCTTACTTTTAAACTTGGTGTGTCCAGGCATTTCGAAATGAACATACATTGAATTTGGATCTTTGTTATTTTTTTTTTCTTGGAAGAAACTATCTTGTGAGTTTCTAGCCTTTGGTTCCTTCTTCCTTTCATGAAAAAAGAAAAGGCCTAGGAACCTGTAAGCAAAGAATTTCAAGCTACCACTTTTAATTTATGGCGTCTCTATGGGAAGTAGAGAACTCTGAAAAAGGTAACAGGCCGTTAATCTATGAATCTGGAGGGCCTAACGCTTTCTGTTAACTCATGAAACTATCAGGAGTACACAGATGGATACAATAATATTTCAGTTTATTTTTTTGCAGCTTTGCCGTCTCAGCTACCTGATAATTTTCGTTAAATGCGGCCATGGCAGAGAAACCTGTAATTTCTTCGTGTCTTCATTTTCACTTACCTCTAAGACAGAAGCCGTCAAAACCCTCGGGTGAGATGGGAGCTGAGACACAGAAGCCTGCAATCTCATCTAAGAGTTATACTCGTCAGACTATTTATCGGAGCAGTTTGAAGATCCTTCTCTTGATACCAGGGACTGTGGATCTTCATCAGGTTCTCTGAAGTCGTGACCAGTAACAGGAAAGGTTCCTGCTCACTGAACTGCAAGACGATGATCATACCTCATCCAGTGCTGGTCATCTCTCTGGTCTTACAGCTTTCTCTGCCATCGTAAAACCTCTGCATCTTTTTTTTTCCTCTGCTGACTTTCAGCGGCAATGTGAGATAACAGATTAATTGATGGCCTCTTCTCATACTTTTGACATCATTTTTCAAGTTTCACTCGAGAAGCAGTGGTGTAATGGTGCTGCCTCTAAAATGACATTCTCCATCAGCCATCAGCTTACAACCAAAGACTCTACTCGTCTGGTCGAGGGCTCAGCATGCGGATAGCCTGCTCGGTGGATTTTTTTTTTTTTTTTTTTAATGAGACTTCAACTTAAAATACTTTCTCACGTAGTCCAGACATTAATTGTTATGCCTGGCAGGAGTCAGAGTAGTTTTTGTAATAATACTTGTCATTTTTAATTTACAATATATTCTTAACCTTCAGGAAAGTGACATCTCACAATAGCCTACTGCATTTTTTAATTCCTCCCACTCAGGCAATGGCCAGCTTAGTAGTGATCCTTGTCTCTTACGACGCTGGGCCGGAGTTAATCGCCTGGAACCAGAGAAGAACAGAGTAACCATTATGCTGTACACTTCCTCACTTTAGGTCCCGACAGGAACACCACCAACAACATCAAAATAAAGAACATCGCTGCTCCATTCTGCCACTCAAAGACAACACACAACTGCATGCACGGCCTCTTAATATCCACCTTCTCAATTCTACTTCTCTTATGAGGACAGGGTCCACCTGGCTAGGCTGAGATGTGGGCATTATCCAGCCCTCGTATGCCTGTCCAGGATGCAACACAGCACCTCCTACTATTAAGTGCATTATGGAAGACTGCATTGTGCACAATCGCCTGCGCCAACAACACAACATACACTCCTTGAGAGCTCTGTGGGAAAACCCGGTCTCGGCCGTGGTCTTCTTTAGGGACTCGGGACTGTTCGGCCAGACTGCCTAGGGAACAACTACCACTACTAAAAAATAAAGAACAATTATAAAGATCATCATCATCAACATTATCATCATCGTCGTCGTTGTCGTCAGCAGGAGCATTCCAACATTTGCATGAAGAGGGAAGATCATGAGGACAATCTTCTATTTTTTTTTTTTTAATCAGTGGAGAAAGAAAGTCTAAAGTACAGTCAACTCTTCTCCCTGACAATGCAGTAGGAAAAGAGATTATTTTTGCGGCAGCACTGCTTAGCGATGAGGCTGCCACATCCCACTTCAAAGTGGCTGGTACTTCTACCCTCAGCTCCCTCATCCCTTAATAGACACTACAACATGCAGGGAATGTGTGTGTAATATACTTTTTTCCCCTCGCGCAAGCAATAGTACCAATGCTGCGACTAATGATGATGATATTACTGCTGCTGACGTTACAACAACAATATAAACCAATAGTAACAACAACAAAAATTAATAATAATAATAATTATTATTATTATTATTATTATTATTATTATTATTATTATTATTAATCATTACTAATATTATTACTATTATTAATACTATTGATATTATTATTATTAGTTATTATTATTATTATTATTATTATTATTATTATTATTATTATTATAACGATAATAACAACAGAAAACTTCATCATCATCATCATCATCCTCACTTTGATAAATTGAGCGACTGCCTTAAAAATCAAGTAACTTTACCCTTACATGACCTTGAACATTGCCACCAAATTTGGTCCTGATCGAATGATATTATGTAAGTGTACTTTATCATGTGACCTTGACCTTTGACCTACAGTTCTCCAAAAGAGCAGATCAACCAATTGGGTAACCCTCAGTCATTTACCCGAGTCTGGTCCAAACCGGATTAAAACTGTTTTAACTTTTTTTTTTTCTTTTTTTTCACAGACATAGCCTACAGACACGGCTGGAATGTTGACACTGTCTTGCGACGTTGGCCTTAGACTGACTTTCCTCTAATCAGAAACCTTTAGCCCTCGCCATACACTCAGCCTTTCCAATAATTTTAGTCTAAGTCGGATCACAATGTCAGAACTGTCCTTGCCTTGTTATCTTGACCATTGATCGTTTCCTGCAACACTTACATTTAATCAGTTTTTCTCAAAATCGAATTGTTTGCCCTCGCCTTACGTATACCCTATCCACCAAGTTTGGCCCAGATCATACAAAAACCGATTAAAAATTACCTTCATGTGACTTTGGCGTTTGACCTATTTTTCTCAGTAAAGATTGGGCAACCCCGTTCCTTGGCTGGCCCTGTCCTTCCACCAAGTTTGGTATGAATTAGATCAAATGTAGACCTTGTCCTGTGACCCTGAACTCCTTTTTTCTCTCAAAATAGGCCTCTTTCGTTGCTGCCTTACTCTCAACACTCCCCCCAGACTTACTTTAAACCGGATAAAAAATGGTACAGTTGATTTTGCTATGGGATCTGTACTTTCGACCTATTGTTCTTAACTAATGAAGAAAAAAGAAAAAAAGAAAATAAGCAAGTCATCTCTTTCGGGTATCCTAAATCCTTGCACCAAGTTTAGTTGAATCGAATGAAAACATTTTGAATTATACTGTTAAATCACACACACACACACACACACACACACACACACACACACACACACACACACACACACACACACACACACACACACACACACACACACACACACACACACACACGTTCAAAGTACCACCTCACTTTCGCCTTCAGTGATTTGGTGTAATCATCACTATCACCACAATCATCATCATCATGACAGGAGAACTGCACATAGTGGAAGACCTTCAGTGTAACCAAAAAAACCCACTTTGGAAGTCTCATTCAAATCTTTTCCTGTTTCTGGTCATTTATATTTTAGAGGGGGTGCTGACCTCCACAAGAATCACTGGGGGGAGAGGGGAGATCACGTTTCCTAAATATCGAACAACGGATGAGAGTCCACTGTACAACATGTTCGAAGATATCAAAGCCGTATACGCCCTCCTTTCAAGATTCCTTAGAATTTTTTATTTGGTGTGAGGGGTTGAGCATCCTAAAAATTACGATTGGAAAATTGTACCTACTGGAACACCTTCAGAGTAACCAGAAGAACTCACCTGGGAAGTTTCTCCTATTACTGATAGTTTTTATTTTCGGTAGGGGGTGACCACCCAAGAATAATTGAGGGGGGGAGGGAGTGGCGCTCCCCGAATATCGCATCATGGATCAGAGTCCATTGCACAACTTGTACTAAGATATCAAATCCATATCTGCCTACCTTTCACCGAAAAATCATGGTTGGAAACTTGTATTTAGTGGAAGACCTTCCTAGTAACCCAACCATTTCACCATGGAAGTTTCATTCAAGTCCATCAAATAGCCTGGGAGAAGATGAAGCACACACACACACAAACACACACACACACACACACACACACACACACACACACACACACACACACACACACACACACACACACACACTAACTCAAAGCTGTTCTTCTGATACAGAAGACGACAGCTGCAATGTTCACCAGTATGGTGTGTTTCTCATTGTCTTTGGTGCCAAAGTGTGATTGTGCAGACCATTTCAACATCCACACACTTTGCCACACAGTCATGTCAAGTCTGGGTTTGCTGGGAGAACTCTATTTTGGTTGTGCCTCCGTTGTCTACTCTCCTCTCTGGGCAGGTTCTAAGCTTTATCATTTGCAGCAGATGGCTCGCCGTTGTTTTTTGTCCAAGTCATTGGTTTCAATATCTTTGGTATGATGCTGCATTTTTTCAGAGGTGTACTTATGTGATCTTTATATCTCTTCTTCTGTTCTCTTGGGTTGCTATGTGCTGTAGAGAGTTGGTCATACAGAACCTCGTGGGGAAGGCAGTGTTCAGGTATGCGGAGTACGCGTTTGACCCATCTCAGCTGTTTCTTAGCCAGCATGGTTTCTATGCTGATTGACTTGGCTCACTGGAGAAGTTGTGAGTGAGGGACTTTATCCTCCCATGTGAGTCCTAGGATGCACTGTAAGCATTGGTTGTGAAACGAGTCAAGCTGTTTGATGTGATGCTGGTAGGCAGTCTAGGATTCAGCACTATACGAGTAAGAGGGTGGAGAGGCATACAACCGGATATATTGATTCTCAAATTAGTGCTTTCAAAGACTCTGGATATGAGACGTCAAAAAGAGGCTGAGGAATAGCTGATTTGTGCAAGGACTTCTGCATCGATGTTATGTTAATCTGTGAGCCCACTTCCAAGTTAGGTAAAATTCTCCAGTTGTTTTATATTCTCGCCATTTATCCGAAATGCAAGAGGCCCTGCTGGTTATTTCTCTGGGTTATTATTTTTGATTTATTTACATTTATTTGGAGCCCTATTGCATGGTAAATGTTGGAGACGATAGTGAGACTCTTGTAGAGTTTCTGGAGTATGTGCAAGGACAGCACAGTCATCAGCATATTGTATCTCTAGGAAATGAACAATTCCAGTCTTCGATTGTGCTTGAAGATGTCTAAGATAAAATAATCAGTTTATCGCCTAGATGTAATTTTAATTCCATCATTAAGGTTCATTAATTGGTGATTTAAAAGGGTGACTGCAGTGAGATAGATGTTGAAAATGACAGGAGTCAGGACACATCCTTACTTTACTCTCACACCCACGTTAACCGGTTCAGATTTGCTCCCACTGATGGACACGCTTCCGTAGTGAATGGCAGGTATTTTTGTGATCAAGTGTATGTTACTCTGCACACCTCTGTGCCAGTGGGGCCTGTCACGTTTTACCTAGAAAGTGTGAAGATTTAGCGAGGGGGATTAATAATTTTCTCAACTGCAGTAGCAAGCAGCAGTGTGAATTTGTACAGTTCCAGACTTTCGTTGATCTGAAACCAAACAGAATTCTCCATTCATCACAAACTATCACTATGCAGTGGAGTAAACAAGGTCTTGGAGCAGTGGGAAACCCTGCAATTGCTTTTCTCTGACATGTGGTTGTCAGAAAAGCTAGTTGCAACAGAACTTGTACTTCAGAATCTACATGACCTTCCTTCAAACGGTACTACATGTTTCTTGGTTGGTTTCCTCGGAAGTTTACCAGTTTCAACAAATACTTTGTCAGACAGAGCAGTTACCACAGTACTACAGAAGAAAGTATGCCATCGTTTTAAAGACCTGCTCACAGACATCTTATGTAGGAATAATATTATAGGAATCCCTATGGACAGGGAAGAGAATAAATGTTGCAAGTAAACGCAACAGATGCTAATGAACATCAAATAGATACTTGTACAGTACACTACAACACACACAGTTCTAACTTTGGTTTTGTCTGTGTCCTTGAGCTTTTACTTACTATTCTCAAAATTTGTTCCCTTCGTCCATGCCGTACCCTTAACCCTTCCATCAGTTTTGATGCAAATCTGATTAACATTTTTTAAACTGACCTTACCATGAGAGCCTGACATCCGACCTATAGTTCCCAAACACAATTGGCCAACACCCTGGCTGACTCTCATCCCTTTCACCAAATATGGTTCACCCTTAAAGCCTAGCACTGAATCTGGTGTGCTGCATACTGTACACGGGAATATTTGCAAAACTGCTTGTTTTCAAACCATCATATCTCAGTAACAAATAAACCTCAAAATATTCAACAATCATTCGTCTCTCCACTGTATGTGTCCGTAGGCGTCTAAGTGAATGAATTGTGGAGCAAGGAGGTAAAGAACAAAGGTCTCTTTTGGGGTAGCGGCGAGGCTGCGTTTCAATGAGCAGGCAAGTCTATGGCTACTGAGGGTTGTCTGTACAGGCTGGGTCAGGCCGGGCATGACATGGGTGCCTGCTGTCATTCGCCTATTCCAACTACGCTTTCTCCATTTTCTGTTTACATGTAATGCACTTATTTTTCTAAATTCTTACTTCACTACACGAATGGCACTCACTTCCAAATGGTTATTATAGTCAAAGCACATTTTATCTGTACTGTTGTTCTGTTTATCCACCTTAATCCCGTAAGAGGTGGCCACAAACAAATCACCTCCATGTCGCCCTGTCCCCCACCAGTCACTACCCTGCTTCCAGCTCACACACCCCCGTCTCTCATATACCTCCCCACTCCATCCCTCCATCTCATCCTTGGCCTCCTCCTCCTCCCTCTCCCCCCCCTTCCACCTCACTCGCATACACTCTCCTCGTCAGTCTCTCGCTCTCCATCCTCTCTATATGGCCAAATAATTTATGTATATGTGTATTGCACTTATTTTTCTAAAATCTTTCTTCACTCTATGAATGTCAGTCCTTACTTTCTTAATAACACTTATTCTTTACAATGAAATTTTCTTTATTTTCCTATTTCGCTAGGGCGACCAAGGCCTGTCACACTTCACGTGGTAACTTCCATCCTCAGGCGTCGTCTCCCACTCGACAATGATGACACTGTCACCTTTAGTTCCTCCCCGATCACACGTTCACTCAATCCTTGTATGAATGGGTGGCTTGGCAGGGGTGGACGTGGTAGGGGGTGGGTGGACAGCAGCGGTGGCGAGCGAATCAAACGATGGGGAATCAAAACTCATTTTTAGCCCTTTCTTGGTACTTCATGGACTGACAGTGCCATCAGTCCGCATCCCCTGTGCTCGTGTGACGCCTTAAAATCAGTTTAAAGATGAACCTTCGACCCTGAACGTATGAATGGAGAGTGAAAAATTGAATGCAAGGGTGTAGTGGATTGCAGAGAGAGAGAGAGAGAGAAAGAGAGAGAGAGAGTTCGGGGAGTTGAAAGGATATGAAAATTCGCACTGAAGGACGGTGATTTGTCGTGGGGAGTGCTGTCCGCTTTTGTTTAGGATTTTAGTGCCAGAATGTCCTGTTGGTGCGACGTCAGGGAGTAGTTAGGCGGAGTTAAGATACAACAAACAACTTGCAGTAAATTATGGCAGGATGACAGCATGCGGCCATGAAGACGACAGTGATGAGGACAACAATGGTTAATTAGGACTCGTAACTTGATTAGATTTTCCTGGTTAATATCTTTCTGCCTCTGGGCCCCTCGTGCCATCCATCCTAAGCACGTATTAATTTGCTGTATCTTACTCCTCATCCCCACCCACCTACTTTCTGACTAAATGAACTCCAACTCTTATTTCTCTCTCTCTCTCTCTATCTCTATCTCTCTCTCTCTCTCTCTCTCTCTCTCTGCTTTTGATTTACCACTTCTTTATGCCCTCTCTCGATAATCCTTATTTCTCTGTTTTTCTTTACACTTTTATCTCTCTCCTTTTCCTTTGTCCTCATCCATCCCTCTACCATCTTTCCCGCCTAATTATCTCTTATAATTCTTTTTCGTCTTTTCCCTCCGTTTCACCCTTTTTGCCTCCTTCCTTTCATCCACATTTCACTTTTAATCTATTATTTTTCCCCTATCTGCCAATTTCTTCAGATATTCCATTTCTCTTCCTCTGTTTCCTGCTCCAGTTCCTTCGTTAGCTCTAGTCAATGAGATTCTCACTACCTATCTCTTGTCAGACACATTAATCCCGTAAGGAGTGGCCATAAACAAATCGCCCCCACGACGCTGTCCTCTTCCTTTTGTCTGCCTTCCCCCAGTTCACATTCCCCTCCCTCATAATTATATCTCCCCACTCCATCCCTCCATGCCATCCTTCATCTTCCCCTGCTCCTCCCTCTCTTCTTGCACATCACTCACAAACACACTTCTAGTCAGTCACTCATTCTCCATCTTCTCCACTTGGTCAAACCATCTCATAGTATTTCTCTTACCACGTTCAATCACTTTCACATCAATAAGATAATGCTCCCTTCCTCGTTTGTCTGTCTCTCCCACTGTCTTCACATGCTCCTCTAAAAAAACTCATTTCCTCTATTCTCACTCATGACTTGTGTTCTTCCAACACTGTCCAAGTTTCACTTCCATACGTTAGAGTGGGAGTCACTATACTGTCAGGCAGACTTTTTTACGTTCATCCTCACTGCCCTATTCCTTATCATTGCTTTCAATGAACCAGCAACCATTCTACTGTTTTGTACCGTTTCAAGCACTTCATCCTCGTACTTACCATCATTACTTATCACTCTACCTAAATACTTAAATGTACTTACTTTCTCCATTTTCTTACTGAGATTACTCCCCATAATTAGCCAAACCATATTAAATTGTTCGTATAAGCCGTATACTTATTGGCCTGCGAGGTTTCGTACCACCTCAGTCTTAATTCCTGTGGTACGGTGATATCTTTTTATATACCATTCTTGCTGCTACCAGACATTTCAGTCAGCTTACAAGATTAAACTCCCTGGCAGTGACGGGATCAGTAAAGGTCGTACTGAGTCACTCCAATAAAAAAAAATAATGAATAAATAAATAAACAAATAAATAAATAAATATCTCAAAAGCTTAATAAACTCCCCAGGAAATATGAAGAATTAATACAAACCTTAACAATTTACTGTATTTTGCATGTATCATTAATATCCTTATATATGCCATCGAACACTATACGTCTGTACGAAATACTCGTGTATGTGAATAACGCATTAGCAAATACTGACGTAGCATATTCACCATAAATTGCTAAGGAGGATGTGCTCAGAAGTTGAATATGCCAACGGGAATACGACTTGTTTCTTATTAGCTCCCTCGACAGTAGTCGAACGTGCATTCATTCACCTGTCCATATTCTCTATGTCTAGGTATTGATCTTACTCATCTTCTATTTCCCAACTACAAGCATGAGATTCTTTTTGTGATTCTGGTCACAACCAATATTCCCTATACATATCAGGTTTCGAGCTCTGTCAGTGAAATTATAAACGCATGGTTAGACAGCCAACATATCCTTAGGTTGTGACACGGTTTACAGGCATTGTAAAGGAACTACTGATCGCCATTGTATCTCAGGCATTCTTCTTTCTCCCTCCTATCTCGAAATGCGTCTTTAGTACCATCCTTCTTCCTCCCTTCCTACTCTCCCTCTCAGTGTCTGTGTGTCTGTCTGTCTTGATTTCATTGGCATGGATTGGATGGTTGTCATTACTGTGTCTGCTGGTCATAAGAATTACATTGCATCTGAAAATATGTTGGTGTGGTTCCACATTTTCAACTTTCTTAAGCTTGAATTGTGGAGAAGATTGCTTGTCTATGTTTTTTTTTTTTCTTTAATAAATCATCACAACCGACTGAGAGTTAACTTTTGAAGAGTAAAATACGATAGCACAGCACGCGAAATTGATCCATCGTCATCATCAACATTATCACTTGGGGATGGCAATAGCCTCACTCGCCCTCCTTCTCAACCCACATAGGTCCCTTCGTGCAACCCTCCAGGCAGCGACTCTTCCCCCTGTAAGTATCTCTCTGCATGAATAATCAACCTGGTTCAACCATGAGTTCCATTGCATTCCCCTAGGTCTCCTCCACCCCAGGCTAACTCCTTCGGATATCACCCCGTGAGCACGGTCAGTCTCAGGAAAACGTGCCACTTGCCCGTAAAACTGACACTGGTGCTGACATATTATGTGAATAATAGGCCTCAACTCATTCTTGCGAAGTAGTCGCTCATTATGCACCTATTCGTACCAGCATTATCACATGATCTTGCAAAAGCGCTTAGTACCACAGGAGTCAATTTGCTGCTTCAGGCCACTGTTTAGTGTCTATGTCTCACAGCCATAGAGTAAGACACGGAAGGCCTGTGCCATGAAGATCCGAATGTTTGTCCTATACAAATAACGGCAACGCCAAATACCCAAGTTAAGCGAATTCACAACCCTGTAGGACAGACCGAAGCAACAAGAAATCTCATCGTCTGACATACCATTGTTACTGATCACACTACCAAGATAAGTGAATCTTTCCAAGACTTCCACATTCTCGCCACATGCTTACACACACTGAATTGCATCATCCATCAAGCTACTAAATGCCTGAACCTTGGTCTTGGCCTAAGAGACCTTCAGTCTCAATGGCTTTGCATTCTTGTGAAACTCCATGTGAGCACTCGGTAGTATCTCCAGCAACTCCGCTAGGATTCTGCATCACCAGTAAAGTCAAGGCCAGTAGCCCTAAAATTGCCAATTGATACTCCACAATGACTTTGACTCACAGCGCGGCCAAGTACCCAATCCATGCATGTGTTGAAGATGGTGGGAGCAAGGACATTTCCCTGTTATATTCCAGTACTTACTGGGAAGAAGTCGGGTGTTCCTCCTTCACACTTGATATAGCGTTCTTAGTGTTTGAATAGAGGCCAGCAGTCAGTTGGATTATCCCTGCGGGGATCACACGGAGTCGCGTTAGTTCCCGTAATACCTTTTGATTTATTGAGTCAAACGCCTTCTTGAGATCCACATAAGTTACAAATAGACCTTGTCGATACTCAAGGCAGCATTCCACGAGAACTCGAAGAGGTAGAATATGGTCAACTGTAGACTTCTTGGATGTGAATCCGGATTACTCAGGCCTCTAAAGTTTTAGCAAATGGACACGAACATGCATCAGGAGACTGTGAGCAAGAACCTTGCCTGGTACACTGAGCAGTATAATGCCACGGTAGTTACAACAGTCATGCTGGTCTCCTTTCCCTTTCCATATTGGGATGACCAAACCCCTAATCCAGTCAGGAGTGATACCAGTCTGCCAAATGGCTTCGACGACTGCATGTAATGCTCTGATCATCTCTTCACCCTTAGCTTTGATTAGTTCCACCGGGATGCCACAAACTCCAACTGCTTGACCACTTTTCAACTTATCCACTGCCTTCTTGATTTCCTCTAGAGAGGGCACAGCATCATCAGCTGGAGGGACAACAGTCAATGGTTGTACATCAGCTGATGGAAGCTCTCCACTGAAAGGTTCAGCCATATACAGCTGCTCAAGCTACTCAGCCCAAAGAATCTTATACTCGTACTCACTCGTCATTGGTTCGAGCCGTCCATTTGCTGTCCAAGCAGAGTCAACCTGAGAGGCGGGTCTGAAATGAAGTTCTTCAGAGCTTGGTAAGCAGATCAAAGACCATTAGCATGAAAATGGCCTTTCCCCTCCTCAGCGATTCCCCTGACATACCTCTCCTTTTCCTCTTTCAACAAAGCTTGTGCCCATCAAGGCAGAAGTCTGTGCTGCTGCCAATCCCCAGCTGGTCTTGCATCTTGAGCTTCTCTCAGTTTTTATTTGTAGCTTTAGAGTGGCAACAACAAGTCTGTGATTAGTAGCAGAGAACTCTGCACTTCTGAAATCCTGCAGTTCTGAAGGATCCTCCGGTAAGCACTAACAAGGATGTGATCAAGCTCCTTTGCAATCCTTTTGGTACTGGAATACTAAGTCATGCAGGAAAGATCTGACTCCTGGAACCAGGATCCAGTTATTCCCAGCGTTGGACTTTGCAAAATCCAGAAAGTAAGGCTACTGGAATTCCTGGTTCCAGAGCCATGGGGACTTACACGTTCCTTGAAGCCTTCTCGGTCAGTACCAGTTACTGCATTGGAGTCACCCAGGACCCAAAGTGTATCTTGCAAGTGGCACTGATCCACAAGTGAGGCAAGTTTAGCAAAGAGCAGCTCCTTCTCCTCAAGATCACTCACCTCCTTTGGAGCATACATGGCAATAAGTGAGATGAAGCCCAATGAGTGCTTCAACCCCACCAGCATTATATGCTCATGAACCGGAGTAACTCTGTCGATACAAGAAACAAGGCGAGCAGCAATGTCCACAGTAACACCTCTAAGTTGAGCACCATCGTCACAGCCAAACCAGTGGTGTGTATAATCATAGCTATTGATCTCACCATGTCCAGGCCTCCTCACTTCAGGCAGTGCAGCTATGTCAACCCCCAATCGCCCTAACCCTCGTAACAACAAAGGCAGTGGATCATCCTTTGAAAGGCTTAGAATGTTCTAAGCCCCCCGCCAGGAGTGCCTTCCAAAGGCTAAATCTCCATGTGGTTCCACGGGTTCGTGTGTCCTCTTCGCTACCACAGCGTGAGTCAAAATCGGGACTGGGGCTAAGGGGTCTCCTCAGTCATCCAGCTGCTGGGGTCCTGTAGGCTTTACCCAGCAACCATCATAACTGGTGCCAGCAAAAGCCCGACCGTGCTGGCATCCAAGGAGGAACCCCCCCCCCTCCGGCAAAACTGGGTCAGGGTCAGATAGTACATGCTGACCCTGATTCCAGGAAGGGGATGCAAACCCCACCCAAACCTTATAAGTCATGGGAGGGCTCACCACCAACCTATGGACAGGGGCGTGGGATCCCTGACATGGACTCTTCTGGTTTGATTCCGAGTTTTCTTTCTCTTAGGTGGACTACCAACCAAGGCTAACGAGCTCCGTCTAACCTGCAAGTTGGCCCTTGGCTTGAAGCAACTCACCTGTCGCTTGGCAGGAGTTGGTTTTAGTCCTGCTGAATTAGTTGCCGACGATCCAACCTTGAGGCAGGTAGTACTGGATTACATGTTACCAGTAGCAGAACAGTGTCTGACCTGACACACTGATACATCGCAATCGTACCAACTGATTGATTTCTATGCAGACGATGGATGGCATTTGCATGCGCTGCACTATTTGTAGCTTGTTAAGGTTTCCAACAGTTATCAAATGACTCAAGCATTTTTTTTACAGTACAGTACAAAGTAATGGTTAAGTTGCTGTTTGTCCATTAATAAAGATATTGTTTCAGTTTACAACTGTTTGTCAGTGCTGTCATGTCATTTCTGCCAGTCATGTTACGTCATGTCATTACTGTTATGTCATGTTACTGCAATCATGGCATGTCCTATTAGTGCTGTTGTCCCGTCAGTATTGTTATGTTATGGGGGGAATGGCACGTCCTTATTTTCATGGACGCAAAAATACAATTCCTCTCATTGTTCACAGTGGCCGACTGTGTGTGTGTGTGTGTGTGTGTGTGTGTGTGTGTGTGTGTGTGTGTGTGTGTGTGTGTGTGTGTCTGTGTGTGTGTCTGTGTGTGTGCTCATCATCCAATGCCTCTTTCATTAACGTTTACCTACTTCTGTAGCTCTCAAACGCTTTACCAAAGGCAACTATTCCACCTAACCGATCCGTTATTGTACTAACTATATTAGAACCCAATTTGTACTTGATCCTATAACTGACGAAGACGTTTGTCTTCTCCATCTCGCTCTCTCTGTCCCACGACACTCGACCTGTCCTGAGCTCTCTCTCTCTCTCTCTCTCTCTCTCTCTCTCTCTCTCTCTCTCTCTCTCTCTCACACACACGCATTAGTTGACACTTCCTTGTCATAAATCCGACCTAAGCCCCTCTCACTTGACCCACCTTTCTTTGGCCTGACCCTCCTTTCCACACACACACACACACACACACACACACACACACACACACACACACACACACACATACACTAGAACTTGACTCTCCCTAAATTACTCCACTTAAGATGGACTAGATACGTAAAACTCATCCCAGACAATTTACCAATCAACAAATCTCCAGATCCAGATGGAATTTCTCCAGCTGTTTTGAAAAAGTGTTCCTCAGAACAAGCTCCTGTTGTAGCCAAATTAATCAGACTTTGCACACGTTCTTCTTCATTCCCTAATTCTTGGAAAGAAGCCAAACACACCCAGTTCCGGAGAAAGGAAGCTCCTATGACCTCTCTTTACAGGCTAAGAGCTATCACATCTTCTCTTTGTAAAGTATTTAATTAAACCTGATAAGCACATTATTAAACATCTTGAATCCAACATTTAAATACTGACAGATAAAATGGTTTTCGCCACGAAAGATCCACTGTTGATATTTTAAGTCATTTGAATCATATCATCCATCATCAGTCAATTGACCAACATGAAGAAACCCATGCAGTAGCCCTTGATATTTCTAAAGATTTTGACAGAGTGTGGCACCGTTCCCTGCTGTCCAAACTCCCTTGCTATGGCCTATCATTTTTTCTTCCACTGATTTCCTCATATCTCAGCGACAGAAAGGTAAAAGTAGACGATGTATCTTCCAGTTTCTACTTTCTACTCGATTAATGCTGGCGTGCCAAAAGGATCAGTCCTGGCCCCAACCCTATTGATAATTCATATTACTGATCTCTTATCTATCACCCATAATCCTATTCTCTCATGTGCAAATGACTCAGCACTTCACAGTTCCTTCACATTTAAACATCCATTCACAAAGTATATATATATATATATATACATATATATATATATATATATATATATATATAGTTTACTAATGGACAGACATTGCATGATTCCCATATTACCTGCAATGCTGCTAATTTTCCAATCTCTAAAAATATTGAAATTCTTGGTATTTCACTTAACAATACCCTCAGCTGGACCTCTCGTGTTATATCACCTGATAAAACAGCTTCTAAGAAAATTAAATTATTGTACAGAATCCGTAATTTTTTCACTGATGAGCAGTTAGCAACAATTTACGAGTCATGTGCGCTCTCGCCTGGAATATTGTTCACCCGTGTGGAGTGGATGTGATGAGGTTGCACTAAAACAACTGTACAAAATTCAGAACAAAGTTGTAACAATTACTGTTTACCTTGCAATTACAAATGAACAACCTTCCCTACAAATAAGAAGGAATGTTGCCTCCCTTGCAATATTTTACAGATACTTTTTTGGAAAATACTTGGACGAAGATGCATTCATTGTGCCACCTCTCCATGCCTTCCCTCGTGCTACACGGGCATCTGGTGGCGCTCATGACTGGACTGTCATACTACCAGTTTGCAGAACTTCTGCCTATCAGAATTCTTTTATTTTCCGAACTGCATCGTTTTGAAACTCACTTCTCCAGAATAATTTCCCCGCAAACTTCAACCTTGAGCAGTTCAAGTCAAACTGTTACAGATTTTTTGTGCATGGAGGACATCTGTAATCTGGTGTATGGACTATTTTTTAATTTGTTTTTTCTTCCCTCTTCATCTTCTGTTAAATACAAAAAAAAAGCATGAGAAAATGTATTTGTTTCTATGAAATTTATGGAAAAAAAACAGCATGAGAAAATGTATTTGTTTCTATGAAATTTATGGAGAAAAAAAAAAAAAACAGCATGAGAAAATGTATTTGTTTCTATGAAATTTATGGGGAAAAGCAGTTCCCCTTTTGACAGCATGACGAAATGACAGGACTAACAGGACATGACAATGACAACACTGACATGACATGACATCACTGACATGACATGACATACCACTGGCATGACGCAACATGACATCATAGCAGTAACATGGCGTAACATGTCATGACGGCATTGATATGACAGCACTGATAGATATTAATAAACTGAAAAACTTATCTTTACTAATTGATAAACAACAAATTAACCATTCATTGGTGACATGCAGTAAAAAAAAAAAACAGTAATGCGACAAAATGATTTGTTAATTGTAGATATTAACGATCCTGTGATAGCGTAGGTAATGCTATCCATTCAGAAATCAAACGATTTGTGTGATAACAATGGATCTATATCGCGCCTAGCTCTATCGATCTATAAGTGAAATAGGCCGTCAGAGCGTGACATTCATTTCTCACTTCATTCTCATCTTGCTCTCACATCATTTTAATCCCTCCCTCATCCAGCCACATTACTACTTCTTCAGTCCTCCTGCGATGTGCAGTTAATTTCCACTCCATTAATCGCACGACATCACTCTATTCAGTCCTCACCCAGTTCTCATCTCTTCCTTCATTTAGCTTTCTTCACGATCTCACCCAGCCTAGTCGTAAATCACCAGCAGCCATTCGCTGTCATTACCTCATCTTCAGTCCCAGGGTGACCTTTTTCTTATCTTACTCTCATCCTGTCCCTTTTCCTCACTGCATTACACCCCCACTTTACTGACTGTTCACCACCAACATACATCCTGCTGTCACCCTGCTCTCATCGTCACTTTGCCTCAAATTAACCCCGTCTATAATTAACCCTGCTTTCACCGTAACCGAATCCTGTCCAAGACCTCACCCTACCCAGTTTTTCACTCCACTTTCCTTAATCTCATCTTCATAACATCACATCACCCTGTTCTTCGCCCCACCTACTTATCTTCACAGAACTACTCCGACCTGTTCTTCACTCAGCTGTCCTTATCCTCACCCTCAAAACACCACCCCATCCTGATCTTCACTTCCTTTCATTCTCCACGACATAGGTTTATCCAGCTCACCCTCACAGCACCCACCTCCCCACCCATTTCTTCCTTCCATCTTCGAACCCTTTCCCTTACAACCCACTGTTCTTTACCTCAGCGTTACAGCCAACCTTACCCTAACAGTACCATCCCATCTTGTTCGCCTGTACCTCATTTCACCTTTTTTTCCCTTACAACACTACTCCACTCTGTTCTTCTTCCCACCCTCCACACTCTCACGACCTCACCCCACCCTACCCTCATCCCACCACAAAATCCCTCGAGGCTGTAATACGCAAGATGTAAGAACAAGGCCGCGACACTGAGAAGACAAGAGCACATGCAGACGGTGAGAGGGAGACATTATATTCGTTACTCCAAAATAAGGCACAGTTGACGGGGTAGAGGTTGTGATTATGGGGATGGAATGGTCGCCGCTGTGTTGTGGTCTTTGTAGCACAGGATAGATGGGTATGCTCTTGCCACAGCGATAACAGCCTTCAATTTGGACTGGATACTGTACCTTTATTCTCTCTCTCTCTTTCTCTCTCTCTCTCTCTCTCTCTCTCTCTCTCTCTCTCTCTCTATAACGTGACAACTGGAGCATGTAACCGTGAATATATTAATGTGGTATTTATGCTTTTTCTCGGTGAAACGTTAAAACTTTGTGTCTGTCAGTTTGAAGAGTCGGTGTCACCTGCTCTCTCACTTCAAGTAAGTGCTGGTGGCGATTCAGTCCCAGATGGGTAAGCTATGGCACTAAAATCGTCTGCTGCCAGATGGTTACGACGAAGGTGACTGGGAGCCAGTAAGATGATTAATATATACGGAGTCACAAGAATTCATCTTTTCTCATGACGCACAGAGCTAATGGCAACCCCACATCTGTACTGCTGGTCATAGTACTCAGTGCACGCTTTGCTTCAAACTGTTATGAATCACTGAATAACTGTCTGCTAGCAAAACGTGGGCAAGGTTCTACACAGCCATACAGGGATCAGGGACTGTTAGGTGACCGTATTTTTTGTAATCATTCTTTCAGCCAAGTTATGGCGGCTAATGAGAGGTGCAGAAATAAAACAAGGGAGGGTGGCTGCAAAGGTCGAAGCATATAGCTTCTCTACCAGGCAAAAGAATGTCCCTCTTCTGGCTGTCTTGCACCACAGAGAAGTACTATAATACGAGTACAAATCATCAGAGAGTTCAGTTATCGGTTTCAGGTGCAGGAAGAATTGTGATTAACCAAGCTGACAAGGGACACAACTATTCAGCGAACTTAAGAGTATAAAATGTTTCGAAGTTTCACAAGTATATTATTTATGACAATTAAAGATCA
Source organism: Coenobita brevimanus (assembly GCF_032717465.1). NCBI lineage: Eukaryota > Metazoa > Arthropoda > Malacostraca > Decapoda > Coenobitidae > Coenobita > Coenobita brevimanus. The sequence goes on along the minus strand of NC_137029.1, from coordinate 16,701,192 downwards.
GCCAAGAGGAGTGTTTGAAGTATTCGGATAAATATTTTCAGGTGGAAGCATTAATAGGTACTTCTGCAACATCACACTGCTATTGAAGATTTAGATGGGCTGTAGCCATGTAGTTTCTCTGCTGTTGCAGTCTGAGTATTTCTAATGAGCAAAACAGAGTGTGAAGATTGTAGTGCTGTCAACAGCAATAGGAAATTAACGAAAAATTTGAACGAAACCAGAATCACTGATGTTCATCAGCCAGTTGGTGACAGCAAAAGATATGGAATGCAGTAATGAAGATCCAAGAAGAATGTGTACTGAAGGCTGTGGCAGAGAATTGTGAATCTAAGTATTTCAAATTGAAAAATAGCTAAACTCTTTTCTTACATTTGACAAATTATCAGGTAAGGTAAGAAATTCAGATTGCACTTTTCTGGAACCTTTGAGCCTACATACTTCAAAATTTACCGGTAAAGTGTCAAAAGTATTGGCCTGTCTTTACCACCAAATGAAATACTTGTGTTGGATGAGATGTCAGTTTTAATATGGCTGTTCCATTGTGCTATGCATGGGACTGGAAAGAGGTAGAACAGCAGAGATCCAGCGAACTGTAGTTATTGCAAGACGAACTGGGGTGAGGTATTTTTTATGTTTACTATGGCTTAGCATAAGATATAACCAGAGAGATCCACTTGAGGTGAACACAAATTCTAACAAGTGGTGCCAGGCACAACAAACCTCACCCAGCAGCAGTTATTTTATTGCTATTAAATACTGACTCGTTTCTGCCATTTAGCGTCAGTGCACAATTGAAGTCTAAGATAATGGTGCAAATGTTTTCAAGACTTCCTCTGAAGATCCGTGATCTTGTGTTTGACCTTTCAAAGTCATGCTGCCAAATAAAAGCCCATATGAGACTTCCTTTATCTTGGTAATAGTAAATATGTCTAATTTCAACGAGTTTCGAGTTATAGTCCCCTGAATATGCGTGACCTTGAGTTTGATCTTTCAAGGTCACTTACAGTCAAAGGTCAAGGTACCAATTAAAAACCCATATGGGATTTCCTATATATGATGATAGTAGTAAATATCTCTATCTTCAACCAGTTTCTAGTTACAGCCACTTGAATATCCGTGACCTTGAGTTTGACCTTTCAAGGTTACTCAAGGTCAAAGGTCTTGGTGCTAAATGAAAATCCATACAACGAGTTCCTGTATGTTCTTAATAGTAAATATCTCTATCTTCATCCATTTTCAAGTTATAGCACTCTGATAGCCCTTGACCTTGATTTTGACCTTTCAAGATTCTTCGATTACCTCCAGACTTTTACCACTATCTTCTGGGACCAGTACCCATATATCCTAAAGAGTTTCATGTAATTCATTCAGCCGTTTTCCCGTAATGTTGCTAACAAACAAATTGATGAAAAGCAATACCTCGTCGAACTCCGTCTGGGCGAGGTAATAATGAGACGGGCAGTAAACGAGTTGATTACCCACTAGGCTGGCAAGGCTGCAGCCTAGGGCCCCCACCCTTGAAGGGGTTCTCATTTACAAAAAAAAAAATAAATAATAATAAATAAACATAAAATATAGAAATAAATAAATGATGGTAAGTACAGCAGGTGGCATCATACAAGAACCAATGATGGTCATTAAAATCTTTATATGGGAGCCCCTTACCTTAGGTAGGGGGCCCGTACATCTAGTTTAGCCTAGGGCCACCAGTGAGGTTAATCCGGCCCAGCAGTAAAGATATCTAACGGTCAGTGTACTGAGATAATTAAAATTCAAAAGGTGAGTCATGGGTCTCTTTCTGTTACATTTGCAGTAAGTACATTGCAACAAGCATATCAGTTACTATCTTCGATATCATTTTTTTCTTTGCACATACTGTACACATCCGTGAGGGTAGACTATGTATATTCATTTCAAACTTAGTGTCCAGACTAAAGATCCACTTCATCCATGCAACTTGGTGCTACGCCACATTTACCCATGTTTATTTTGTGCGCTAGTGTTTTTGTTTTGATCCGATTTTAGCCCCTAAAGCACGATTGACAGCAACGACTGTCTGAAATCAGGTGCTCAGGTAACCCTAGCTGACGGACATAGCTGTTTTGCTTTTCCCGCCAAGGTTTGAGGTCACAGCCATTTTCTTTTATCACACTATTTTAGTGTTCATTATTGCTGTGAAAAGATTGTGACTATCGTGTCACGTCAGTTTTAACCATCTACTGGCTGGTCTCTTTAAAGCCAACACCCTGGGACTGGTGAGGGATATATATATATAGGAGTAAATAGCTTTTCACCAGTACCGGTATGCTATCAGTGCCTGTCATCCTAAACCATTGGAGAGATGATCAAATCTCAGATGAATAGAATGGTAGTCAAGTGACAGACGAACAAGGCCGTGAGAGCCCTCCTGACTTTAGCAAGGAACGGTTTTGGGCAAATTTTTAATTGAGATTCAGTAGGCCATCTTTCGGTGAGTAGGAGGACTGTTGCATCTCAAAGAACTGGCTGCCCTCAGGGAACTGACTGCCCAGTTCAGTGGCTCCAAACTGGGGATCATGGTGAAATTTGCTGGTGATGTATGGGGTAATCTGAAGTATTTGGATTCACTGATGAGAAAGTTTTATATCACATTCCTGAGGTACGCTTCGTGAGAAATCTTTCCTTTTACTTCTGTCAGCCATATCATGCAGAGTATACCTCCAAAGCACTACAAAATAAATTCCAAGAATTTGTAATACACAGTTACCTGCATCCGCCCAGGAGGGGCTCGAGGACGGGTGTTGTTTTCACTCGGTTTGTCTGTCTGATTGTTTGTCTGTCTGTCTGTTAACAACTTTACGCTAAAACTACTGATGCGATTTTGGCTAAAATTATAGGGATGATGGGCTATGACCTTCTGATCACCTGATTATATCTGGGGCTAATTTGGGCCAAGGTCCAGGCTGTAGGCCCAGAAAATGTAAATATATATATATATATATAATATTTTTCGCCATTATTCCTTTCAAATTCGTCATATCGACATGAAACCAAAACTCAAAGGTGCAGATTTCAAATCTGCATCCGATAACATGCCTCATTACATCAGGGGGTCACTCCCCACCTTAGCAATAGGGGGGTCAATGTCAGGTGCGTCTGGCCTAAAATTTCAAATGGGCATAAAATCGTAAATTTTCACCCCATTTACTCCAAATTTGATATGTGGCATCTTTAACTAGATGTCCTGTCGTGTTTATACGTCAACATTAATATGACTGCCGGGGAGGGGTTTGCTGTGCCTTGGCATAGCTTCTTGTTTGCCATAGAACAATCGTATAGAAGAGCCTGGAGGAGTTTGAGAGTGGGGCGCTACAGCACACAAACTGTGTGTTTATGTTATCTCGTATGCCTATTTTTACAAGACAGAATTTTCCGAGCTCTTAAGCATCAGGTTGAATGATCAGTTTTACGTGGTAGACGTCTCCTCTGCGCTCTGACTGTGTCTGATCTAATGATGACACAGCTGATGGCAAAATACATTTTTCATCAATAACACTGAGTTTTCATTTCATTTTCTGAGTATTCTTTGATATGCATCTCTGTGCTTAAGTACAAGAATTCTTATAATTTAGTTAGAAATGCTCATTCGAACAGAGTTTTTTTTTTTTTTTTAATGCTTGTCCGAGGGGGCCACAGGACCGAAAAGTTGAGGAACTATACCACGTCTACGCCCAGAATTAGACACTGTAAGAAAAGGGGGAGAAGGGTAGAGATGCACCTCGTAACACTTTTTTTTTTTATCATGCTAACAGTTCGATACTCTTTCTACAGTTCTTAACTACATCCACCTCTCAAGTGGACTGATCTGAGATCTGAGGTACTCGCCCTGTGCCTCTGACAGAGAAAAAAAATCATTTATTAATACATCGACAAAATCATATATAAAACTGGGGGTCTAGCTGGCATTACCAATTAACCATTTCAGTACGATGCCTGTTTAATTTTAATCTTACCATCAACGGACAGTCCTATGTAGCTTTAAGGAAGCCTCTCTTTGTGAAGGAATTGTTGGAGATAATTTGTATCTGTTCGTTTCGTTATGACTCAGAATTTTAATAAAGCCATCTAGTGGTTGCAACAATATAATAGATAAATCATCATCATATGAAAAGAATCAACAAAAGTAAGACTCCAGAAAAACTTGGGAACTCAGAAGCATAACAAAATACAAAGAAAAATATATCAGAACACGAGAAAGAGTAAAACACCCGAAAAAGTGATGCAGTGGGATCAGCAAAAACTCATCAATACCTCTCAAAATACGAGATGCCTAACATTATTCCACAAACACAACAGAATTTCAAAAAATTTGAGCGAGGAAGCCGGTAATGCAGTGATTACCACTGTCAACATGGAAATGGGTGAACCCAGGTTTGACGCCCGGGCGGATCAAAAAGTTGTCATGGTAATGAAGGGGTTATTGAAGATTGTTTCTCACTCTTACACTCCCAGATTTCTGCTCAGTTGAATATGATTTATCTGGGGGAAGTAAGAAGTACATACACGTATGAACATTCATCTTATAATATATAAAGATGTGGGATCGCATTGCGCCAAAACCCACTGGAACAAGGTCAAGGTGGTGAAAATACGCATAACCCAATCCCAATAATTTTTCTAAGGTAATACATTTAAGCTATACCATAACCGTGACGCTTTTCTATTTTTGGTGCACTTAAGCCGAAATAAATATTACGTCATAATCAAACTTGCTGGAGTAAAGAAACAAAAATAAAAATGTACAGATGGTTTTATGTCCTTTTCCTGTTGTTAACGCGACCGACGCCCATAATATCCAGAAGAAGTCCTCTTCCTGCCTCGGCCTTGTTCCAGTGGGTTTCGGCGTAGTTATTTCACTGTCTTTTTCGAGTCTTTGTGTCAGAAGGCTCAACTTGGGAGAGCAATGTAACAGTGAAGGCTATGACTGATTCCCTCCCATATGAAGAGTCTTTCTCGAGCTGAATAAATCATCTAGAGAAAATAACAAGAAGCAGCATCGTGAGAGCACCGCACCCACTCCTCACACTCTGTGTATGGCCGAACATTTGCCCCTGTCCTGTAACCTTGATCTTTGACCAGTTGCTCTTAAATGAAATATTTCATCCTTGCGTGACCAACAGCTCATCCATTAAGTCTGGTCCAAACTGGATAAAAAATGTTCAAGATGGCATTGCCTTGTGACCTTGGTGTTAGGTCTGTTGTTCTCAAAATAGAATTACTTCATCTTTGGTTGACCTTAAACCCTTCCGCCAAGATTTGTTCAAGTCGATTTATTTTTTTTTTTTTAATAAGGTGCTGAAATTTTATCTTGTCATGTGACCTTTACTTGTCTCAATACTGAATCACTCCACGCTCCGCCAGCTGTCGGATTGTTCACTGAGTTTGGCTGAAACAGAATCAAAACACTAAAAGTTGACCTACTTCTAACCTATGACCTATGAGGTTATTTGCCCAGTATCTATAAAGGAGTAGGCAAAGTGGCGTACAGAACCCATCAGTGAGGAAAAACAATATTAGTAGAGCCATTTTAGAGCTAGGCCGTTCTAAGAAAGAAGAACGTGGAGAAATCGAGGTTAAACAAACACTTTTATCGCGTTTTGGCTTCGCATTATGTTCTAGCTACTTCAGTTGTTTTATTTGTAGAAAAGCCTGAAGATTATGGCTTCATGTAATAATAGATTAAAAACCTGTGCAATTGGAAGCTTCAATAAATTTTAAGGCTTATGGGCACGTCGGAGTCATGCCTACATAAAGTGTCTCCCGAAACTCAAAAAAGGCGTCAAAATAGCGAAGGTTTTACAGGAGAGGAGAAGGGCTCAGATGAGGGCAAGTGGAGCGAGTGAAGATAGGGCGGACAGATATTCAAATTGGTGGGTAAAATAATGGTCGGGTATCACACTTCCATCAATATATCATAATTATCGGCTCCCTCCCGCTCTGTCGCCCGCTGCCTCACTCCCTCCTACAGTCTGCACACAAAACATTTTCCACTGTGCGATCTAGCGATGTTGGAGGCACCGAAATGAAATAATACACAACATTCTATATCGAAGTGGTTGTAAAGTTGCATATTGTATCCTTCACAGTTCCTGCTATAATGAATTTCCTTACAATATTATATACTCTTAGATCGAGTGATATGGGATGTATCGAAGTGAAGTAAAACACGACACTTGCATATCGAAGTGCGTGTACTGTAGAGGCACTTAGCATTCATTAAATGCTTAAATTCACTGTTTTCGAAGGCATATCGTTATTTCAAGGCTTTTTTTCACATTTGCCTATTATAGAATATCATTTGCTCCTCGGTCTAACGATGAGGGAAGCAACAAAATAAAGTGAAACCCATCGCTTTTATACTGAAGTCACATTCATTCAACCCTTTTTCTCATCATGTAGTGGCCTATTTTTTTCATCTGTTTACTGATGTGCGGGAGGGAGGGGAGCACTGAAATTAAGTGAAACGCTTTGTTTGTGTGGAAGTAGTTTCTCCTTTAAATTTTGGTACGGTGGAATGAAAAATTTTGCTCTTGTGCAAGACAACGCTCAGGATATGAAAGCCGTATAACTCACTCACTGCCTTCTCCATAGTTCAGCTGCGAAACGTAGGTGGGACAGGCCTCTTGAGCCAGACGGTGCAATAAATCTTTGAGTGTCACCATGGCGGTCCGATACATCACTGGATGGAGCGAGGCGCTGGACGGGGTGGTGAGGCACAAATGACGGGGTGCGGGGTTTCACTGTCCACGGTGATAGGGGGTGAGGTGTGGGTGACAAGCCTGGCAGGGTGGTGGTGGCTGTGGTGATAGTACTTGTGGTGATGCAAGTTGTGTTGACGGTAATAGCTGAGATGGTTATGAGAGGGATGTGATGGGGTGATGACTGATGAAAGTGCTGTTGTGGCGATAGCGGCAGGGACGGTATTCTGGTGGTTATGTTTTCAGGGAAACTGTGGTGATGGTGGTGGTAGGGGAGGTTATAGGGTGGTGGCAGGGGAGACGTTAGGATGGTGGCAGGAGAGCGTTGAGGTAATAGCAGGAAAGGTGATTAGGTGATGGTTGGGGAGGCGTTGGCGTGGGACAGGGGAGGTGATTGGATGGTGGTAGGGAAGGCGTTGGGTTGGGGCAGGGGAGGTGATTGGGAGGTGGTACGGAAGGCGTTGGGGTGGTGGCCAGCAAGGTGTTGTGGGAGGTGTGGTAGCAGGAGAGGCACTGTGTTGGTAGCAGGGGTGTGGTGATGGCAAGAGAGGTGCTACGATGTTAACAGAGTGTGGCGATGGCAGTGGTGGTGGCCGGTCTGTGGTGGAGGTAGAGGAGGTGTTGTGATGGTGGCCGGGATATGGTGATGGCAGGAAAGGTGTTACGGTGATGGTAGAGCCGTGATGGTAGCAATTATGGTGATAGCAGTTGTGATGGCAATAGGTGTTGTTGTAATAGATGTGGTGACAAAAGAAGCGAGCGTTTGAAGAGGTTGGTGACTGGGGCAGTATACTGTCGAACTTAAGAATATCAGCAATTAGCATGATCACTTGCATAACGTAACCTAACCTAACTTAACTTAGACTACCCTAAGTCTAAACCTAACAGTCCATCCTAATCTAGATATGATAGTCGTTATAATGGCGTCTAAGAAGGTAAGGCACCCGTGATTATTGAGAGACTATAAATGAAATAGTAAATAATTTTAACCAAAGAAAGATACATTAGTTGTGCTTAACCAAAGAAAGGTACATTAGTGGTGATGGCAGGCGTAACCTTGGAGCAGGATATAAATGGATATTAATGGTAGTGATGCACGGAAGCAATAATAGGAGTTGTGGTGTTCGACGTGGTAATAGTAAGACAGTACCTACCTAGCGATGATTATGATAATAATAGTAATATCGAGACCAGTGATGAGGAGGCAGGTGGTGGCCGAATGCATAGGAAAGTAGGCTCTGTTCGTAAAGACGTGTGTTCAATTCCTGGCTGATGCTAGGAACATTCCGAGGACTTGTCTTCGTTAAGGTAACTTTCACAATTATTCATAACGACCTTACTAACTCGTCATTTAACAATAATCACTGTCACAACATCAGATCCTGAGTAAGATATCTTAAGCATGCCATGGCAAAAGTGTATGAAGTGACGCGTGAGAGCTGTCGGGGAGTAACCCTCGGCTCAAGTGTCGTAGGTTAATTACTGAACATCGGGGATTAGGTTTCTAGGAAAGCTGGTGGTGGTACATACCGAGATGGTACGAAAATATAGTTTATCGGTGACTAATAATACAATTTTGAGTTAAGATGTAGGAACGGTAAAATTGGCAGTAACCCTTTGAGTTGATGGGAAGAAAGAGGTTAATGTAGTTAAAGGTAGGGACAGAGTGGAATATATCTGTAGCAGTAAGTTCAGTAGCAGTGGTGATGATGACACACTGCACATGATGGTTTTATATCTGTACCGAAGGTGTTGCCATTAGACGTGGTAGGTAATGGAGGTATTTTGTTTTAATGGAGCTGATATTTCTGGTATGATGGATACTCCATTACGTCTGATGATGACAGCTTTGTTGTTAGGATAATAACGATTACCATCACATAAAATAGAAGTTGTATAATTTTATATAATGTAACTGGAGGTGTGGTGGTTGTGCTGGTGGTGGTGGTGGTGGTGGTGGTGGTAGCAATTATTGTGGTAGCAGTTGTAATAATGTCTTTATTGTGACAGTGATGATGATATTAGTTGCTATGGTGGCACTGAGTGTTGTAATGCTGAATGTGAGCTCATCGAGCAAGTGGTGATGGTGGCAGTAGTTGTTGTCAGTGGTAGTGATGGTTGCAATGTGCAGGAGGTTGTTGTGGCAGCGCATGTATGGTGATGGAGGATATGGTGATGGAGGGAGCCGTTGTCCTAAACTTTGCAGTGGTGCAGGTGGTAATGATGGCGGTAGTAGTATTTGGGGCAAGTGTGGTTGTGCAGGTCTTGGTAGCAGTAACCCCGGCTACCCCTATCTTTGCAGATCTGTCGGCGATACATATTATCAGACTGTCAGATAAGATGGAGCTCATGGCCTTCCCGTCGCCGTCTCGTGCCGCCGTTTTCGTGTTGACCCTTTCCCCCATCCGTCTTGCACATTTGTTTTTCCAGTCGTTTTTTTTATTCAGTCTGCTCCCTCACTATTACTTTCATCGCCTAATTAGAGTTAAGGGGTGATGGGAGAGATAGTCAGACTGGAGACTGATCCGTGGCAAGAGGGTATAACACGATCAAACCCCGTTATGTTAGAAGAGCTGCAGAAATAGTAATGTTGCAATAATGAATGCTTTTCCGTCTTGCAACCACTAAACGATTTTATTCATAGTGATACGGCAAATTAAGGCTAGGTCTGTTTAATGAATGCTTATCTGTCTTGCTATCACTAAACGACTTTATTCATAGTGATACGGCAAATTAAGGCTATGTCTAATCCCTTATGCTTGTAAATGCTACCGTAAGCTGAACAAATTCTTCGTAAGGCAGACTTTTTTATCAGAACTGTGGTCCTCTTAAATTTAGAAGTTCGTCTGTAATTTACACTTTAACCCCATTAGTACGGTATGTTTGTATCCTGTTTTAGTTAACGGCCAAAATAGTATACTCAGATCATGGGGAAGTTTTCGTAATGGGGAGGGCTAGAAATTGTCTGCAGTATATACAGTGTTCGGTAAGATGGTTCCGTTTTATTCTTTGTATCATCAGAGAAGTTTCTTCAACTAAGGCGGACCTCTTGCAGATGAGGAGTTAGAAACAACCTTCATAATAACACTTTCACTAGGATGACGCCTCTTGTTTTGCTCCTGTTGCCATCAACAAGAATAAGCTCAGAGTAAACTCTCATAGTGACGGGTGAAAGGGTGGAAGGCAAAGGGACAAGCGAGACAAAGACAAATGAGTGAAATTAGGAGTTGGGTCCCTGGAGTCAGAAGTCATATTCACAAACGCTTTTGGTCCTAGGTTGTATATGAGATTGTTTCTTTTAACAGCTCCTAAATACTAGACAGCCAATGCAGAGTGTATACCCCTGTGCAAAATACTACAAAACAAAATAATTCACGATAATGATTAGCTGCTTTGAAGATTATATCATGTAAATTTGCTAATATCATTTACGAACATTTGCATTGGAGAAGAATTCATAAAGAAACTAACTTTTTTTTTTTCTTCTGGAATTTTTCCCTTCCGTCCATTCCTATCCAGAGCATAGAATCTTCTTATGTCTCTGGCTCTACAAATAAAATCTTGGGGGAAAAAAACTAGAATTAGTGAAGTTTCGATTTTCGAGGAAGAACACGGAATATTGAACGCACAACTTCTCGCATTTTATCCTTCCTAAAATTCAGATTTTGAGTTACAGGAAAGAAATTGTCAGAAGTCTGTTTGTGAATTATGGATCATGGCCTTAGATTCATAAAGCAACTTACAAAACTTTTCCTCTTGTAAGCGATTTTTTTTTTTTTTTTTTTTTTTAGATAAAAACAAGAGACAAAGTGAATAATTTTTTTATTCTCCTTGTTCCTCCAATAAAAGCAAATCTTACTAACTACTGACTTACTTACATATTTGCTTACTTATATACTTAAGACAAGGAATAGACAGTTGGTCTGTTTGAGAATTCCAGTCATTTTACTGCCAGAACAGAGGGTCCTGACACAGCACAGGAGACCTCATAGCACTTCTTCTTTAGCAATTTAGTTTGCATATTAAACAGTAGCCATCTCATAGTCTCATCTTATCCAGCTAAGACCAGACGAATGAATTCACCTGAGAGTGAGTCATTGGAGCTTAAAAGAGTTAATAGTCCCCATTAACTCTCTCATGGTCGGAACAACTCTACCATTCTATTTCAGCTAACCCCAAAGGGTTTCATTCAGCTAAGAGTGAGTCATAGGAGCCTGAGAGAATTACTATTCTTTTCCACGTTAAATCTTTTTAAATTCGAGATAGGATAGAGGATAATGAGGTGTATTAGACAAAGTAAATGGCTGAAAAATAGTGATATAAAATCTTCAAACCAAGAGAAAACATGGCCCAGAGTTGAGGTCCACTAATTACCTACCATCAACGTCTGCCGTATCTAGGATTAGTTTTTTCCGGGCAGAACAGGGGTCCAAAAAGAGCAGAATCTTCCTGCGTCTCTCGCATCTCGCTGAAAATACAAGGAAGATAAAGAGTAGTTTTCCCATGTCCTTGCAGGAAGAACAAGGATTCTGTTCACACAGAATCAAATCCCATTAACGGTATCGAAGTGATCCGAGATCTGCCTTTCAGAAAAAATTCTTGAGCTTAGTTCTATAGAGTACCGCTTGTTCATATTTTCATCTTCACTTATACAGCTGCTAATCACTTCACTAGCAAACTGGAGTTAATATTAAGGGGGAAAAAAACGACAAAACAAAAGCACTTCTGATCACAAAACACAACTACAGAAACTTTGTATATTGTAACATATTTTAACCCCTCAACCCGGTAAAGTGCTTTAACATATTCTTGCTGCTTCTAGATGATTTTAGGCAGCTGCAGGAGAGCCTCTTGTCAAAAAAAAAAAAAAAAAAAAAAAAAAACTGAAAGCTGTATCTACTCTCCATTTCAAAAAGTCCCACCACAACTGAATATAACTGTTTAGCGATATATATATATATATATATATATATATATATATATATATATATATATATAAAAGGAAATGACACCATTAGAATGACATGGTTGGGGTGTCCTTTATGAACAATTCCCTGGAGTCCAAAGGTGGGTCCTGGGGCAGTATTCTCTCCGGCTAAGGACCCCCCCCCCTCACACCTCTTCCTTATTAGTGTATTTTATTGCACATTGTTGGACAGGGGCGCCTGGTGCTGGAGAGGGACACCTTCATGTGTTGGCACCGATATAACCAGGTCACTCAACTGTCTGGTTATACGAGTGTGCCTCAACTAATTCCCTATGCCCCAAAAGGAGGATAGTGAACTGCAAGAGATCAGCTAAAGCCTGAAGTCCAACGGGTTCACGAGCTGCAACTACAATATACTGTACACATTACACTTTAGTATCCTCTTTTATTCCGAGTATGCAAACTGGCATACAGGAGGATATTGAAAGGTGAAATACAGAACAAAAAGCGTAGAGACAGGTGAAACAATGCCTCCAATGCCGACGAGAATATCGTAAAATTTCTTGAGCTTTAATAGCATATAATATTGTTTATGCTATTGAGCTGTCTTCTAAGTGGCGATTTCTATGCCTGTAACACCTAGATAATCTCTTTTTGTGGGTTATTTATTCTTAGTACCGTAATTGTTTGCTTCGGTATGGTACACGCGTATAAATAGGAGTAGTATACAAAATAAATCGCTAAGGAGGAGGTGTTACGAATGATCTCCAGAACCACTTATGATGCATGCATTTACCCTCACTAAGTAACGCATCCACATACTTCAGCGCGAAACTGAAGTAAATAACAACGTGAAAAATATTAAAAAGCATATTTACTTCGGGCAATAAACCACAGTAATGGAAAACTACATATCGTAAGGTTGGCTAAGATCTTTTATGAAAACCACCTCTGGTCGCCATCCCTTTGACCTGAACTGATTGATGACCTCTACCTGGTTTATAATTTGTCACAGTTATCAGGCTGTCCATTTTACTCTCTAGTATATCTGTAACCATGTTTGACTTTTTTTTCCTTTTGCTGTCCTTGTGGTTAACTCTCTCTCTCTCTCTCTCTCTCTCTCTCTCTCTCTCTCTCTCTCTCTCTCTCAATATCATATTTTGCAGCGAAACACACGGGGAAAAAAGCCACAACGCATAAACTTCGAGGCAATCACTTAGTACTGGCAAAGACGGCTGAGTTATGCAAATGAAAGTAGCATGGTAGGTACTCCGCCTCCAGACTTGGCTAGGATAGAATGAAGAAAAGATGCCCCAGACGATAACTCAGATAGAGGAGCGAGATAGCGAGGGCGGGAGAAGGATGGAGTGTGATTGGTGCCGCTCTGAAGGTGACCATAGGTGGGAGTTTTTGCTACCAATGGGGACTGGCAGCCGAGGAGGAATTATTAGCTGGCTTGTGGTGCCCCTTGTGCATTACCGACAGACAGACAGACAGAGACAGAGTGGGTGGGAGAGAACGAGAATGGGAAATGTCTGAAGGTACATCGAAGTACTATGTGCGAGATCACTGATAGTCATAATGTTACGTGCGAAGTGCAGAGAGAGAGAGAGGGGGGGGGGGGGTTGTTAGAGCTACACAGAGATACACTAAGGCACTGGGAGTTAGTGTTATGTGGGGTTACATAGATAAATGGTACAACAATGATTCATATTTCCCTGCAGGTAACTTTAATCATTATTCGAAGGCAGAGTCTGTAAACATGTGGCTTTCTGTAAAATAGTGGGAAGAAATTGATAGCAAGGCACATTTCTCTTGCCACACCTCCTCTCCCTTGGCAAAGAAGCCGACACCAAAACACAGAGTACGGTGCACCCTATAAGGCAGTGCATTATTGCTTGCACGAATAGTTCACAGGGTAGCCACGACTCACAATAAATTCCAGGACGTGCTGATCACTGTTTTTCCCATAAGATAAAGGGGAGATAAACCACTTGTGTTCCCTCCTCGCCCATCACTGCTGACTTACAGGTCAATCCGGAGGGACCTGGGGCATTGAGTGGCCAAGAAGGTAGACCCTACCGAGGAGGAGGGGGGGGAGGCACACTATTCCAACGCTAAATGAATATTTGACAGAAAGATCATTAAAGGAAGAGCGAAAGTCATATAGTTAGAGGAAAAAGTTAAGAAGTAAAATTAAAGATTTAAAGGTGTATATTGAAAAATTTAGGAAATTAAAATTAGGCTATAGAAGAAATTATGGAAGAAGGCAGTCCAACAGTAATCAATGGAATTGAAAACGTAAATGGAGAGAAAAAATGGGTGTAAAGGAAGAGAGAAAACCAGGAATGAGAAGCGAGAAGAAAGACAGACTATCAGAGACAAAGGAGATAGAAATGGAAGCAAACGGTAAAACGCGATGAGAAAGAAATCAGAATACAAAGAGAAATAAAATGAAAGTAAAAGAAAAAGGAAAGTGGATGTGTATGAACAGAGAACAGGAGAGTAAACATAGAAAAAATATATATATAATAGAAATGGGAAAGAGAAAATTACAATAAGTGGAGAGGGGAAAAAAGGAGAGTCAGTTAACAGAAAATGAGAGCAAAAGGAGCGAGAAAATAAGAGACACAAGTGAAACGACAAATGATAATCATAAAGTAGAGAAAGAAAGATAGAAAGCTAGATGAGTGAGATCATAAACCCTCTAACGGTCAGGACAGCTCAAATAATCTGTTCAGCTGGCAAGAGATGATATTAAACTGAGGGTGAGTTACAGAACAATGAATGGTAGTATTGTTTTCATTAACTTATTTATGGTAAGGACAACTGCAATATTCTATCCCACCTCGCAAAAGACAATATTTTTTTCTAACAGTATGGAGTTTGGGAGTGTCAGTAAAGATATGATAAAATGAAACACGTGGGGAGAAAAAAAAATGTAAGGAAAGAAAAAAAATTAGAGAAAGGAAAATAATGAAAGGCAAAAGCAGGTAGGAAATAGAAATTAAATAGGAACTGGAGTAGGGAAATCTGTACGCAAGATCACCCCTGCTACGATATCTTTCGACTGATCAAAATTGTCTGATGCCCGTATAAGCTAAGGCAAATTCCTCGATATACCTGTAACAGAGAAAGGGTTATACTACAGCTTTTATTATAAGGTTTTCGTTGCTAGGATTTTTCTGTGTTAAAACGTTTGTTGTTAGCTTAAGTAAAATGCGCAAGTCCACAAAACACCGAGTAATGGTTAGACATGGAAAATGTAAAACAATGACATGTGGCAAATGTAAGAAAAGGAAGTACAAAGCTGTAGGAATACAGTATATAAATAACAGAAAAAGAAATGCAGGAGGAAGGAAATATTCTGAAAAATAAGACAGTGACACTATAAACGAACTTCGATAATCAAATGAAAAATATAAGAAATTTTGCAATAACGGAAGAATGTTAAATGGTAGAAAATAGGAAGAAAACTGGAGAAGGGGATGAAGAGTCGAAAAAATAGCATTCATTACCAAGTTATCACAGATTACTCTACAGGCTGATCGGAACAAGTAATGGCTGTATAATATAGAACATGTTTTTTGCGTTTTCACACACACACACACACACATATATATATATATATATATATATATATATATATATATATATATATATATATATATATATATATATATATATATATACCTTTGCCTACCCCAGTCTCAGCAATAATACACTTCTCAATTTTCCCTTTAATTTTACAGCTTTCACCTCAGCTAAGCTTCCCCTCCTTTCTTTCCTTCCATTCCCTTGCCAGTTTACTAGCAATCCCACCCCCTCCCTCACTCCTGAATAACTAAAATTTTACAAAATGAAAAGTCGCATTCCCTCTCCCAACTTTCTTTTACCTCTTCCTCCACCGATCCTCCTACCGCATCGTTTTAACCCTTCCTCCCCTTCACCACACACACACACACACACACACACACACAGACTACCTGGAGGGGGGCGAGCAGGGGCGGTCAGCGTGCTCATTTGATCACATAAATCGCGTCCACGGTCCACCAGCCGCACAAACTCCCACCTTCAAGCTTTATTGAATAATGGAAGAAAAAGCCATGTTGTAAATCTGGAGAGGAACTGTCACCGCCGGGCGCAACTTGACCCCCACCACCAATTTCGGCTCGCTCGGGTGTGAGGGAGATTCGGCTCTCTTTCGATCCGGTTCGCTTGGTTAGAAATTGTGAATCCTGATCAGTAGGATACCCAGGTCTTACGGCAGGAGTTGAAGGTCAAAGTGCATCACCCTCTACCACAGTTTTCTATAAAATAATCTGATTCAGCTTAACCTAACCCAAACTAAATCTGCAGCACTTTTCTGATGCAATTAATATTCCTTGTACTTATTAAAGCATTGTAATGTCTGATCTCTCACAGGTTTAACTGAAAGTAAAGCTGTCACCATTTAAAATATAACATTTTACAAGATAATGCTATTTTAGGCAACATCACACTAAAACTAATCAAAGTGAAGCTGCTGTATAATAAGCAGCAGCATAGCGGTAAGGTGTACCAATACCGGCCTGAAATCTATAAAAATTTTGCTGAGAGCGTCGGTGACTATGTAGTCGTCCACCACTCGTTCTCTATCACTCACTACCCAGTCCTGTCATCTTTTACTTACTCTCTCTCATTTTCTCACCATATCTGCATACAAGCCACTGAGCAGCGGCTGCTTGTTTGGTATTAGTTTCATGGCGATAGAACAGTACTTTTACATGGAAATTCGTCAGTTATTTTTTTTATTTATTTATTTTTTTTTTTGCCTATCGACCATCGAGGCCGGAGCCCCTGGTCATTAAGGCAGATATATATATGTATATATATTGACACATATATACATATATATACAAACATATATATATATACATACATACATACATACACACATCCATGCATATGAACATACACACTTTCATGCACACGTACATATATATATAATAATTTTTATTTTATTATTTTTTTGTAGTTTTATTTTTATTTTTATTTATTTTTTATATTTTTAACCTTATATTACTTATAAACAAAATACATAATCTAAAGACCCTAAAACTAACCACCTAACAGACAAATCGCTAACCTATACTAAATCCTAAGAGACAAATAACTAGGCCTACACTAATATTCAAAAAGCCTCGACCAAGAGAACACCATCGACTGCAGATATGTAATGCCTTTCTACATGACATACCTGCACTCATCACCTGATGACTGTCAGTCGAGGCACAACCTAATATAGGGGACATCAATATATGAAAGGGAACCAGACGAGTCAGGAACATTTCCATATACGTCAGCTGTCGTCCCTAATTAGAATAACTTAAGCAAGATAATATAATGTATTTACATAATTTGTACAAAAATTGAAGAACCTCGCCCAGCAGACTACCATCGACTGCAAGTGCCCAATACCTTCCTATATTGCACACTTGCACTCATCAGCTGGTGACTGTCAGGCGAGGAACTTGGCTTAATATAGGGGACATCTATATTAGAAATAGATCGGTGGGAGGAGGAACTATTTAAAATATGTCAACTGTCAACCCTAATTAATATTACAATATATACATATTTACTGTTCATAAAAACCATAACCACACAGTAAAAAAGTCACATCACTCTGATCAGTCCGGTCTCTCTCAAGAAAGCCATCAATTAATCAGTCATAACAATGTCCCCATCACCCAGGATAGTGGAAAGGGTGAAGGGGACGTCTGCTGCGCCGCAGTAATTTATAAGTGAAGCGCGTTCACGAATAAATCGCCGACAGCGCAGGATGATATGACTGATAGATAACACCGCATTACAGATGTCAAAGTGCGGTGGGAAGCGTCTTTCCATATATGGTTTTATGTGGGTTAAAATGGTGGCATTAAGCCGTAGCCGTGCCAATACTTTTTCTTCTAGGAGACTGGGACGGTTGGCAGTGTCCCAGTCGCCCAGGTACGGCTTACAAGTTGGAATATTTAGTCTGGTCCACTGACCTTGCCACAGAAGATTTATTGATTTCTTTCCGAGAGATAGACTCGACCGTAGATCACGAGGAACGTCCCAAGTCTCCTCGAGCTCCACAGCCGACTTTGCAAGTAAGTCAGCCTGCTCATTACCGAAGATACGACAATGACCAGGCACCCAGATCAGCGTGAATGACTTGTTGCATGAATGCAACTTATTAACGATGCGGCCCTGGATCTCATGAGAGTCCGTAGTGCAAGATGCAATTGCCTGAAGGGCTGATTTTGGGTCTGAAAATATGACAAATGAATCATGCCTAGAATTGAGAGCATAGTCTATGGCTTTGTCAATAGCAAAAAGTTCTGAAGTAAACACAGATGTATGAGTCGGCAACCGATACCTGAGGGCACATTCAGTCGACCACACACTTGCACCCACACATTCACTCGACTTGGAGCCGTCGGTGTACAATTGATGGGACCCCAAGTGACGAACAATGATGTTACGAAACAAGTGGTGGACCTCCGCCTCCGGCGCCTTGGCCTTTGGTGCTGGGAGCCATGTGACATCGACTGTAAAGCCGGGTGGCTCCCAAGGCGCTATATTTTTAAGCACCAACTTGTCACAGTCACTGGGGTCCACATCAAGCTCCTGAGTCAGTAAGTGGAGGCGAGCGGCAAGTGGCCGACGCACCCCCCGCAGAAGGTGGTGGTATTGACGCAGGGGGGTACAGGCCACATTGCCGATATTACTTTTCCTTAATGTCCTTATGCCATAGGACAAGGCCAGGTGGTCACGGCGAATACAGAGGGGAGGCACATTCGCCTCCACTTCCATACGAGTCACACGGGTACACCGGACGGCTCCAAGACACATTCGCAAACATTTATTCTGTAACACATCCAATCCTTTCAGAGTGGCATCGGATGCCGAGCCATACACCTGTGCGCCATAGTCTAGCTTCGATCGAATAAGTGACTTATACACCATTAATAAAGATTTTCTGTCGGCACCCCAGGTAGTTCCCGCTAGGTACTTGAGGACATTTAACGGTTTATCACAACAAGTAAGCAAAGTATTAACGTGAAGTTTAAAATTCATTCTACGATCAAAATGTATTCCTAAAAATTTTACAGAATTTTGAAAAGGTACCGCCTGATTATCCAAAGTTAAGCACAAATTAGGTACGTTACGATTAGTGAAAACTATAGCGGCACACTTACGTACGGAAAACTTAAATCCCCACTGCAAGGCCCATTGGTGGATGGAGTCAAGGGCTGCTTGAATCCGCCCAGCCGAAAATTGTGCATTACGGGAAGAGTGCCATATTGCACAATGGTCAGCGTAGAGCGAGTATTTAAGATTCCTCGGGATGGGAGCTGATGACAGAATATCATTGATCATAATACTAAATAAAGTAGGACTAAGCACACTTCCCTGTGGCACCCCGTTTTCCTGGATAAATATATCCGATGTTACGTTACGGGGTAATTTGACAGAGAAAGTTCTGTCCCTTAAGAAATTTGAAATAAAAACAGGTAAATTTCCTTTTAAACCATAAGCATAGAGCTTCATTAGTATACCGTGTCGCCAGGTCATGTCATAGGCTTTATGGATGTCCAAGAACACCCCTATCATGAATTCTTTATTGGCAAATGCCTCTGCAATACAATGCTCCAAATTCATTAAATGATCTAGTGAACTTCTGTATTTACGGAAGCCACATTGTTGATCATTTAACAAATTCTTCGACTCTAAAACAAAAAGAAGCCTATTGTTAACCATACGTTCCATGACCTTACATAGACAAGAAGTCAACACAATAGGACGAAATGAAGTGGGATTCATAAGACGACCAGCCTCTTTGGGTATCGGTATGAACTGCGCAAAGTGCCATGAGTTTGGGAACGTTCGAGACGCCCAAATCTCATTGTACAAAGATAACATCTTAATCAGGTTGTCCTGATTAAGATGCTGGATCATACCGTACGTGATGGTGTCTGGTCCAGGGCTGGTGTCTTTACAGGATTTAAGGGAAGGAGCAGCTCATATAACGTAAACTCTTGGTTGTATGGGAGTTTACGTCTTCTGTGGCAAAGTCTAATATCTGTAGCTCAGCCGTGCGTTTATGATGTTGGAAACGCGGGTCATAATTGGCTGAGCTACTTACATGAGAAAAACTCCTGGCGAGGATGTTAGCAATGTCCACGGGCTCGTCATAGATGTTATTATTAACCTGAAGGGTGGTGACTGGGAAATATGGGCCTTTATTATTTAATATTCTTATGGTGGACCAGACTTTACGTAATGGTGTTGTACGAGTCACCGTGGACACAAAGGACCGCCAGGAGTCACGTTTGGCCCTTCTTATTATTCTCCTTGCCTCAGCCCGCGCCTGTTTGTATGCAATAAAATTTTTCTCAGTGGGCTGACTATCAAAAATCCTGTATCTCCTATTGCGTTTTCTTGTCGGCAATCCGGCGTCCACCAATGTGCTCTATGCTTCGCATGAACTGTAGAAGTCTTGGGAATAGCAGCCTCAGCTGCGTGTAATATGGATTGGGTTATATTTTCGACCTTAACATCTATGGTCTCCCCAGATATATCTAAATTGGCGATCCTTGAGAAGGATCCCCAATCTGCTTTCTTATAGTTAAATTTTGGAGGTGGAGGGTCCGAAATGATGTCGCGTGTATAAGAAAGACAGACGGGTAAATGATCACTTCCCAAGGAGTCGTCGTAAGGGTCCCATGAGAGATCTTGATGTATACCAGGGGAGGCCATAGATAAGTCAATGGCCGAAAAGTTACCAGTACGATCATCTACACGAGTCGCTCTACCATCGTTCAGAAGACAGAGGTTGGACTGTAGTATTAGGTCGGCTACTTGCTCCCCACGACCATCAATCCTCAAGCTACCCCATTGATAGTGATGGGCGTTAAAGTCGCCCAACACTAACTTATTGCCAGGTAGATGTTCAACTAGTGAATTTAAAGCATCACTATCAATGGGGCCGTGTGGAGGACAGTACAGAGAGCAAATAGACAGATATGTGTTATTAAATTTTACTCTGCACACGACAGCTTCCAGAGTAGAATTTAGAATCACTTCCGTTTGTGGGTGTGATTTGTGTGTGTATATGGCAACTCCGTGACCTTCATATCTTCTATACGAGTGATAGTGTTTGAACTGTGGAGGATCAGGATGATCCTCCAGGCGCGTCTCCTGTAAACAAACAACGTCTGGCCTGTGTATTGACAGCAAGATTGCTATATTGTGTAACTTATTCCCGACACCTCTACAATTCCACTGTAATAGAGTGAATGCGGCGGTTTAAGATTTACGAGGGTGGCCAGTATGCTTAGTTTTTTTATGCCCCCCGCGTCCAGGCGAGTGGCTACTGGGGGACCTTTCCCGGTTCTTGTTCATGGAGACTTCCATATTGTCGTCATGATAAGGTTTCAGACTCCACCGAGGAAGAGCTATTCTTTTCTCCCTCGTTGGACCAGGAGCGGGAAGGACATGAGGACGTGACTGCTTAGTGAGGGGGGTCAAATTAATTTTGTCAGACTTGTCAGGCTTCTGTTTTTGCCGCACTGACTGCGAAGGAGCAGCGGCAGCCTGAGAGTATGATGTAGCAACAGGGATATCCGTGAGAGAGTTGGAACGTACAGGAGGCTTAGACTGAGAGGTAGGGCGTGGGGCATGAGGAGCGAATGTAAGGTCAGTCTGTGTCTCAACGGTGCACATCACGGGACGGGACACAACCGCCGATGCATAGGAGATATTAGGCTTGGGAGCTGCATGCAACTCCTTCACCTTCTTCCTAGCATCGTAAAAGGATATGCCCTCAGTCGCTTTCACTGTGCAGACCTCTTTCTCCTCCTTCCACTTGGGACAAATCCTCGAGGAAGTGGAGTGAGCATCCTTACAGTGAAAGCAGCACTCAGTCTCGGATGTACAGTTGTCAGCAGAGTGACCCACAGCCGCCCACTTGCCACACACGATGTTGGAAGCCCGACAAGCCTTTTCATGGTGTCCATAGAGCTGACATTTTGAACAACGAAGGGGATTCGGGATGTACGGTATTACATTTACAATTTCATATCCTACTTTGACATTTGTAGGTAGCAAAACTTTGCCAAAAGTGAGGATAACTGTGGCTGTCTTCGTCCTTACACCTTCCTGATAACGAGTGATGAATTTGGCATCAATTACATCCTGATGAGCAAGTTCCTGTATGATTTCTTCCTCACTCATCACCATGAGATCCCTGCAAGTGATAACACCCTTGCAGGAATTCATGGATGTTGGGATCTTGGCCTCGATATCATGGCAGTGAAACTTACGCAACTTTAGCAAGTCTTTAACTTGAGAGGAGTTGAACGTCTTAACCAGGAGGTCTCCATTTCCAAGTTTTTTTACTTGTTCCACCTCTCCCGCACAGTGGTCAATCACCTTCTTGACAATGAAGGGATTGAGTCTGGACAGGGGAGTAGAACCTAGAGCATGAAGAGTTACAAAGGTCGCGTTATTGACAGGGATGTCAAGCGGGGAACGAGTCTGGCGTCCGTCAGTCTGGGGCCGGTCAGTCACGGTAGGGATGTCGTCAGGACTACCTCCCCCCCTGAAGGGGGGGGAGGCAGCAGGGGCGTCCGTCATAGCAACCACTTCCCCCGTGAGGGGGAAGTGGGAAGAAGGAGAAAAACAAGCAAGGGACAAGGTACCTGGGAAAGACACACCTTGCCTGAGATTACCCTCTCAAACCACTCTCGGGAGGACGCGCCCGTGTATAACTCACACCCCAGAGCGATCAGTGGGGGGTACACTCCAGAGGTGAGTAAGCAAAGGCAATCTCAGTAAACAGATATAGACACTTACTATAACTACTAAGGCCAGGGAGGAAAATGAGATCTAGCTAACCTAACTTTATTGAAAAATGCCCTAGTGGCGAGAAAAAGAAAAAGCAAAGGCCGGTGAGGCAACCCTGCAGCTAGAGTCAGTTAATTATTACATACTTGGTATTTATGTCAGTCGACTGCACAATGGTCAGGAAGGTATATGAGCTGTAATAGTAAGATTTGGGGGGAGAAGATTCTGCAGCCTCCACATCCTTACCAATCTTTTATATGAGTATTGCGGTTCTAGTTAGAATCCACAGAACATAAAGGCCTGTTTTTCTCGTTCCCCTTAAAACTGATCATCGGGCAGTGAATACTGTACTTCTCTCCGCATCTCACTGTGTCCCTATCAACAACCCTGTATCACAATCATTGTTCTCTTCTCAGCTGCTTCTTCATCTGCACTTCCTCATTCTTCACCTTCTACATCCTACTACCCGTTTTTTCACAGATTTTCACATCAAGTCCCTCCCTTATTGGCATTTTCCCTTTCCCATCATGCGTCATTGTCATTCAGTCCACCGTTCAGAATATACCAGTGTTGTAGCAGGCAATGAAAGGAGGAAACCACTGTCTCCTCTAAAACACAGCGAAAAAGTTGTACGATATTTAGAATTAACCAATAATTGGAGTAACCTTCTCGTGTAAGAGGTTCTTCCGGTAGGAAAATGGGAGCAGGGTGTCCTGTCTGCACTGTTCAGTCCCGGATTACAAGCACGTATTGTTGGTAGGGCTGAAGCCCATGGATGTCACTGATTAATGAGGTGAGAAACTTTACAGATTCGCCTCACGTGCATGCTAACCAGTGATACACACATATGTCAGCTAATCTTCATAAGGAAGTACAAATTTGAACACTTGTCATTATGTGTGCTTTAAAACAAAGAGAGAGAGAAAAAAGATATCTATTTATAACCAGACGCATCAATCCCGTAAGGGATGACCACAAACAAATCGCTTCCATGTCCCCCTGTCCTCTATCATTTGGCTGCATTCCTCCAACTCACACACCCCTTTCTCATATACTTTCCACTCCATCCCCCAATCTCGTTCTCGGTCTCCCCTACCCCTTCCGCCTTCCACCACTCTACCATAGAGTACGCTCTTTCTCATATTCCATCCTCTTCATATGGCCAAACCATCTCATAGTATTTCGCCTAACGTTTTCAGTCACATCCACCTCAGCATGACAATCTTCCTTCACTGCCTCATTCGTCTGTCTGTCTCTCCATATGACTCCACTGTCAGTCCCTCCATGTAACTGCACATCCTCCTCTCAGTTAACTCATTTCCACTGTTCTCACTCCTGACTTGTGTTCACTCCAAGCTTCACTTTCTTACGTTGGAGTGGGGATCACTACACTTACATGCAGCGAACTTTTTTCCGTCCATACTCACTCCCCTATTCCTCATCTTTGCTTTCAGTAACCTAGCAATCAATCCTCCCTACTGTACCTTTTCATGCACTTCCTCCTCTAAACCTCCATCCTTATTCATCACAATACCTAAATACTTGAATGTACTCACATTTTGCATTTCCTGACTACCCAACTTCACTGTGCTTTCTGTGACTATTTCTCTCAGAGACCATAATTTTATTCTTAGCTAAATTCACTTGTCGATTCCATTGCCTAGATACACCAAACTCACTCACCAAGCCTTGCAACGCCCATTCAGCTTCACTTCACAATTCAGTATCAGCAAAAAGCAGTATTGGCAGTTTCCACACCCTACTCTGCCTCATTAAAGACACTCCACAATCCACTGCCCTTCCTTGTGTCTGTTACATATATATATATATATATATATATATATATATATATATATATATATAGAGAGAGAGAGAGAGAGAGAGAGAGAGAGAGAGAGAGAGAGAGAGAGAGAGAGCCTCTGTGGTAGAGTGTGCATTTTCGTTCATGGGAGAATGAGGGTTCGCGCCCCGCCAGGGTAATAAACTTTGGGAGCGTTCTTCCAGCCACGTACTGCTTTGGCGGACGTAAGGGGTGCTGTGGTTGATCCAGTGTCGCATACTATAAAGTATGCTTGCACCCAGTCGGCTTGCTCGGGCCGATTACACTTGGTTCACAGACTACACACACATCCAAAGCCACTCCAACACTACAATCACACTTACAAGCACTTCTTACTCTACATACAATCTCTACCAGACAGCCTAAGCCACTTGGTAGAGATACATTGGCCGTATCGTCCCCACTTCGGTCGGGAGAGGCCGGTCCAGCAGTGGACACTCAAACGGCTGAGATATATATATATATATATATATATATATATATATATATATATATATATATATATATATATATATATATACATACTGTATATATAAACACGTAATGTAAGAAACCTCACAAAATATTACAAACTTTATACCTTAATGACTGGATGAGGAAACATTAGTAGGGATGTTATAGATCTCAGCGAGATCCACATAAAAGAAGAAAACTTAATTCGGCTTCAAGACAGTAACCACGTATTTTACTTGAGAGGAAGGCAGAATTAAAAAGTCAGTTGTTTAGGATTTCTAATTAACATATGTCTTGCAGAGAATATTGTTAAATTCTCCAGTGTTTATGACAGAATGGCATGATAATTAGACAATTCAAGGGTAATACATGTATATGCACTCATTTCTCAAAGCACAGATGAAGGAACAGAAACATTATGACATTTCCCAGATTAGGGAAGAAGAAAAAACAAGATATACTCTATTCATGGGATATTTTAATGCAAAAGTAGGCAAATTGAAAAATGGAGATGTATGTATGGGAAAATTCGGAGTACGAGAGAGAAATGACTGAGGCGACGGGGTGGTAAATTTTGCTGAAATGTATAACACAAGAGTACTTCACACTCTTCCACAAAAGAATTGGGGGAAAATGGACCTGGAGAAGCCCAGAAAGAGAAACTACAGTAACTATACATCAATCTGTCTAGAACCAGACGCCTCCGTGTCGCCCTGTCCCCGGTCATTTCTATGCCCTTCCCCCAGCTCAGACATCCCTCTCTCATAAACCTCTCCACTCCATCCCTTCATCTCATCCTCGGTCTCCCCGCCCCCCTTCCTCCTCACACATATACACTCTCTTATTTGGTCTCTCGCTTCATCCTCTCCACATGGCCAACCCACCTCAGTGTATTTCTCCTAACACTTTCTATCACATCCACATCCCCGCTACAAGGCTCCCTCACTCCCCGATTTGTCAGTCTGTCTCCATATAACTTCACATGATCCTTTCAAATGACTCATTTTAAAAATCAGACAAACACAAAATGAAATCGACTTCATTATAGCACATAAGACCAACACGATTGCTAATGTAACAGCTATCAAGACAGTAAATACAGTAAGTGACCACAGAATGGATGTTGCACAGCAAGGTTCAATTTCAGAAGTTAAAAAAAAAAAAGGTGAATAAAAGTAAATAGATATGCCCAATAAAAGTAAGCGAAAACAAAGTTGTCTCTCAGTTGGAAAAAAAAAAAAAAAAAACAGATTTCAGGCTCTACGTTATACTAAGTGTGACATTGACTAACTGAATAATAGACTAACACAAGTGTTAAGGGAAATGGCAAAGGTAATTGGGAAAACTAAAACAAACATGGATCATATCAATGAAATCATAGACTGGCGAAATCAGACAGGGGATACAAAGTTAGAAGATTTTCTAGAGGTAGTACAAAATTATTTCCTTTATCAGTATATCAAGGAACCGACTAGAGGTCATAATATACTACATTTGGTTTTATCTTATAGAGCAAACGTCACTTGTGATACAGAAGTGAGTGACGACTCGGTAATAGCGATCATGAAGAAATTAAGTTCAGATTTAACTGAGATGTCTGTTCTACTCAAATCTGCTTGACTGTTCCTAATTGATTTTGGTAGACTGAGCTTATTTCAGAACAAAAATCCATTGACAGACTCATTACTGGAAGGAGAATCAGGTCACTGGGGAAGCTCAGGTCATGAGTTAGGAACAGGAAATGGGTGGGGATGTGCATCAGACCAATGGGAAAGCTCAGGTTAAAGGTGAGGGTTAGGAAATGAGTGGGAATGTGCCGCAGGTCAATGGGGATGCTCAGGTCATAGGTGAGGGACAGGATATAGGTGGGAATGTAGTTCAGGCGACGGAGATTAACTCAGGTCCGTTACCACACAGCCGTTCGGTCAGCGAGAAATATGATGAGACAGCAAATATAATACACGGAGGCCTGGATAAATACATTCCTTCAAAAGCGTAAAGAGCTAATAATTCAGAACAGAGAAGGTTCAACAACAGCTTGAAATCTCTCATAGGCCAAAGGAAAGGAATATATCGGAAAAATAAAATGTGGAGAGGAACACTAACGTAACCGGTACGCGATTTTGAACAGAGAAGTAACGAGGTAGATAGGGAAAGCAAAGCGAGGTTATGAAATTAGGGCTGCTAGTGAATCGAAAGAAAACCCCAAGGGTTTTCACAAAATATACCGTATGAAAACTAAAGATAGAATAGGATCTATCAGAACAGAATCAGACAACATTATCAGTGAAGATAAAGAAATGTGCTCCACCCTAAATAATTATTTCATATCAGTATTTACCAAGGAATATCTTGACCTGGTCCCTGAAGCAGCAAATATTTACGACGATAGTACGGAAAATATTCTTTGTAAAATTACCATTAGTAAGGCGGACGTGTTAAAAGAAATTAATAAGTTAAAACCTCAAAAATCGCCAGATCCGGACGATATACTGTACATGCAAAAAATATAAAAGAAACCAAAGAAGAGTTATGTCAGCCACTTTCAACTTTATTTAATAACATTAATCTCACGGGAAGTTCCAGAGGAGTGGAAGACCGCAAACGTAGTGCCCATTTTTAAAAACAGTGATAAAGCATCTATGTCGAAATATTGTCCGGTACGCCTAACGTCAATAGCAGGAAAAAATGCTAAAGAAAATTTTAGCAGATATAATTGGGGAACACTTAGAAAGATTTAATCTTGTAAGTGAAAGCCAGCATGGATTCATGCTAGGACGATCCTGCCTCATTAACTTGTCATTCTTCTCGGAGGTTTACGAGGCAGTAGATAGCGATAAAGCTTACGATATTACTTATTTGGACTTTAGTAAAGTTTCTGATAGGGTCCCACACAAAAGGTTAGTTAGAAAGGTTCGAGCACACGGTATAGACGGCTATATCTTAAAATGGATAGAATCGGGATTGAAGGGACAAAGCAGAGAGTACTAATAAATGGAACTAAATACTACTAGCGACCAGTAACTAGTGGTGTACCACAGGGTTCAGTACTCGGTCCCTTATTATATATTATATATACAAATATATACAAACGATCTAGACTTAGGAATCACTTGCAGTATGAGTAATTTTTCCGGCGATACAAAAATAGGGCGTATCATTAACTCTACTGACGATTGCCATAACTTACAAAAGGACCTCACTATATTGTCTAAATTGTCTAAAACTTTGCTAATGGAACTTAGCGTTGAAAAATGTACTTAACGTAGGCAGGACCATTGGAGACACTAAATACAAATTAGACAACAAAGAAATTATTAAATCTGAATGCGAGGGAGATCTAGGGGTTATGGTTAGTAAAGACCTCAAACTAAGGCAACAATGTATTAAAGTGAGGAATAAAGCTAATAGGGTACTAGGATTTATTTCGAGAAGCGTGAGCAATAGGACATCTTAATTAATATTGCAGCTTTAGCATTAGTAAGGTCACATTTAGACTACGCCATGCAATTTTGGTGTCCTTACTATAGAATGGAAATACTTTCATTACAAAACGTACAGAGAAGAATGACAAAAATGATACATTATGTTCGGAACCTTCATATGAAGACAGACTTAAAAGATAATCTGTACTCACTAGTGAGCCGTAGAGTAGGGGGAGACTTAACTGAGGTGTTTAAGTGGCTGAAGGGAATATATAAGAGAGACATTAGCAAGGTACTTAAAGTGACCATACAAGATAGAACTAGAAGTAATGGTTTCAAACTAGAAAAATTCCGTTTTAATAAGGAAATAGGTAGAAATTGGTTTGGCAATAGAGTAATTGACGAATGGAATAAGCTACTAGTAAGGTAATTGCTGCCACTTCCACTGAGAGTTTCAGGCATAGGCTATATAAGCATATGACAAATAAGAGATGGGTATAGAAAACAAATCTTATAACCAGTACTAACTCATTGTTTTTACTTTTCGGGTTACACTATGATAGCCTCTTTTTCTCCTTTCACACTTAACTAAAACATGTCCACGCCAGTTTTCCTATACTGCGTGGTGTTCTTTCTTGCTTTTTCCTGCGGGCCTCGGCTTGAGGGCTTGGAGGGCGGGGGAGAGCCTTCTTCTTTGCTATCCATATCTCATTCTAGTAGTTCATTTACTTTTGTAGGAGCTCCCTAGCATGGGCCTACCGGCCTTATGTTCTAGATGATCGAGACTTAGAAATAACTAGCAGTATTAGCAATTTATCCATGATACAGAAATAAAGCATATTATTAATTCAGCTGACGACTGTGTTAACAAACAAAAGGACCTCGATAATTATATTGTACAAATGGTCTAAAAATTAGTGAACGGAATTTAATAAGGAAAAATGTAACGTGCTTAACATGAGCAAAACAATCAAAGATACTATATACAGCTTAGATAAAGAAACTGATAAGTCAGAATGTGAAAGAAATCTAGGAGTTATGGTTAGTAAAGACCTGAAACCAAGGTAAGAGTGTATTAATGTGAGAAATAAAACAAATAAGGTACAAGGATTAATTTCGCAAAGCTTGAACAAGAGGACATCTAAACTAATAATGCAATTTTATCTGGAATTAGCAAGGCCACATTTAGACTATGTAGTGCAATTTTGGAGTCCGTACTATACAATGGATATAAATTCGTTAGGAAATGAACAGAGAAGAATGACAAAAATTACACATGATGTTCGGAACCTTACATATGAAGACAGACTGAAAAGACTAAATTGGCACTCAATAGAAAGGCTTAGAGTACGGGGAGATTTAACTGAATGTTTATGTGAATGAAAGATACAAATAAGGAAGATATTAGCAAGGTTCTTAAAGTGATTATGCAGAACAGAACTAGAAGTTATGGTCTCAAACTAGATAAATTCCGTTGTGGTAAGGAAATCGGTAAAAACTTATCTGGCAGTGGAGTAGTGGAGGAATGGAATAAGCTACCTAGTAAAGTGGTTGCTGTCCCTTCCATTGAGAGTTTCATGCATAGGTAGATAAGCATATGACAAGTAAGGGTTGGATTTAAAAAAAAAAAAAAGATCTAACAGCCAGTACTAATTCATTCTTTTTCCTTTTCAAGGCTCACTTCAATAGTCTCTTTTCTCATTTCACACTTTCCATTAAAATGTTCTCGCCATTTTTTTTTTTTTTCTGTTTGGTGTTCCTTCTGACTTTTTCCTGCCGGCTTCTGCTAGAGGGTTTGGTCGATGGGGGAAAGCCTTCTTCTTTGCTATCCTTGTCTTATTCTAGTGACTTATTCCCTCTCGTACGAGCTGCCTAGCATCGACCAACTGGCCTACTACAGTTTTCCTCTCCCTGTGTTCTTATGTTTTCATTAATTTTCCACTCCCCAAACCCCCTTAATCCTTCCTAAGATATTCTTCTCTTAACCAGCCTCAGTGTATAAGCAAATTTTTTACGGTTTTGATCGTGAGAGAGAGTGAGGGACAGACGAACAGAGGGGGACAGACAGACAGAGAGGGTAGGGCACAGTGTGGAGACAAACAGAGTGTTCATGTGCAGCTTACTCCATCCCCAGAATATGACCCCTCCTAATATCCATTCTGTGAACGTCATCAGGAAACTCTCTCTCTCTCTCTCTCTCTCTCTCTCTCTCTCCACCATCATTACCACTACCACCACCAGACAACTACCTACAATATCAGTACAAAACTAGAGTACTTGTGATAATTATTTGTTATAAGCTATCAAAACGGATTTTTTTTTTTTTAACAAGACGCAGTTAGCTTTATTTTGCATTCAAGCCTTTATATCAACACTATATTACCAGAGAGAGAGAGAGAGAGACCGAGACCCCGCACCTATTTCATCTCTCTCTCTCTCTCTCTCTCTCTCTCTCTCTCTCTCTCTCTCTCTCTCTCTCTCTCTCTCTCTCTCTCTCTCTCTCTCTCTCTCTCTCTCTCTCTCTCTCTTCTACTGTAACTTTCCAGTATTTCAGTTTCCTCTGTAGGAATTTCAAGGATGTGCATCAATTTAACGTGATCACAGGAATTCCTGTCATACATGTTGGTCGGTAGCAATATTTTGTTCCATTAGCCAATTTTTTCGTAATATCTAACCGCCTCACGAATATTATAATAAATCTGTCACCATTTCACCATGATAGTATATAAAGAGTGTTATACTAAATGAAAATGTAGTCATGGTGCAATGATAATGCTTTACATTACGTTTGAACTGACTTGATTCACAGACATTCATTTAGCATATCACAAACCCCCTGTAGTTTCTAGATGACAATTCTGTGTTTAGAGGCAAGACAGTCCTGTTGACAAGTTACGTAACCATTCGATGTTCATAACTGAACATCGAGTACATTTCACTGTAGAACTATTCATTCACTACGTACTCCCTTAACATCGAGTACATTTCACTGTAGAACTATTCATTCACTACGTACTCCCTTAACATCGAGTACATTTCACTGTAGAACTATTCATTCACTACGTACTCCCTTGTTGTTTTGCAGGCAGATTTTGATCCGGGACTGCTCTAGGCTTTAGGTTTTTTTTTTTTTTTTTTTTTCTTTATAGCGTTGTCCTTTAGAAGGTCGCTTTGCAGATCTCTTAAATATTGTTCCGAATAGAAAAGTCCTTCGTAGACACGGTCGTGATAAGAAACCTCGTCCCTCCGTCCACACAAATGTATCAACTTTAGTCTGGTTCTTTTTATCATTTGGCATGTGAAAGTGACTCGGATAGCAACAGTGGGATGTTTCCACAAAACACCCGTACACACTGCACATACTGAAAGGTACTATAACCTCATAAAATGTATAAAATAAAGCAGGCTATGCGTCGCACTGACTGCTCAAAACATACTGTTGTCCTGGCGGGTGGTGCCCTGGTGACGTCACGGGTTAATTCGACCAATCATCCTATTGGAACGCCTAAATTACCTACTAAACCACTAGGCGCCATAATTTGGCTTGATGGTTACCACCGACCATAGTAAATGGTATCCTGGTGTACAGGAAACCATTTGGCTCGTCACTCAGTGTAGTCACCCATAGGCAGAAGGAAGAGGAAAGAAGGAAGAAAAGAAAGAGAAGAGGAAGGTCAGAAAGATGGAAGGAAGAGAGGAAAGTGCAGTCACCCGAGAGCAGTACTACATCGAGTGAGTGGATGATGGTCGCCCCCCATATATATATATATATATATATATATATATATATATATATATATATATATATATATATATATCATTAGCCACTGCAAGCCCACTGCTGAACACAGGCCGCGCCAAACATTCTCCACGAATTCCTTGACTGAGCCAATCCCTGCCACATTTTACCTGCAATCTTTATCTCATCTCTTCACCTCCTGTCTGGCCTTTTTCTGCAACGCTTACAAACTCTTGGAGTCCAGTCAGTCAGCTTCTAGCTCCATTGGTTATCCTTTATTCTTGCTACATGACCTGCGCATCTCCGTTTCTGTTGTCTTAAAATATATATAATATCTTTACTATTCTCTCTTACCCGAGTTGATATTTTCCTGTCTCCTAAAGATATTGCCAATATTGACCTTTCCATTGCTATTTCAGAATGAATTTGATGCTTTTCCATTGCTTTTGTCAGTTTCCAGGAACACAACTGTACGTCATAGGTGATATTTTGTGTTCATTATATACTTTCCTTTCCTTACATACTGGCAAGCTATTTTTCATGATGTCTCTGTGTTTACTGGAAGCTTTACATCCAACTGTAATGCGTCTTTTAATTTCGCTGTCATGGTCTTTCGTTACTTTAAGTATTTGTTCCCAGTAATTTTACTCCTCGACTTCTTTAAGAACTTCGCTTATTCTGATGACTCTCTTTGGTGTATTTGGATTAAACATTAGTTTTACTCCGGTTTATCTTTACCCCTACTTTGAGACTTTCTCTATATAGGTCATTTAACATATCTTGCAATGTCTCTGCTGTTTCTGAGATTAGGACACTGTCATCTACAAATCTGAAATGGTTTAGGTTTTTTCCATTTATATTTACTCCTTTGTGCTCCCAATCTAGCTTCCTGATAATACTTTCAAGGTGTGTTGTAAATAATTTTGTTGAAATTGTATCACCTTGATGCACGCCTTCTCTCAGTTTTATTTTTTTTCTTACCCTTTATGTAATTCAGCTGATGCAGTTCTCACTTTATATATGTTTTCGAGTAGTTTTACAATATTCTCATTTACTCCTTGTTTCTGCAATGAAATTATAATTGCTATGTGCTCCGATGAGTCGAAAACCTTTTTTGCATATCAACAAAACCTAAACACAGTGTTTATTTTTACATTCTGTAGTTTTGTCAGTTATCTGATTCACTGTGTGTAGATGATTAGTAGTCATATACTTGCTTCGGTATCCTGCTTGCTAAAGAGATTGATTTTCTTCTAATTTTGTTGTAATGAAGAGTCTGTACATAACTGGTAATAAGCTAATGGGTAGATAGTTACTAAGATCTTTAGAGTCGCTCTTCAAGTTAAGCAAAATAACTATTGCATTACTCCATGTATTGGGAATTTTCTTTTTCTTTAACCAATGAGTAAATAAATGGGCGAGCCTGCATTCAACAGTAAATCTGCTGCTATTCCATCTTCTCCTGGCACCTTCCCTGTTTTCATGCTTTTATGAGAAATGTCTACTTCGCCTCATGTTCTATCTATCTATCTATTGCCAGACGCCATAATTCCGTAATGGGTGGCCATTTGGCTTTGAGTTATTTGTTTTACGGGGAGGGGCACTAACCCTCCACCAACCCACTTGTTGAGACATAGGGAGCACGTATGGTTTGGTTATATGGTTACCACCCAGCGTTGTAAATGGTTTCTTGGCTTACAGGAAACCATCTGGCTTGTCACTCAATGTAAAGCCACCTGTAAAGGAAAGAAAAGCAATAAGAAGTGACAGGAAAGATGGGAGAAATACGAAGAGAGTAGGGCAGGCACAGAAAAAGAATTATAAAGGCTAAGGAAGAAGTAGGCAGCACTACATCAAGTGAGTGGATTGGTATTTCAGTTTTGTCAACTGAAAAGTCAGTTATTAGTACTATTTTTTTTTTTTAATTCATAGAATTTTTTGTAAAAAAATTCAACTTTTTTCACCATCCAATGTCTACATTTAATGACCTCACAGTTTTTATCTTTCAGTACTATAATTTGTTGCCTTCCTAACGCCATTTTGCTTCGGACCTGTTTCATACTTTCCTTTTTTGATGATTACTTTGATCTGATCCAGATTTCTTTTTTTTTTTTTTTCTTCTGTCTCTTGTTGATAAGCTTACTTAATTCTTCTCTTTCTGTTTCATCTCTCTTTGTTTTCACTTTCATCTTTCTTCTTTTCATGAGCTCGATGATCATTTTGAATACTTGTTGGCTTTGGCTGTATTGTCCTTCCCTACCACCTTTGCTGATTCTCACAGCACTTTTGTTAGTCTATCATTCAACTCACTAACGTCGCACTCAGCATGACTCAGAGCCTGAAATCTGCTCGTAATTTCTAAGTGAAAGGCTACTTTGTTTTCGCTTCTATTGGGCATATCTTTTTTTAATTCAGCTCCTTTCTTTCACTTCTGATTTATAATCTGGCTGTGCACCCCATCATTCTATGGTCGCTTCCTATACTTACTTTGTTGATAACTGTGACATTTATGACTGTTATTCTTATGTGAAGTCGATTTCATTCTTTGTTTTTCCATTTGGACTTCTCCTTGTAAAGTTTCTCCTTGTTATTTTGTGAAAGAATGTGTTCATTATTATCATGTTAGACATTTCAGCACACGACCACAATTTCCCCTCTGTCATTTCTTTCTCCCTCTCGGAGTTTTCCCGTACATGCTTCTCCAGTTTTTTATTTGCCAGCGTTTGCATTGAAGTCTCCATTGAGTACAGTACATTATGTGGTCTTTTCTTTCATAATCTGGGAGATGTCATCATAGAATCAATTTACCTACCAACAAAGCTCCAGGTCCAGATGGAATTCCGCCAATTGTTTTGAAAAAGTGTTCCCCTGAACTTGCCTCTGTCCTAGCTAAATTATTCAGACTATGCATACGTACTTCTTTATTCCCAAATTCATGAAAAGAAGCCAATATCCACCTAGTTCCGAAGAAAGGAAGTTCGTCTGACCCCTCCAATTACAGACCAATAGCTGTCACATCTTCTCTTGGTAAGGTATTTGAAACCTTAATTAATAAGCATATTGTTAAACATCTTGAATCCAACAACTTAATTAGTGATAGACAATACGGTTTTCGCCACGAAAGATCCACCATTGACATACTCAATCTCTTAACTCATACCATCCGTCAATCAATTGATCTTTTTGGAGAAACTCATGCAGTAGCTCTTGATATCTCTAAAGCTTTCGACAGAGTATGGCACCGTTCCCTGCTGTCCAAACTCCCTTGCTATGGACTAACGTCTTTTGTTCCTTTGATTTCTTCTTATCTTAGTGACAGGAAAATAAGAGTAAAAGTAGATGATGTATATTCGAATTTCCACTCAATTAACGCCGGCGTGCCGCAGGGATCAGTTCTGGCGCCAACTCTATTTCTGGTTCATGTTAATGATCTCTTATCTGTCACCCACAGTCCCATTCACTCATATGCAGATGACTCAACACTACATAGTTCATTCACACTCAGACATCCATTTACAAAGTCTAATATCTCTACCTCTCAACTCAATACAGCCATCTCCATAAATCAAGATCTATCTACAATCAGTGAATGGGGACAAAACAACCTTGTCTCTTTTAATGCTAGTAAAACTAAATATATACAGTTTACTAATAGACAGATATTGCCAGATTCGTACATTACCTTCAGTGCTACTAATATTCCCATCTCCAAAAGTATTGAAATTCTTGGTGGTGTCTCACTTAACAGTGCCCTCAGCTGGACCTCCCATGTCAGATCACTTGCTAAAACCGCCTCAAAGAAACTTGAATTATTGTACAGAGTCCGTAACTTCTTCGCCGATGAGCAGTTAGCTATAATTTATAAGAGTCATGTGCGCTCTCAGCTTGAATATTGCTCACCCTTGTGGAATGGTTGTGGAGAGGTTGAATTAAGACTACTAGACAAAATTCAGAATAAAGCTGTTAGAATCATTAACAACCCTGCCATTACATATAAACTACCTCCCCTGCATGCAAGAAGGAATGTTGCCTCCCTTGCATTATTTTACCGATATTTTTTTGGCAAATGCTCAGACGAAGTTGCGTCCATGGTGCCACCTCTCCATGCCTTCCCTCGTGCTACACGGGCATCTGGTAGCGCTCATGACTGGAATGTCACTCAACCAAATTGCAGAACTTCTGCCTATCAGAATTCTTTCATTCCCCAAACTGCATCTCTCTGGAACTTGCTTCCCCAGAGTTGTTTTCCTCCACATTTCAACTCACAACTGTTCAAGTCTAACTGTTACAGATATTTTATGAACGGAGGACACCAGTCATCTGGTGTATGGATTATTTTTTTTTACCCATTTGTTTTTCCTTCCTCCGTTCTGTTATTTATAAAAAAAAAAAAAAATCTTAGTTTTGTGAAGTCGGTGCATATTCTTATACTTGTATTACTTTCAGGGTGTTTCTTTTGTCTAGTCTAATTACAGTCCATGCTTCTCTGTGAGATACACTACTGAATTTAACAACGTTCTCCGCAAGATTTCTGTTAATTAGAAATCCTACACCATTATGCATTCCTCATATAGACAGACAGATAGATAGACAGACAGATAGATAGACAGACTGATTGACTGATATATATATATATATATATATATATATATATATATATATATATATATATATATATATATATATATATATTATATATATATATATATATATATATATATATATATATATATATATATATATATATATATATATATATATATATATATATATACACACACACACACACAGTATATATACAGTACACGTGTGTGTGTGTGTGTGTGTGTAATATAAATGCCAAGTAAGAAAGTACATAAGGCTGTATTAAGGCCCCTGGCATGCGGTTTAGCTACAGACGAGTGCCATCAACATATTTATATTTTGTCACCGGTCTCTTTAGCTGGAGCAACAAGTAAAGCACCTCTCGTAATACACCAACAGTGGTCATCTTCAAAATATTTTTAGGTGAGAGTCTTCTGACTTCTCACCTCTTATCTTAAGATTTAGCCACGGCTCAGTAAAGCTTTCTTTTTTCCAGACTCATCTCCCCCATCACCTCAACTTACAGTGCCCGAACCATCTCTCCATCTGACACTTGGGTATATATTACCCACAGTCAATTGAGCTGAACCTTTTTTTCTGTGGCTTACCATGAACACTTCTGCATTTACCACATATTGACCTCGTTTCCATATTCATATTCACCATTTTTTCTGTCCACAAGCATAGTATCAACTCATTTTGGATTAGAGACTCCAACCTGTACGCAGGCTCGACTGTTAACAACAGCAGAATTTCTTAAAAATACAGTGCGAGTACGTAAGATGATAAACGATACCTCGAAAACCGGTGTTCTCTTACAAGCCGCTTTTTATTTTACCCAAATTCCTGATATTTTACAGCGGCCACGTTCTCCAGTTATGGATGCATTGAACGAACGTTTATGATAACTGGCCGTGTTTTCAGTCCACTTCGCCAGGTGGTGTGATAGACCGTCGTGTTACTCTCCACATAATTCGGTGAAATAGTTAGTATGCTGTATTATTCATGTATCCTACACGCCATATAAGCAGTGCGTATACTTAGCAGCCATTATATTTTCGTGGACATAATGATTAACCTAAAATTGCTTCTATAAATTATTCATATTATGTAGTTTTTGCTTCAAATTATCTAATATTATACACAAGCAAGTAAAAACAATAAACAAGGAGAGGTGGTCGTGAGGTGAAAAAAGCTATGGCAGGAAGCTATGTGGTTTTGGCTGAGTCCTGCCTGCGGCAGGGAAGTCTGTATGACTGAATTCCATATCACCACGTTCGCTTCCGTATGGCTGTACCGACACGTTATAACCTCTAATACTACCATAATACATGGGCTGAATTTTATACCCATAGCATACCACAACAGAATGGTTGGTTATAATAACCTAATGCCTGGTGATGTATGACGTCTGTTAGAAGCCAATCCTTTGTTGTGTTTTAGATGGTTACTGGATCCAGGGAACGGATCTCACAGCTATTCTCCATAGCCTGATGCTGTATGTGGGGATGCTCCCCACATACAGCTCTTCTCAATGGGGTGGAGTCAAAGGCTTTTCGTCTCATTAACTCTCCTCCTCTTACTGACTCCCTTCAACCTCTGTCTCTTCGCCGCACTGTTGCATCTTTATCTCTTTTCTATCGCTATTTTAATGGTCACTGCTCCTCTGAACTGTCTGCTTGCATTCCTCCACCTCTACGACGGGCGCGCAGCACCCGTCTGGCAGCAAACTCTCATCCCTTTTCTGTCCAACTCTCTAATGCAAGAGTTAACCGTTACTCCCAGTCTTTCATTTATGCAACAGGTCAGCTCTGGAACTGTCTCCCTCTGTCTGTATTTCCTGCTGCCTATGATCTCCAGTCTTTCAAACGCAGTGTGTCCAGGCATCTCAAAATGATCGGATCTTGAATTTGGCTCTCTATTGTATTTTGTTTTTCTCTTGGAGGGAACTGTTACTGCGGGCTCTGGCCTTTGGTTCCTTCTTCCTCGCATAAAAAAGATAAAAATAAAATAATAATAACTGTATACTAGATTTATTCAATGTATATATTAAGAATAATGTAAATTCATCAGCTTATCACATTAATTGCAATTACATATGTATAATATAAACCTCACTTTTGTTTTCACTTGTGTAGTTCATACAGTCACAACAGATATTGCTTAGGAAAGACGACAGCAAGGCTGTAACAAACGTTGATGGGGTCCAGGGCAATGACTGAATTTCGTGCCTCCCTCCCTTTTTGGTTCCTCACCACCATTAACTCTCCACTCCCTACAACCCCACTTTAGTCACAAATAATTATGTCAACTAAATTCGTCTAAATAATACAGTTTAGAAGTAAATAAGGGACTGCTGAGACACTGACGGTGATGCATATTTTTAAGACAACGGTGATGCTGCATGCATTTTAAGATTTATTACAACAACCAATAAAGAGCTCAGGTGAGTGAGTACGATGAAAAACAGGATACTGTATAAAAGGAAAAACATTGCTAGAATCCAAGGATGGCTAAAAATTGCCTAAAATTAACATTCTTCGCATGAAAAAAATAGTAGGAAGCAATGAAATTCATATAAAAGATAAATCATTACAATAAACCTTTTTCAAATATTAGAGGCACAGTGTGCCATTATTATTAAGATTCTTTTTTTATGTCATCCTACTTCATCCAGTGGGAATGGTCAGTAAACAGTTATGCAAACAAGTGAGGGAAAACTTAAAAAGAAAAAAAAAAAACTCAGTTAAATATTTGCACCCACCAATTGGTCTGAGGGCAGAACATTTGACTTTGCCCTGTGATCATTACCTTCCACTGAGTGTTCTAAAAATCGAATTACTTCATTCTTGCCTGACCCTTTGCTATTCCACCAATTTGGTCGAAATTGCACCAAAACTATTTGAGTTGACCTTGCTTTGTGAACTTAACATTTGACTGACTATGCTCAAATCAAATTTCTTTATCCTTGCCGTAGCCTGAACCCTTCCACATAGTATGGTCTACATCAAATAAAACACATTAAGCTTACCTGTTGACTTTGACTTTTGACCTAATGTTCAAGTATTAAAAAAAAAAAAAAAAAAAAGTTAACCCTTTGGCTACTCCTCAACAATTTCACTAAGTTTGCTCTAGATGAGATCCAAATTTTTACTTACTTTGTTCATCCACAAACACAAGGGTGGAACCTTGACCTTGCCCTGTGATTTTGATCTTTGTTCACAGAATCAAATCTTTTCATTCTTGCTCTGTCCTCAACCCTCCAATAAACTCGGAGTAAATTAGATGACAAATGTGTAAGTTGCCCCTGGGGGAGGCGGTGGCTCAATCGGTAGAGAGGTGGCCTGCAGTCCTGACGGACCCAGGTTCGAATCCCGGCTAGGGCAGGGAACAGTTTAAGGATTTGAATTTCATTAAAACAGGCTTTACTGATCTACCAGAAGACCCGCCGATATGTCGTAAAAATACCCCCGCTAATACCAATACACCAGTCCTGCATGAGACAGCCCTAGCATGTATTCAATATGGACGGTGGGTGTTAGCGCCGAAGTGGTGACATGTAGAGGTGTATGGTATGTAGGAGGACTGCTGGGCCTTGATAGCAGGCTGTGAAGCCTATGCCCAGAGTCGGACACACAAAAAAAAAAAAAAACTTTAATCGTACAAGAAACAGGTTTACTCCTTCACTGACCCTCATCACGAGTTTAGTTAAAATCAGATAAAAACATTTTGAGTTATTTTGTTCACACACACACACACACACACACACACACACACACACACACACACACACACACACACACACACACAGGTCGAGAGGAACATAATAGTCTCTCTCTCTCTCTCTCTCTCTCTCTCTCTCTCTCTCTCTCTCTCTCTCTTTTAGCCAGCGCAGGAACAAGACAAAATTTCGCTGACTGGATAAATTTGGCAAAAACTCAGTGTGCATTGCCACTGTCCATGTTCAATAGGGGGTTTACACTGACGTCATCAGCTTGGATTCACCACCATGCTGACAGTTTATTATTGTAAACACTGAAATAACTATTCATGCAGTCTCTGACAACATTGCTATGTTTATCAGTGTCAGATGTTAACAGGACGTTTAAGAGTCGGTCTAGAGTTCCTGATATATACTCGTACAAGGATGAATTTCAGCATAAAGGTAAGGAGCGATGTCCAGGAAAAGAATGAAAAAAATAATAATTTAGTTTTACGCCTGGTATCCCAGAAGGGCTAAGGCATTGCCCCTGGGTAGAGGACTTTTGGACTGGAGCGTGTAGCATTTTATGACCGGATGCCCTTCCTGATGTCTACCAATGACCCTTGGGTGGATTCGATCCTCCGACTCTTCGGTCAGAGTGGAGCACTCTAACCCACTGAGCCACGGTTGCTACAGGAAAAAAAAAAATGAAATAATTGGTAAATAATTACCCTAATGTGCATCCTCGTATTTGCTACCCAGATATCGTTATCCGATATTCTCATCAAGCCCTTAAATGACTGATGATCTCAAAAGTTATAGGACTCGATGCTTACAATTAGATGGTTTTAGGAAAGTGTTAGAGACATGCAGTCACAACCAGTTACAACTGAGAAAGTATAAATGATAGCAAAGACAGGCTAGCTTTCAGTACTAAATGTCAGTCTACTTGACTAATTTTTACATAGCAATGTGTGTATTCCATAAAAGTGGGAAACGATATACGACGAAAGCATTTGCTAGTCGAGGATTAATATTCTCCCTCACATGCTCTCCCTATTAGGACTGTAAGCCATAAACGTCTCTCCTTACTCACTTTTAAATGTTTTTTCCCTGATTTCGAACATCTCCGATAGCCTGTAGTGCTCTTAAGTCTCTCTCAATCATGCCTATCATAACAGTCTTAGACATTACATTTTGCCAGATTCCAACGCTTGTTTACGTTTGCCACGATTTAGGATTTCACGTTTGATGATGTCACCTGAAAACCCTTTATACATAACGAAAGACTATAGGCTACTGACAGTGGAGCCGCCGAGCAGCAAACAGACCCTTAGGGGACCAGACAGGTTACCAGTCACCACCAAACCAATGCTATATTCGTACTAACACTTGAAAATTGATAATAACAATAATGTCCAATATTTCATGATTGAAAATTATCAATGATTCGGTCCAATGTAGTAGCAGTACAGGCTTTTCTGATTGTGTAATCTTTTCGTTTTTTTATCATTCTTTGAAAATACACATTTTGAAAAAAAAAAAAAAATCATAGGCAATTTGGCGCCCTCCTTACCTCGCCGCCCAGGGTGGCAGTCCCTTCTGCCACCAACTATGATAGGTATGTACGTCCCTGAGTGACAGCTTTACGTCGGTGATGAATGCATGACGGTTTGTTCAGTCGATTTCTCTCTCTCTCTCTCTCTCTCTCTCTCTCTCTCTCTCTCTCTCTCTCTCTCTCTCTCTAATAGATAAATAGGTAGGGAGATAGATAGATAGATAGGTAGGTAGGTAGACACATACACACACACACACACACACACACACACACATATATATATATATATATATATATATATATATATATATATATATATATATATATATATATATATATGGAGCCTCTGTGGTACAGTGGTAGAGTGTGCGTTTCCGTACAAGAGAGAACGAGGGTTCTCGCCCCGCCAGGGTAATAAACTTTGGGAGCGTTCTTCCGGCCACGTACTGCTTTGGCGGACATAAGGGGTGCTGTGGTTGAACCAGTGTTGCATACTATAAAGTATGCTTGCACCCGGTCGGATTGTGTGGGCCGATTGTTGGTTCACAGACTACACATACATCCAAAGACACTCCAGCACTACAGTCACACTTACAAGCACTTCTCACCCTTCATACAGCCTCTGCCAGACAGCCTAAGCCACTTGGTAGAGATACATAGGCTGTATCGTCCCCACTTCGGTAGGGATAGGCCGGTCCTGTAATGGACACACAAACGGCTGGTGAGATTATATATATATATATATATATATATATATATATATATATATATATATATATATATATATATATATATATATATATATATATGTACCCCAAGAAACCATTAACTACTCTGGATTCTAACCATATAACCAGATTATAGTGCCTGGAGGTTTAGTGTGTAATTCAGGCTCTTCAACTGGATTGAGCCGGGATATATATATATATATATATATATATATATATATATATATATATATATATATATATATATATATATATATATATATATATATATTGTTACGGAACAGAGAAAGATAATGTACACTTTAAGTGAGAATACTAAAAAATCACTACTGTCCCGTAAAGTTCCAGGTTCAAAACAAAAGAGTTAGGTAAAATTACAAGTTAAAGTTTAATGCTCAAACTAACAACAAAACATTCAGGAATCATAAGGATAATGTAATGGCAAAAAACAGGTTAAATATATGGTTAACTGCAATAGCCTCTATTAACACGAAATTAGCAAGAGTAAATTTATCTAAGTCAGCCCTGATAAAATGAGAATACCAGATAATACTCAGTGAATGCAAGATATATTATTACAGATACAAAATATTATTACCACTGGCTGACAATATGAATTACAAAAACTTTATTAGGCCTACGAATCAACACCTTATGCTATACAGCACAAGAACAAAATGTAATAACACTCATACTCTAATTACACAGCTGCTAGATGGTTGGAGACTTCCTGAGCACTCACAATAATAACAACTGTACAGGGGAGGACAGAGATGTGAACAAAATGAGGAGTAGATCTAAGTGGCAATTAATGCAGAGACTGAGCTCATTATATAGGGGCCGGCAGAGCTTGATACAA
Organism: Coenobita brevimanus; assembly: GCF_032717465.1. Classification (NCBI taxonomy): domain Eukaryota; kingdom Metazoa; phylum Arthropoda; class Malacostraca; order Decapoda; family Coenobitidae; genus Coenobita; species Coenobita brevimanus. The sequence continues at coordinate 16,657,764 of NC_137029.1, read as the reverse complement.
CTTGTAAGAAGGACGCGCAAATGAAGCCAGAGGGGACAAAGAGTTGACACTCCTGCTCTGAACAACAGAAAGAACGACTTACTCTACTATAAGGGAGGAGAGGGGGAGTGAGGTAGAACACGCTCGTGATCAAACATGCTGCATACTGTACGTTAGAATTACACAAAGGATAATGAAATCATAGGCTATGTAACACCTCCCCACAAAGAAAAAGAAATTTACGAAGGAAATTTCTTATTACTCTAAAACAATCTGTCTAAAGTCTAGATAAGCAATCTGCAATAACATTTTCTTTCCCCTTGACATGTTGTATGTCTAATGAATACTCCTGAAGAAGTAGACTCCATCTTGTCAATCTCTGATTTTTATCTTTAAACTTACTAAGGAATTTCAGTGGGTTATGATCGGTATAAATGACTATGGGATCAAAACCAGAACACAAATAAAATGAAAAATGCTGTAAACCCAAAATCAAGGCCAAAAGCTCTTTCTCAATAGTGGAGTAGTTCTTTTGAGGTGCAGTGAACTTCTTACTGTAATAAGATACAGGGTGTTCAATACCCTGATCATCCTCTTGCAGCAAAACAGCCCCAGCTCCTGTATCACTTGCATCAACAGCCATCTTAAAAGGCTTAGCAAAATTTGGAGTAGTGAGCACTGGCTGACTTAATAGGATAGCTTTAAGTCTGCTGAAAGAGGATTCACAGTTATCGGTCCAGACAAATTTAACTCCCTTTTTCAGTAGGTCTGTAAGTGGTGATACAAGAATAGAAAAGTTAAGAACAAATCTCCTGTAATAACCTACCATTCCCAGAAATCTTTGTAGCTCTTTCCTACTTTTAGGTCTGGGAAGATCACTTATAACCTGAACCTTAGCTCCTGGTGGTACAACGTGTCCATCACCAATTACATACCCAAGGTACTGAACTTTAGCTTGACCAAACTCATACTTTGATAAATTAGCTACAAGATTAGCCTGAACCAAAAGCTCAAGAAATTTACTGACATGGCATAGGTGATCTTTCCAGGTGTCACTGAAGATTAATACATCATCAATTTAAACAACACACCCTGCCAAACCCTCTGTTACAACATTCATGAGCTTCTGAAAAGTGGCTGGTGCATTCTTCATACCATATGGCATTACAGAACATGCAAAAGTCTTTCCTAGTGTTACAAAACATGAGATCTCCCTAGCACGTTCAGTTATAGGTACTTGCCCCTATCCCTTTAACAAATCAAACTTACTTATGTACCTAGCCTTTCCGATCTTGTCTCTGCAATCTTCCACGCGAGGGAGAGGGTAAGTGTCTGTTTTGGTTATCTGATTAACACGTCTGTAGTCAATGCAAAGCCGCTGTGACCCACCTGGCTTAGGGGCTAGAGTGACAGGAGTACTCCACTCGCTCTGACAGGGCTCAATCATCTTGTGGTCCAACAGGTAGCCAAGCTCCTTCTGGATGAGAGGAACTTTCACTGGGTTCACACGGTAAGGAGGCAATTTAATTGGCTTTGCGTCTCCAACATCGACATCATGCATCAACACAGTGGTTCTTCCTGGAGTGGCACGGAACACTTGCGGGTAATCCTGCAGTAATGCCGAAAACTCCTGCCTTTCCTCGGGAGCTAGATGAGAAAGCTTAGTCTGGAGATCATTCATGATATCAGGATTCTTCCCCAAACTATCACTCAGGCTCATGCTGTATGGGAGAACTTCACTTGCAGACTCGGGTGGAACAGCTACAGTGCAGACTGGGTTATTTTCGTCCCGCCTGTGATATAACTTTAGCATGTTGATGTGACAAAGTTGCTTGTTCTTTCTACGATCTGGTGTGGCGATGACATAGTTGACATCACTGAGTTTCTTCTCCACGAAATAAGGACCACTAAACTTGGCTTGAAGAGGTTGCCCATGCACCGGTAGCAGAACCAAAACCTGATCTCCTGGCTGAAAGTGGCTTAACCTGGACTTCTTATCATACCAAGTCTTCATCTTCTCCTGTGCAGCTCCTAAATTCTCTCTCTCCAGCTGTAAAGCAGTGGACAGCCGTTCTTTGAACTTCATCACATACTCCAGCAGGTTGACGTCATCTTCCTCCGACAGCCAGCATTCTTTGAGTAACTTGAGGGGTCCTCTTACTTCATGGCCAAACAGTAGTTCAAAAGGTGAGAAGCCCAGTGATTCATTTGGAGATTCTCTTGCGGCAAATACAACGAATGGAAGACCTTTATCCCAGTCTTTCTGATGTTCCAAACAGTATTTCTTGAGCATCGATTTGAGTGTTTGATGATATCTCTCCAACGCTCCTTGGGTCTGGGGATGGTAAGCTGAAGACGTGATCTCGGTGATGCCCAACTCTTTCAGAGACTGCTTGAAAACATTTGACATGAAATTACTTCCCCGGTCTGACTGTACCTCCTCGGGCAGACCAAACTTTGTGAAGAACCCTAGCATTTCCTTAACCACGTTCTTTGCTGAGATATTTCTAAGTGGAATGGCTTCAGGATAACGAGTAGCCATATCAATCAGGGTCAACACATAAGAAAATCCTGAAGAAGTTTTAGGAAGAGGGCCCACAATATCCACCAACACACGGGTGAATGGCGCCTCAAAAGGAGGAATGGGAACTAGAGGTGCAACCTTTTCGGTCTGATTACACTTCCCCACAACTTGACAGGTGTGACAAGACTTACAATACCAGGAAACATCCCTGATGATACCTGGCCAGTAGAAGTGTTTCAAAATGCGTGCCACAGTCTTCCTCACTCCAAGGTGTCCTGCCAAACTGGAATCATGATCCACTCTAATGATATCCTGCCTACAAACACGAGGGATGACAACTTGATGTACAACCTCCCATTCACAGTCGGCTGATGCTGTTGGGGGTCTCCACTTCCTCATAAGTACTCCTGACTTTACATAATAACAAGTAGAAGCACCAGCTGACTCTTCCTCACTGCAAGCAGAGTTAGCTAGACCTTTCAACTCAGGGTCAGCAACCTGCAACTCAACCAACTCTTGACAAGACAAATTATCAACACTTCGGGGTACTGCCTCATCTGGTGAGTGGTCCAAATTAGCAAGAAAAGTGTCAGCTAGGATAACATCATCATCATCATTATCCTCTAAGTCACCAGTAACTTTAGACTTAGCCCTAGTGACAGCACATGCAGGGAACACATCAGGGACATCACAATCCTGGGCCGCAGCCACTGGCTCACTAGACAACTGAGGAGCTGGACACACTTGACTTCCGCCAATATCATTTCCAAGTAAGAAAGTTACGCCTGACATTGGGAGTGTCTCAACCAACCCAACCATAACGGAACCATTAACAAAACCAGACTCTAAATTCTCTCTGCACAGAGGGACAGAGAAGTAATTATTCCCTACACCTTGTAAGATTACAGTTTCATCAGAGGAATTAACATCAGACCCTAGAACACTGGTCAGCATAAGGGACTGGCAAGCACCTGTATCACGATATATTTTAACTGATCTCCTGTCATTACTGTCCAGAGGACTGACAAAACCATCAGACAGGAAATTAGCACATGAACTCTTGAGAGTGTCACCCACGTTACTGCTCAAAAGAGGAGCTTCATCATGAGAATTTAATTTACCCCTCAAAGCAGGTTCAGTTAACTCAGTTAAAGAATTCTGGGAACTCTCAAGGGTGGACACTAGACCAATTGACTGAATATTTAAAGACTCCTTTTTGTTCACATCACGCTGTCTCCTGAAACATTTCTCCGTAGTATGACCAAGCTTACTACAATAAGTACATTTACTTTTCTGAAATCTAGAGGTGAAGCTGGTATTTACTTCCTGAGAAACATCATCTTTATTCTCTTTCCTGTTACCTGTACTCTGAGTAGAGGCAACGTACTTACTCTCAGCTCTCCTTTTTTCTCTAGAATATCTCTTGTGAGTGAGAACATATTCATCAGCTAAAACTGCAGCATCAGACAAATTATCTATTCTTTTCTCATCAAGATATAGGCTTACATCATTATTAATACACCTTTTGAAGTCCTCCAGCAAAATCATCTGCTTAAATTTATCAAAATCAGAATTTAGATTCTTAGAATTTAACCACTGCTCTAACAGATCTTTGATTTTTGCATACTCAACATGGGATTGCTTATCTTGCTTATAAGTTGTCCTAAATTTTACTCTATAGGCTTCAGGAACAAGCTCATAAGCCTTAAGAATCAAGCTCTTAACTACATCATAATTATCTCATTGATCCTGAGGCAAAGATGCATAAGTTACTTGAGCTTTACCGGTGAGAACAGTTTGAAGGAGTACTGGCCAATACTTTTTGGGCCAATTAAAACCTGTAACTACCCTCTCAAACAACTGAAAATACTTTGTTAAATCAGATTCATTAAAAGGAGGGACAAGTTTGACATTTTTAGCCACATCAAAATCATCAGGGCTAGATGATCCAGTTCCACCTTGTTTCATGCGATACTCATGGTCTGCCTGAATCCTAGCAAGTTCAACTTGTGCCTGAAACTCAGCCTCCTTAGCACGAGCCTGAAACTCAGCCTCCTTAGCATTTGCCTGAAACTCAGCCTCCTGAATACGAGCCTGAGACTCCGCCTCCTTAGCCTGAGACTCAGCCTCCTTAGCACGAGCCTGAAACTCAGCTTCCTTATCACGAGCCTCCTGCAGAGCTAGCTGTAACTTAGCTATTTCAATCTTCGTTTGCTCATTTGGAGGAGTTACATTAAACAAGCTTTTATTAATCATGCCAACAATTTGATCTTTAGAATGATGAGAGTGAACTAAAATTCCCAATTTTTGAGCAACAAGCTTAAGTTCATTCTTTGTTCTGTTTTCTACATCACACACTGTTTGCACATTTGACAAAAAATCTTTGGCTTCATCAAGCGTAGTTATAGTAGACATCATGAATAAATCACAGTCACTAAATATCTAGCAATATCCTTATGATAATATCCTGAATATCCTGGCGAGGTCGCCAAATTTATGTTACGGAACAGAGAAAGATAATGTACACTTTAAGTGAGAATACTAAAAAATCACTACTGTCCCGTAAAGTTCCAGGTTCAAAACAAAAGTTAGGTAAAATTACAAGTTAAAGTTTAATGCTCAAACTAACAACTAAACATTCAGGAATCATAAGGATAATGTAATGGCAAAAAACAGGTTAAATATATGGTTAACTGCAATAGCCTCTATTAACACGAAGTTAGCAAGAGTAAATTTATCTAAGTCAGCCCTGATAAAATGAGAATACCAGATAATACTCAGTGAATGCAAGATATATTATTACAGATACAAAATATTATTACCACTGGCTAACAATATGAATTACAAAAACTTTACTAGGCCTACGAATCAACACCTTATGCTATACTGCACAAGAACAAAATGTAATAACACTCATACTCAAATTACACAGCTGCTAGATGGTTGGAGACTTCCTGAGCACTCACAATAATAACAACTGTACAGGGGAGGACAGAGATGTGAACAAAATGAGGAGTAGATCTAAGTGGCAGTTAATGCAGAGACTGAGCTCATTATATAGGGGCCGGCAGAGCTTGATACAACTTGTAAGAAGGACGCGCAAATGAAGCCAGAGGGGACAAAGAGTTGACACTCCTGCTCTGAACAACAGAAAGAACGACTTACTCTACTATAAGGGAGGAGGGGGGGAGTGAGGTAGAACACGCTCGTGATCAAACATGCAGCATACTGTACGTTAGAATTACACAAAGGATGATGAAATCATAGGCTATGTAACAATATATATATATATATATATATATATATATATAGGTGAGTGGTAGGTGGTGGCGACTGTCATCCACTCACTTGATGTAGTGTTGCCTACTTCTTCCTTAGCCTTTATCATTCTTTCTCTGTGCCTGCCCTCCTCTCTTCCTATTTCTCCCATCTTTCCTGTCACATCTTATTACTTTTCTTTCCTTTACAGGTGGCTTTACATTGAGTGAAACGCCAAATGGTTTCCTGTAAGCCAAGAAACCATTTACAACGCTGGGTGGTGACCATATAACCAAACCATACGTGTTCCCTACGTGTCAACAAGTGAGTTGTGGAGGGTTAGTGCCCCTCCCCGTAAAACAAATAACTCAAAGTCAAATGGCCACCTCTTATGGGATTATGGCGTCTGGCAATATATATATATATATATATATATATATATATATATATATATATCCATCATCCAATCCTACATTGCCCCATGAGGAGCGTAGGAGCCCGGGGCTAGGCATTTGGTCCCGACATTTAAGATGAGAGCGACCAGCCTCACTTATCCCTGAGCGGCATTATATGACCAGTCAACCCCAACCACCCTTTGGATATAAACCTTTACCGGCTCAAATATATATATATATCATCAGCTATTGCAAGTCCACTGCTGACCAAAGCCCTGGCCTTCTCCATTTTTTTCCACGAATTCCTTGACTGAGCCAATCTCTGACACATTTTGCCTCCACACTTCTCTTCTCATCTTTCCATCTATTGTCTGGCCGTTCTCTGCAATGCTTACAATTTCTTGGAGTCCAGTCAGCCTCTTGCTCCATTGGTTATCGTTTATTCTTGTTACGTGACCTGTCCACCTTCATTTCTGTTCTTCTATAACTTCTATAACGCCTTTGACTTTAGTCTGCTCTCTCACCCAAGTTGATCTTTTCCTCTCTTTTAAAGATATTCCCACCATTAACCGCCCATTGCTCTTTGAAAACGGACTAGTTGACTTTCCATCGATTTTGTCAGTTCCACATCTCTTAACTGTACATTGTAACTGGGATTATACATTCGTTAGATACTTTTCTTTTGCCACATACTGGCAAGGTGCTTTTCATGTTGTCTCTGTATTTACCGAAAACTTTCTCTCCATTTATAATGTGTCCTTTTATATTGTTATCGCGGTCTTTGTTGGTTATTGTATTACCCCAGGTACTTGTATGCCTCATCTTTTTCAAGAATTTCTTTGTCTATTCTGATGACGCTCTTTGATAAATCTGGATTAAACATTATGATGCTCTTTGGTAAATCTGGATTAAACATTAGCTTTACTCCGGTTCATCTCTAACTCTACTTCGAGACTTATCTCTTTAAGTAATTTGACATTTCTTGCAATGTCTCTCTTGTTTCTGAGATTAAGATAATATTATCATCTGCAAATTTTAAATGTTTAGGTTTTCCCCGTCTATGTTTACTCCTTTGTTCTCCTAGTCTAGCTTTCTGAATATATTTTCGTTCGCATTTTTAAAGCTCAATTTTTTCCCAGTCTATATGTAATTTAACTGTAGCAGTTCCCTCCTTATCAGTGTTTTCGAGCAGTTTTTTAATGTTCTCATTTACTCCTTGTTCCTTCACTTAATATATAATTACTATGTATACTCCATCGAAATCCTTTCTGTAATCAACAAAACCTATGCATAGTGGTTTATTATATTCTGTAGTTTTCTTAATTAGCTAATTAATTGTGCGTAGATGATCAGTAGTCGAATACCCGCTTCGGAATCCTGCCTCTTCACAAGGTTGGTTTTCTTCCAAATTTGTTGCTAATCTGATCATAAGGACTTTAGTGAAGAGTTTCTAATTAACTGGTAATAAACTGATGGGTGGATAGTTTCAAAAGATTTTGAGACGCCTTTTTTTGTAAAGCAAAATTTCTATTGCATTACACAATGTTTTGGATTTTTTTTTTCTTTATGCACAGTGATAATAAGTGGGCGAACCTGTTTGTACGTCTACTCCTGCATCCGACAGTAAATCTACTATTACTCCATCATCTCCTGGAGCCTTCCTTCTTTTCATATTTTTAAGAGAAATGTTTACTTTCACTGGTGTTACCTCAGATATTTCACTTGTGTCAGCGAAAAAGTTAGCTATTGGTACTACTGTCGTTGATGCATACAGTTCTTTGTATAATTCTTCAACTCTCGTCACCATCCTATCTCTGCTTTTAATGACGTCGCCGTTTTTGTTTTTCAGTGATATAATTTGTTGCTTTCCTCGTGCCATTTTACTTCGGGCATGTTTCAGGCTTTTTCCTTTTTTGATGGTTTCTTTGAGCTGATCCATGTTTCTCCTTCTTTTTAATTCTCTCTGTCGCCTGTTGATAAGCTTATTTAATTCCACTCGTTGTACTTCATCTTTCTTTGTTTTTATTTTCATTTCCTTCCTTCTTTCATAAGCTCGAGGTCATTTCTGAATACTTGTTGGCTTTGGTTGTATCAGCTTTCCCTACTACCTCTGCTGGTTCTCTTTGCACTTTTATAAGTCCATCATTCAACTCATCAGTGTCACACTCAGCATAACTTAGAGCCTGAAATCTGTTCATTGTTTCTAACTGAAAGGCTGCATTGTTTTTCTTACTTTTTTTGGAAGTACACGTACCTTTTTAATTTTATTTATCTTTTTTCTTTCACTTCTCAAACTGAACCTGGTTGTGCAACCCACCATTCTATGGTCACATCCTCTATTTACTTTGTTGACAACTGTGATATTTATGATCATATTACTCTAATCTACCATAATGAAGTCAATTTCATTCCATATTTCTCCATTTGGGCAATTCCAGAATCATTTTCTCCGTGTTCTTATGTGAAAGAATGTATTCATTGTTCTCATGTTATACATTTCACCAAAACTTACCATTTCACTTCTATCATTCCTTTCTCTCACTCCGAATTTTCCCCTACATGCTTCTCCATTTTTCGATTTACCAACTTTTGCATTAAAGTCTCCCATTAGTATAGTATATGCGGTCTTTTCTTCTTCCATAATCTGGGAGATGTTGTCATAGAATGTTTCTGTTTCTTCATATGAGCGCTTAAAAGTCGGTGCATATATTTGTATTATTTTCAGGGTGGATCTTTTTCCTAGTCTAATTACACTGGTCAACAATAAAAAATCATCATAAAAGTTTTGTGGTGCTCTTGATACAGTTTTAGGTGCTGATACCGAAAATCCTATCATTTTTTTGCTAACACGTCTAGTTTTTATGATGAATGATAAAGTTTCATGTTGAAACTGTATATAACAATATTCACATATATTCCTGTTCTTAACACTGCTTATGCATTTTTGCAGCTGTTGTTGTTTACTGAAACAGTTGAAGTGTCAAGGCAATGCAAAAATAGCCCCGACTGTTTCTGCTATGTCTGTGGTTCTGTCACTCCCAAGAGACAGCGACGCAACATCATGAATGATATCAAGAAGGTCTATCATCTGTACTTCAGCTGTGATCTTGCAAATCAAGACAGATAATGGGCACCGCTTGTTCAAATGGACTGAGAGATTGGCTGAATAAGAGAAAAAAGACAATGCCATTTGCCGTTCCTATGACATGGAGGGAGCCGAAAGATCATGCTGCAGATTATTACTTCTGCAAGGTCAACATATCCGGGTTTTCTGTTAAGAACAAGACAAGATTGCTTACCCCAGTTTGGAATCCGCTATACGACCAGTGCCGCACAATGATGATCTTCCCATTCCAGTACCACCAGAAGATGGTATCGCCAGTAGCGACGATGAGGACGAAGGTGTAGCCCAGACTGAGTCAGGTGAAACAGCTGAGGATGCAGAGTTTTTAGCCGAGAATGGAGACTCACCTGAGCAGTCCTCTCAAGGAGTGTTGAATGACTCAGTTCGAGATTTGGGACTACCGAAGGACAAGGCTGAATTTTTGGGATCTCGTTTGAAAGAAAATTGTCTGCTCAAGAAAGATGTCCGAGTAACATACTTCAAGAAACGAAATGAAGATCTTTCTTCATATTTTTCTGTTGTTGGACCACGATGTTTTTACAACGACGTTGATGGATTGTTCCGCTGCCTCAGAGGAACATAATCCTTCTCAATGGCGTTTATTCATTGATTAATCAAAGAAAAGCTCGAAGTAGGTATTGCTACACAATGGGACTATGAAACCCTCTGTGCCTTTAGGACATTCATGGCACATGAAAGAATGCTGTAAAAACAGTGTGGCACATTTAGATGCCATGAAATATGAAGAATACAAATGGACGTTGCGTGGAGACTTGATAATGATCGGTTTGCTGATGGGACTGCAATCAGGCTTCACAAAACACTGTTGTTTCTTATGCCTCTGGAATAGCCATGCAACTTTCAAGCACTAAGTGCAGTCGACATGGCCACCTAGACAAACATACGTGCCAGGAACTTCGAACATTGAGATTTGCGAATGAGCCCCTGGTTCCTCCTGGAGACATTCTTCTTCCTCCGCTTCATATAAAGCTCGGCTTAATGAAGCAGTTCATGAAGACACTGGGAAGAAGAAACACTGAAGCATTTGGATATTTCGCAAGCAAATTCCCAGACATCACTGAACCTAAGCTGAAAGAAGGAATATTCATCAGCCCACAGATAAAGGAACTTCTGAGAGACCACAACTTCAGCACCTATTTGGCCAATGTGGAACTGACTGCCTGGACCTCATTCAAGTGGATATGTGACAATTTCCTGGGAAACAAAAGGTCACGATTATGAAGATGGTGTTGAGAGACTTCTCAATTCATTTGCTGCTATGGGGTATTGGATGTCGCTGAAAGTTCATTTTCTTCATTCACACCTTGAAGTTTTCAAGCAGAACCTGGGAGCCATATCTGACGAACAGGGAGAATGCTTCCATCAAGATATCAGGGCAATGGAGCATCGCTATCAAGGTTTCTGGAATGAAAGTATGCTCGCCAATTACTGCTGGATGCTGTACAGGGACGAGCCTGGAACGCAGCACCAAAGGAAGTATAAAGCTCGACGATTTTGACTAGGCTAGTTTGATCTTGGTAAATGTGCACTGAAACTCACTTTCTGTTATGTCTTGCAGGAGAGTTTCCTGTTTTGTCATTTCAATTTGGATGAAAATACAGTGTATATTTGGACAATTTGGGGACACTGAATTTATACGAGAAATCGACATACTTCAAACAACTTCGAAACCTTGTATATATTGTACTAAGGAAAACTTCGTTTTTATAAGTAAGCATATGCGTCCAGCACTAAAATTCAACCAAAATGATAAAAGGTAGTTTCCATTAAATTGTGAGTTGCTACGCTAAAATGGACTGCATATTCGTGATCGTCGTCAAAAATTGGTCTAGAAATTGTATACTTTATACTTGATGTGAGAAAAAAGTTTGATTATGTAGACCTATGTTACAATCCATGCTACTCTGTCAGATATACTAATAATTTAACAATGTTCTTTCCAAGATTACTGTTAATTAGAAATCCAACACCATCAACTCTTTCATATTGCCTTCCTCTGTAGTAAAATAGGTGGTTGTTGTCTTTGTGCTGAATTAATTTTTCCTCTTTTCTATGGTTCTCGCTCTAACCAACTGTGTCCCAACTGATGTTTTCTAATTCTGTCTTTACATTGTACGTTACATAGATTTTCATGGATTTAAGTTTGCTTAATGTCCCGAGCATTGATTTGCCGAGTCAATGCCTACTCATTTTCAGCGGCACACTGCCCGCAAGCACAGGAAGCTGTGCGGTTAGACTTTAGTAGACACTGATCCAACAGGTACGTCTGAGAAATCATTACTAGTATAATTCATGTTTTAGTTGGAGAGTTTGTGGCAAATAATCTCACTTCCCTACCACATAGTTTATGGTGAGATGTTATTTTTCTGCCACCTTATTCAGTATATTCGGGGGAACCCTATAGATCTAGGACACATGGTCCGCGCCGTCATAAATGGTATCTACAAGCCCTTCCTCTCTCTCTCTCTCTCTCTCTCTCTCTCTCTCTCTCATATACATATATATATATATATATATATATATATATATATATATATATATATAAAGGGAATGACCGAGTGGCCCATTTCTTTGGGTTTGATGTTGCTTAGGTTTTCCTCTATAAGTTTTTTTAAATTTTTACTTATATGTATTTTTGCGTTTTTTGTGCATTCTAGACCCAGCCTTACTCTTCCTTTAAGTGTACAGTAAAAAGTAGAGACGATAATAATGATGATGGTAATGATTCTCTTTGTTGTACTAGAGATTGATTCTTACCCGACTGCGTGTCAACAGATAAGTAAAACAAGATCAATGAAAATATGTCGGCATGGTAAAAAAAAAAAAAATAATAACACTAACAGAACAGAAGAAAAGATGATTATACTACGTAACACCTGGATGTGGCTTCGATCCAATTATTTTATGTTTATGTCTATAACTATCAAAACATGTCCATTCTATCCATTCTCATGTAAACTGTTGAGATAATCACTCCCGATAATACCGACTTTAGTTGTCTTTAATCTATCGCTCATTTCTTCTTCTTCTTCTTCTTCTTCTTCCCACTTTCAACCCTTCGTCACTGTCTTGCAGCATCCTAGTGGTAACTAAGTGAACTTCACAAAAGGTAATCAAGAATTCACATACTACGTACTTAGAATACTGATAGTGCTAAATTTCCATTTAGCAGGTTTCTGCTCTGAACCTGTCGCGATGACTAAATGGCACTACAAGGCAGACCGGGAGGGACTTCAAAATTTTCTCATGGATGTTCCTTGGACCTCCTTTTTCTCCTATGATGCAAATTCCACATTGGGGCACATACAGGATTTCGTTAAAGTCGGCATGGAAACATTCATTCCCCATCATAGTTACAGAAAAAGATGTAATTCTCCTAAATGGTTTGACCACAATTGTGCTAGAGTAACAGAACATAAAACAATAGCCTATAACACTTATACAAGGACAAAAACCAAAGAAGCCTTTAACTATTATAAAGATATCAGAAACCATGCCAAAACTATTATCAATCTTTCTAAATCAAACTTTCTACATAGACAAGCTAACAAACTACTAAACAGTCCAAATGATAACAAAATATTCTGGTCAACCCTTAATTAATTCAAAACTAACTTCATTCCATTCCACCATTACAGTCCCCCAATGGAAATCTAGTAAGTGACCCACGCGGAAAAGCAAACCTTCTTGTAGACATTTTTTCAACAAACTCAACCCTAAATTCAGAAAATCATAATATTCCCATTCTTGATTTTGATTTCCCTCAAATACCTCCATTCATGATTCACACCAGATAGCCTACGTACAAGCTGTATTACAGAATCTTTCAGCAGACAAAGCCACTGGTCCAGATGAAATTCCTTCAATAGTACTTAAAAATTGCTCCTCAGTGTTGGCTCCTGTGTTAGCAAAATTTTTCCGCTTGTGCATCCGTACCTCAATTTTTCCAGCCCCTTGGAAAGAAGCAAATATCCATCCTGTTCCTAAGAAGGGGGCAACTTCTGATCCATCAGACTATAGACCAATTGCAATAACTTCCGTTGTCGGTAAAGTTTTTGAGACACTAATTAACAAACACATAGTAAAGCATCTAGAAATCAATAAACTGGTCAATGATGGGCAGTATGGATTTAGACAGGAACGTTCAACTGTAGATATTCTTTGCCTTCTTACCCATCAGATTAACAAAACAATAGACTAACATGGTGAAACACGCACAGTAGCACTTGCTATTACAAAAGCATTTGACAAAGTATGGGACCAGGCCTTATTGTCTAAGATGTCACACAATGGCCTTGCATCACTGGTTCCTCTAATTTCTTCTTACCTTCATAGTAGAAAAATACGGGTCATGGTAGATGGAATTTATTCTCAATTTCATTCCATAAATGCTGGCGTACCTCAGGGATCAGTTTTGGCACCAACCCTCTTTCTCATTCATATAAATGATCTCCTATCTGTCACACACAACCCAATACACTCTTATGCTGATGACTCGACCCTTCATAGTTCTTTCACATTTAGTACCTCCTTTACACACTTTGATATTAAAAATTCCCAAATAAACACAGCAATTTCTCTGAACCAGGACCTTTCTAAAATTAATCAATGGGGACAAAAAAATCTGGTCTCATTTAATGCTCAGAAAACTAAATACATTAATTTCTCCAATAGAAAGAATCCCTCAGACTCTCACATAATTTTAAATGATGTCAGTATTCCCATATCCACTACAATTGACATCCTAGGTGTTACTCTAAACCCCAACCTAAGCTGGACAGCTTATGTTAAATCCCTTGCTAAAAATGCTTCTAAAAAACTGGGACTTATGTACAGAGTTCGTGAGTTCTTTACTGACGAGCAGATGGCCACAATATACAAAAGTCATGTGCGTTCTCAGATCGAATACTGTTCACCACTGTGGAGTGGATGTGGAGCGGTTGCATTGAGGCAGTTGGACAAAATTTTAAATAAAGCCATTAGATTAATCAGTAATCCTGCCATAACGCAGGACCTTCCTCTTTTATCAGTACGTAGAGATGTCGCTTTATTGGCACTATTTTATCGTTATTTTTACCGTAAGTGTTCTAACGAACTGGCTTCAATTGTGCCTCCACTTCATATGTTCTCCCGAAATACTCGGGCAGCTGGGAACGCCCATGAACTCACACTCTCTCCCCCACAATGCAGAGCCTCTGCTTATCAAAATTCATTTATCCCCAGAACTACTACTCTCTGGAATTCACTTCCTGGGAGTTGCTTCCCTCATACATTTAATCCTTTCGATTTTAAATCCCATTGTTATAAGTATTTTAAGAATGGAGGATGACTTTAGGCACATGGACTTATTTTTTTTTCCTTTGTTTTTCCTTCCTTCATTCATTATAAAAAAAAAAAATTATTCACCAGCTATTTTACTGTTGATGTGACATATGATACCTAGACTACAGCTACACCATTATGTGGGGAAGAGAATAACGCCTGGAAGTCATAAGGTTCAGATTTATATTAGTGCTCATTAGGTCTGCGATCACACTTAATAAAATTCAAATGATGACGCGTTATTACCTCACACACCACAAAGCCAGTCAGGAGACAGGACGTGTGTACTGGGCAATCCCCAGGTCCTGTCCTCCCCATTTACTGTTTTTTAACCAGCGCATACCCCACTGACCAGGCTAATGTATGGCCCGGCCTGCACTATATGTGCAGGGAATCTTTGAATGAACGAACAAGTGTTATTACCACCATATAAATGACTGCGGTTGCATGTTGCGGGATGGTTATGCCTTAGTTAACAGCAAGATCATGGACTCTTCATCAGCGTCATCATCCAGAAATAAAATAAGTAAATAAATAAATAAATAATAATCAGATACTTACCAAAGTTTGCCCATTTGAATGGTCACATTCCCATTCACTCATCTTTTCAGCCCCCCGAATAATAATAATAATAATAATAATAATAATAATAATAATAATAATCTATCAGTATTGTCAGACGACTTAATCTCGTAAGGAGTGGCCACAAACAAATCACCTCCAAGTCGTCCTGTCTGCCACCACTTCACTGCCTTCCCCCAGCTTACACCCCCTTCTCTCATATACCTCTTCATCCCGCCATCTCATCTTCGACCTCCCCCTCCCTCTCCCCCCTCCAGTTCACTTACATGCGCTCTCCAAGTTAGTCTCTCGCTCTCCATCCTCTCCACACGGCCAAACCATCTCAGTGTGTTTCTCCTAACGCATTCTACCACATCCACATCCACACCATAACGCTCTTTCACTTCCTCATTTGTCAGTCTGTCTCTCTATGTTACTCCACATACTCCTCTCACTTGTATCCTTCCAACAAGGTCGAAGTGTCGTCTTCATACGTTAGAGTGTATATGACAGTACTATCATGCAGGACATTTTTACTTCCATGCTCACTACTCTGTTCCTCATCCCTGCATTCAAAGAACCAGCCACCTTTCTTCCCTGTTGTACCCTTTCAAGCACTTTATCCTTCAAACTTCCATCCTAACTCATCACACAACCCAAGTACTTAAATGCAGTCACATTTTCCATTTCCTCTCAATGCAAGCTCACTGTAAATTCAGTGACATCTTTTCTCTCGAAGACCATAGCTTTACTCTTCCCCACATTCACCTTTAGATTCTGTTCCTTATACACTTTCCCAAACTCATCAACCAGCCTTGCCGTTCTCCTTTGTCTTACTTTAGCAATACAGTATCATCTGCAAACGACAGTACAGGAAGTTTCCAAACGTTGCCCATTCTCATTAGGGCCTCTCCAACATTCACTGCCCTCACTTTAACTCTTATATAACCCCATCCTATATACGGACTGAACACCCATGGAGACATGACACATCCCTGTTTCAGTCCAACATTCAGAAAAATTCACTAAGTTCACAAGTAGTAGTAGTCACAGTAATAATAATAATAATAATAATAATAATAATAATAATAATAAAATAAATAATAATAATAATAATAATAATAATAACAATAATAATAATAATATCAATAATAATAATAATAATAATAATGACTATCATGATGATAAGAATAAAGGTGATGCACATTTCAGATTATCTTGGAAAAAATTTTGTTTAAATAATACAGAAAGTGAATACCCTTTCTGTGGTGACATTGACATAAGTGGTGAGTTAGTCTAAAGTGCCACGAGAATCACATGGAAAGACTATCAAGTCTATTCATCCTAAATGGCCATATTTTCAAGAGGGTCCGCGAAAGTGAAGCACAGCAAGTAATTTTCAATATTCTATTTCAAAACACCTGCGACGATAAGAATGATTAGGCTGCATCTCACTGTATCCATAAATTCAGCACTGAGGCAGAAAGATCCAACTTTTTTTTTTTTTTCGTTATATATTTCAGTTCATATTTTTAGTTGGCTGTGTTTCGGGGAGGGGCACTAACCCCTCGACAGCCCACTTATTGTCACGTAGGGAGCATGTGTTGGTTAGTTATAAGGTTACCACCCAGCGTTGTAAACGATTTCCTGGTTTAGAGGAAATCATTTGGCTTGCCACTCATTGTAGAGCTACCCTAAAAACGGAGAACCATTACACTAAGTGGAAGGATACTGGGCAGTGGAAAAAAAAAAAAAAAAAAAAAAAGCACCGCTACACTTACTGGGTGGATGATGGGCAGTGAAATGATGGGGGATAGGGAGACATGGAGGTGATTTGTTTGTGGCCATCCCTTAGGAGATTAAGGCGTCTGGCAACAGATAGATATATTTCAGTAGTGATGACGACTCCTCACTTTCGTTTAGTTTCCTCCCAGTCATTTTCTGTTTTGTTTATTAATACCATTACCGTGGCTGTCGCTTCGTTTTAAGCTTTCAGTTACCCATCATCACCTGTTTCTTTCTCCTCTCTCTCCTCATTTTCTCCAGCTCTCTCCCGTATCAATCATATTATTATTCACATTACTTCTTACACACAGCTCTCTCTCTCTCTCTCTCTCTCTCTCTCTCTCTCTCTCTCTCTCTCTCTCTCTCTCTCACACACACACACACACACACACACACACACACATACAAGCATTCCATTGTCTTGATACTTCTGTCCAGCCTATTTCCCTGCTCCCTCTCCCAGCCCTCCTGCAACCCATCAACCTCGCTCTTTCATTTGCCAGTTTAATCAGTCGACCTCGTGAACATCCAACACCCGACCATTTGAGCGCGTAAAAGGCGTCTTATGTCTCAAGCTGCGGTTTGCCCACGAGAGAGATTGTGTGACTGGCGGCCTTGAAAGAGAGAGAAGGGAGGGGGGAAGGGGAAGGAGGAGGAAAATAGGATCATGCAAAATCAGAAAAAATCATGTATTTCTTCAAACCACTATGCTATCCTGCCGGCGTTTCGTCCTAAGATAGTATGATCGAGACAGTTCTCCCGAGGCTCCTGCACACACTCTTACTGGAATAAAATTGTCTATCGTCAGCCGGAATGAAATACTAGAGTTTTCGCCCATAAGAAGGTTTATGATCGCCATATTAATAATCTCAAATTCCTGTTACTCATTTTCAACTGAATATAACAGCCCTGTGGCAGGTAAACTAGAATATTAGAGACGAGGCGACCATGCGAGCAATAAAATTTGCGCATATATGCTGACACACCCTGTGCTCAAGGCCAACTCTTCCGTCTATACGTATTTCGTATATTTGCTTCTTGCTCCGAAGTTGATTTCATTCCGCAAGTCCTAAGAAGGTATGCACTTCCACGTCACCGCATGTTATACATTCTCACAATTTATTTGTATTGTATAACTCAAAACTTTCATTTTGTACTCTGAAGGGAATTATTTCCAGGCAGCGACACAGGAATCTAAGGGCAATAATGTTTCTAATGGCGACAAGGATACGTTAAAAAAAATTACTTCTCAATACTTATCTTCGCTGACAGTCGACAGGTGGCAGAAATTAGAAAATGAAGATGGAAACAAAGCAGCAATGCCGAATTAAACTCTAGTTAAATGTTTTTCCCACCCGCGTGACAGGTGAACGGTCTTAAATCCCATCTGTATGGCTGACAGGCACGGCACTAACTTTCAAAAGCCTTCGACGACAACCCTTATTTTTTCAGCTACCCATTAATGACTCTGATTTAAGGCAAGTCACAGAATCCTCCCACAAGTACTCTGTTGGTCCCATTCCTGGAGGCCTTCCAATAAGTTATGCAACTATGTGTATCGTGAACAAGTAACCTGATGTAAAATACTTTATGTTTGCATCGCTTATACATTTTTTTTTTTAAGTACCGTCGCTAAACGGATGACACCCCGTGCAGAGAAACTACTTGAGTCTGTTAAACTTTATCATCCAGACCTTTATTGTCGCATCAAAAACGTAGGGGCTCGGTAGAGTGGCTATTCAGTCTAGACATTCAAGGCGAGAGTAACCACCTAGTCGTCAGATGGCAGCGTTATGTGAGCAGTAAATCTCTAGCGTTCCTCGAATGTAAACATCCGGTTAGGGTCCCTTAACTCTGTAGACCACCAGGCGTCCAACTGATTATATGGTTACGACCCAACGTTGTAAATTCCCTTCTGAGTTACAGGAAACCACTTGTTTGTTGGACAGTGTAGAAACAGGAGGATGACAGTCCACTTAACTATAGTCATGTGGAACACACACACACACACACACACACACACACACACACACACACACACACACACACACACACACACACACACACACACACACACACACACACACACACAAGGCGGAAAGATAAGACACACGATAAGAGAGGGTGAAAGTAGTGACAGTCTGATCCAACCTCTTGTGACTCACTCTTAGCTTAGCTACAGATTCCTGGCGTTACGTGGAACAGAATAAGTAGGGATGGCTCAGTACCAATGGAAGGGATGTATTGTGCCGGCCGTGTGTTCCTTTCTTTGGGTACAATTAGTCATCCAGTCATATCGAATATAACCAAATCAAACATAACCTAAACTAACCTAAGCCTATCTATTCTAATATAATCTAATACACCCAAACCTAAACTTACCTTACCTTATCCACCTAATCCTAATCTTGTCTAAACTTACCTGTTCTAACCTTATCTAAAACAACATGTTCCCCTCATATCTTCTTTAAAGATTCAAGGTGCTTTTTCCGATGAGAACTAAGTCCCTTATTGGTTCTCATATATTGTACAGTATGTAAATTCACAGATAAATTTAATAATATGACGGGCGTAAAACCTACAAATAAACAAACGAACTGCTTGTTTGGCGTAGGTGAGGAAATATTCATATATCGTAGACATACTCTCTCCTTTATCTATGCCTTTCTTGTTTTTGTTTGGCATCTTCCACCCAGCTGAAGCGAAGGTGCAATGTTGCCGAGCCTTTTCTCCAGGCACTCGATTAAAAAATCCCAATATGTCTGGATGACCATTTATACCCGAAAAAAAAAAAAAAAAATACATGCCAGCCAGGCAGGGATAATGTAATACTAATCACACACCATCCCATCTGTACCTTATTGTTTTCCATATTCTGATATTTAGTATGGTGGAAAAATAACTATATCATATTCGTGGCACCTTCCATTTTAAAAGTATTTATGGTCCAATAACTCATGCACCTTAATGGCAATTACTTGCGTTAAAACGATGTGGGGAAGAGATTACATGTGGTTATTGTACCACCACCCCTCCTTGGCCTGCATAGTGCCTCCACCCAGTTCCTATGGTTTTTTGGCACCGTGCCATCCATAAACCTTCATACATTATATGTAATGGGTTTATATACCATACTTCTTTCACTGTTTCTTTAAATAAGCCACTATGTTTAGAAGTTTCGAAGGATTTGGAATGTTAAAGTTCAATAGATGTGTCAGCGTCATCCCTACATAGAGCTTACCAACTGTCTATTAGTTCATATTTTTTAATCTTTAATTCTACATACTGAAGTTTCAACACGAGAAACAGAGTATGAATAGCTGAAAAATATTCTTCAGTTTAAGAAAGCTTACGGGAATGCCCTGCCGATTTTCACCGGTTATTTATAACGTCGGCATATTTGTTAAATTTATATCTGCTAAATTTAGACTGGTATAAAGATTCTGTCAGACAAAAACCATAACTGCTGGAGAGTGAAACCCCTCCGCTAGAAAACCTAGGTAACAGGTTATGCTACTTTAGAGAAAGCTTGTTTTACGCAGGAAGAATATAGAGAAATCTGCAGTTAAGCCAATTATGGTTTAGCATTTCAGCATTGTGTTTTAGCTACGATGGGGGTTTCTTGGGTACAGAGAATATCGAAGATCAAACTTAGATGTTGTCAAAGGTTTAAAACCAATTTTGTCCGTGAGCTACGAGAATTTTTGCTTGTCAAGTTATTTGATGTTTCAGTGTCATCTCTTCATTCTGTCAGCGAACACTGATACTAGTGCTTTTATGACCATCTTCTTCTTCTTCTTCTTCTTCTTCTTCTTTTTTTTACCCCAGGTTCATCTGAACGTCAATCCAATGAAACATTGGCTGATGTTGTCCTTCTACAGTCCACCAACATTAATTCGGCCGACAGGGAGGGAGCTGAGGGACATCTGTATAAACAGGCAGATGAGCCATCCAGTATCAGTGCCACAATGGAACGGTGCCTTTCTTCAGTACCATTTAAGGATCAAATGTTAATCAAATAGAATCCAGAAACAGGAATAAGGAAAAATTTAAACTGGAGATATGATGTACTACGAGGAATGGCTGATGTATTCACGGCTCCTTCAGGAAGGAAGAAAGAAAGGGGGACTTTTTTTTTATTAAATACAACTTTTCAGGTGATTACACATCATATTTCAACATGATACGCTAATATCTTCTTTGTTTTCAGATTTCCAGACAAAAAATATAACTTTACTTTGCTAGAACAGATAACACTGGCAAAAGTTCTGTTATTAAATATCTCCAGATCAATGAGTTAACTCCCACAAAAATCCACGAAGATATGTTTGTGACATTTGGAGATAGTGCGCCTTCTTCTTCCACTGTTAATAATGGGAAGGAAGAATTCTAGGGGAGAAGGGAGAGACAATCTGGAAGATAACCCACGGTCAGAGAGATCTTGGAAGCAACCAGTCAGGAAACCATCGATCGTGTGCATGATATTGTTATGAAAGATCGTCGACTAACTACTCGGTATATCGCTGGTGAAGCCGGCATCTCACATGAGAGAGTTCACAACATATTTTGAACAACTCTCTTCGAGTCGAAACTGTCCAATTTCATTGATCGATTTGTGACCATGGATGAAACTCAGGGTCATCGCTTTGAACAAGAGACAAAACAACAGCCTAAGCAATGGAAACATCCGATTTCCCCTCCAAGGAAAGACCAAGTATAGTTCATCAGCTGGGAAGGTGATGGCACCAGTTTTCTGGGATTCAGAAACAACACTGCTGACTAACTACTTCCAGAGGGGCCAGACAGTAACTGGATCATATTATACTGCTCTAATGAAGCGACTGCGCGGGGCAGTCAGAGTTAAACAATCTGGAAAGCTCACAAAAAGAGTGCTGTTTCATCAAGACAATGAACCGCCTCACAAGTCCAGAGTTGGCATGGCTGTTCTGCATGACTGTCACTTTGATTTCCTTGATCACCAGCCTTATTCACCGTGCCTCCCTCTGTCTGACTTTCACCTGTTCTCCAAGTTGAAAAAGAACTTGGTCGACACTTACTTCATTGATGATAATGAAGTCAACGCAGCAGTAGAGCTATTTTTTTCCTCTTTGGGAGGAAACGTTGTTTTGCACTGTGATTAAAGCTCTGCAACACCGTTAGAAGAAATGCGAGGAACTCAGTAATGAGTCATTGTTTCATTACCGGTATATCAAACAAATCTTTGTGGGGGCCACAAACTTTTCAACAATTCCATGTCTAGCTCATTTATGATACTCCAAGAGCTTGAATGTAGCTCTTGATTCATCTACTCATAAACATAGAATTCTATCTTATTCATCTCATTTCACAGAAAATCTTCTCAGTTACTGCATGATCCATGTGACAAGTTTACTGTATCGTGTATGTGTGGGGCGGGGAGGCTACTTAAAATATGAAGGCATAAACAACTGAGAAGACATCAGTATCATAAACATTCATCACATCCGGTTTTTGCCACAGGTCATCATATAACCATTTCTTCATTTCACTGGTTCACTTGCACCTCATTTTCTTTTCTACTGTAAGCAGTCATGGTAATTCAGTATTGTTAGACCTTTAACTTCAGCAACCCGACAACGTCTTTTTGTACCTTATTCTTGCATCTGATGGACGATTTTATTCAGTTTAGGATAGCGCGCTAGTAGTCAAGTGATTAATGAGGACAGTTTTCGTCCCTTCCCGTCCGAAAAGTCTGTCTTTAGCTGAAAAACATTGTTTGGATATTTTTTTAAATACTTATTTCGTTATTGTGTCAGGTTTGACGAATTTGTTTGTTTCTAAAATCATATTTTATTTGACTTTTGCGTTCTTTCATCTACACGGCTCTAGGAGTATTATTCAATCCATCTGTTTTATTAAACTAGAGGTTTGACATTCAGGTACACAAAATTCACTGTACAGTATCTCGAAATCACTTATGATCTGCTTGTTTTTCAGTGAGTAGACAAATAAATATCATTAATTTTAATTGCCGTTGTTCATTATCAATGCCATTTTTATGTGGGCAGCACAAAAAGCTACTCATAGACTTGATCACTTCCCAAGGAGAGCGGTAATGGAGCCATGTCCTCGCACTCACCAACTGAAGAATTGCCAATGAAGGCACAGAAGCTTGAGGGTGACTTCCTTGATATTCCTTGTGACCATCCTAAGACTACACAGGATTGAGGAATATATGTATAT
This sequence comes from Coenobita brevimanus, assembly GCF_032717465.1. NCBI lineage: Eukaryota > Metazoa > Arthropoda > Malacostraca > Decapoda > Coenobitidae > Coenobita > Coenobita brevimanus. Next base: position 16,634,573 of record NC_137029.1, on the reverse strand, counting down.
GATATAACGTGATATCTGAACTGACGCCAAACTGCACCAATGATTGACTGCTAAAGTGAGGTAAACCTATTCCTCTGCACTAAATTGTCCAATACGGAAAGAAGTATAGTAGCAAAAATCGTAAGGGATAATGACTTTCGTTGAGATCTTTGTCTAACCCAATGAGAAATGTTCTAATCCGTTGTTTCTGTTTTCAGAGGAAGTTCAAGAGCACTTCATATGCATTCTCAAAGATGGAAAGCCAGACCAAGTAAATTATAAAACTTGAGGTGTTTGTGATTTGGAAATAAACTGTTTTGGTTTCATTGGCAGAACAATCATCTGTGTGAATCAGTCATGTTTCTTCCCTCTTGCTGTTGCTTAACTCTTTCACTCCGATGATGTAGTTTCTTAATTTAGTCCTCTACCAAAAGATGAGTAATATCACTTAAAACAGACCTCTTGCACTGAACTGTCAAGTTGCACAACTTCTACCTTTCAAAATTCTTTTATTCCTCGAAGTGCTTCTCTTTCGAACTCGCTTCCCCAAATTAGTTTCCCTCAAACTTCAAACCAGAGCAGTTCAGTTCCAATTGTTAGAGATTTTTTTTTCAATGAATGGAGGATACCTATAATCTGCTGTATATATTTTTTTTATTTAGCTTGTTTTTCTTTCCTCTCTTCATCTTAATTATAAAAAAAGTCTCCATTTCAAAAACTTTCTCCAAAGTTGACAAATAGTTGAAATGATATAAAACAAAAAGTCATCAGAATGATGTGGTTAATGAACAAAGAACAGTATCATTGAGAAGACTGTGAATAGGCTACATAGTCTGAACGACACTAATCCAATTATTTTTGTGAGGGAGACGAAGAAAGTTCGAAGGAAAGCGACGTTTGCGAGACGAAGTAGGAAAAACGAAACGATTGAAGATGATGCTAAGGGAGACGTTAGTCATTCGTATCAGACATTAGCATTTTTCCCATGAACAGGAGCCTCGAAAACTGCTACCAGATGCCATATTTACCGTAGATGTTGACTGATGCCCATTCCCTAATTTTCCTCAGGGAAGAACTGGCCGCAAGTCAGGCGGAGGCGACGGGATGAGGTAGAAGTGGGGTCAATTTTTGCTGGAGGGTGGCAGGGGCGGTGTAAGCTGGCTTAAATGGAGGCAGAGTTATATTAGAACGAATGAGAGAAAAGCAGGGGTGAAAGCTGAGAGCACAAGGTATACAAAAGAAGGGTAAGACAGAATATGGCTACACAGCGGCAGGGATGCCGTGAGAGTAGGGCAGGGGCCAGACAGAGTGATGGCAAGGCTAGGCAGGGACGAGACAAGGGAAGGAAGGGACTGGGAAGAATATAGAGATTGTGACCGATTTGCATAAACGATTACAGTGACAGTCGGCAAAAATGACCCACCATACCTGACCCTCTGCCTGTCTGAATGTCTCTTGCCCTTACCTTCCAACCGACATACCGTTTGACCAGTGAACGATGGCTTCTTAATATTGGGTACGAAAATACCAACTTCATATTTGTCATCATCATCATCGTCATTGTGAACTTTTCAATAATTCTAATCATATGCCTCATTATCCTCATCATTACGGCCTTTTACGTTCATTACCTTTATTAGAACATGACTGCAACACGTACAACAAACAGTGATTATCCTTCACGCCACCATGGACACATTCATTTTCTACACTTTATCATCATTAAATGCCTGCTGATCCATGCCTTGCTAGCCACGATGGTGAGCGACAAAAACTCTGGTACTGAGGTGAGCCACACGCCACAGCAGCCGGCGGCAGACCACACAATCACACACTACACTTCGCAACCACAACACCCACTGTACTCTGCAATCACAGAACTCTTTAAATATATAGTTATCTGCAATGGCATACATTCCTTAGCTCCTCAGTACGATGTCGTATTTTCTATTTTAATTAAATTGGAAGCAAACAATTATATTCAAGATAGGAAAGATCTTCGGAGGTTAATGAAAGCTATGTCTGAAACTCGCAGATTAAATTGTCTTCCATATGCTGTCTAAAATAGTTGCGAGACAACAAGACCATATTAAAAATCAAGCCTTCGTGCTGAGGGGACTAAACATGTGTGCAGCGTGTGGAAGAGAATACAATTTTGTCCTTTACAGTCATGTTTGTTACTAGCCTTTGCTCTAAACAAAGAGTTCATCTCTTACAGAATACAAATTAATACACTGTTCTTATAAGCTCGGCAGACTAGTCGTATAAGCTAAAAATCCAAAATTCACAAGTAAAGCTTGTAATATAATTTAAAAACTAAGATTAAGCATGAAAAGCTGAGGAGAAAATAGTTAATTTTCAATAATACTATGGTAAAGGGAAAACTGAAGCAACGTGAGACATCAAACAGAAATAAACTACACCTGCCAGCAAAGGTGAGGGCACGATGGGGATTGCCAGTGCTTGACATCTCCCAGCACACCGCCATAAACACGGCATCTGTACGTTTTTATCCCTCTTGTTCACCTCAAAACGAGACATGTTTTGTGGATGAGAAAAAAAAAATAATAATAATAAGCTAGAGAATTTATGCAGGAATTCGGATACGCGGTCTCACTTCCGTGCAAATTCCTGGCCTGGGCTGGTTAACCCCCCACAATTTGCCATTACCACGGTGCTTCCTATTCTTTTAGCTCCCACGCCGCGCCACCCTCCCTCACGCGTGCGCCTCTGGGGACTCGCTGATATGGTCTATATTGTCGGTGGCTTTACAGAAAGTATCTTCCATAATGGACGAGTGTGGTGTGGCACTATTTTTACTCCTGAGACAGGCTAATAAGTCGAAAATCTAAAGTACTTTTTATTAAAGGTCAGGCGAAATTGTGCTGATATGTATTATCTTCGCTCCTTAATGCGGTCGATCGATCGGTGGATATTCAAGGTTTTCATAAGAAAATAATCCAAAATACATTCGTGGTTTTCTGAAGACGGTCAGTTTGGTCTGTAATCTGGGTAATTATATATGTCTGTCGATATTACTGCAGGTGGTTGTGTGAGGCAGTGATGCCCACCACCAGCACTGTTCACAAGTGGTTCTGTAGTGCTGGCAGGGGCAGATTCTCGGAGCCGGACACAGGCTTGCTGAAGACACGCGAGGACACACATGCCTTCCATCCTTAGCCTGCCCCACTTGCCTTGCCTCACTTGATTACTGTCAAATCAAGCCCCGCTGCTTCTTCTGCCTCCTGTTCAGATTGATCGCCCCTGCTCCACCTTGCTGTCATTACCACGATCTGGTCCCGTCTTATCTAAATTCATTATGCCTCACCCCAGTCCTACCTGACTTGCAAATTAGCTGTCGGTGCTGCTTGCACATCCATCTATCCTCTCCCATCCTGCCTGCCCTTTCATCAGTTGTTGTGGCTTTCCTCGTGAAAAGAGTAGTCTCAACTGGATGCAGAAAGTTCTTTGCCCCTTCTTTTTCCTACCTATTCTGACAAGTCTCACCTTCTCGCACTAACTCACTTGCCTCACCCCTCCTTACCTGCCTCACTCTACCTCACTTGCCTTACCCAAGCCTTACCCAACCTGACCTGTCTCACAGTGCATCACCTTCCTCATCTACCTCTCTTGCCTCGCCCCATCTTATCTGCCCCTAACAGCTTCACATTTCTGACTCATCCCCATTTGCCTCACCTGCCTGACTCTGCCTCACTTGCTTCTCTTTACTTCTCCTGCCTCACCACACTTTACTTACCCCACCAACTTCCCTGACTAACCAAAATTTTTTCACCCACTCAACCTCACCTACCTCATCATACTATCCCCTGGGGGTAGGAGGGTTTCAAGAATACTCCCCCAGTATCCCTGCTTGTCGTACGAGGCGACTAAAAGGGTTGGTGGTGGGTTAGTGCCCCACCCCGTAAAAAGAACTAACTAAAAAAGCGAATAAAGCGCCTCGGACCCGGACGGACCATACGTTGACGACTAAGGAACGGACAAAGGACATTCTGAGGGTGGGAACATGGAATGTGAGAGGAGTGAATGATGAAGTGAAAGAGAGAGAGATTGTTAATGTGCTTGAGGATGCAAAAGTGGATATATGTGTATTGACTGAAACTAAATGGGAAGGTGAAAGGGTGAGAGAATGGGAATATGGTGTAGGTATATGTGTGGGAGTCAGTGAGAATGAGAGGGCAAGAGAGGGAGTATGTCTGATGATAAGCAAGAAGTGGAAGGAGAATATAAGAGAGTATGGAACAGTGGGTGCAAGGATTGTATGGGTGAGGATGAAAGTAGGTATACAAGCATGGGCGATTGTATGTGTGTATGCTCCAACAGAGGATCGAGTGGCAAGAGGGAAAGATGAGTTTTGGGCGAGAGTAGAAGCATGTATGGACAAGTTTGAGAGGAGCGAGAGAGTGCTGTTGATTGGAGACATGAATGGCAAAGTTGGGAATGTACGAGTGGATGGAGTGGTTGGTCAGTGGGGTGTGCCAGCTGAAGTAGATGGGAATGGTAGTGCTTTGGTGGACATCTGTGCTGGTAAGGGGTTGTCAATAGCCAACACCTACTTTCGTCATAAGATGATCCGCCGGTATACATGGAGAGTAATGAGGAGGATGGATGGTGAACTTGTTGAACGAAAGGCAATGATAGACTACGTGTGTGTGGATGAGCGAATGAGAAGACAAGTGTTGGATGCAAGAGTGTGGAGAGGGTGGGGGAATGGAGTCTCGGACCATCATTTAGTGATGGCCAAGGTAGAGCTGCAAAGAAAGTGGTTGAGGAGACGAAGGGGAAGACAGGAGGAAGCAGCTCCTGTGAGAAGAATGGAGAAATTGCAAGATAGTGAGAAAATGACAGAGTATAAGAACATAGTGGAAGAAAGATTGGGAAGGTATGAGCTAGAGCAGATGGAAGGGGTGGAAGACGTATGTAAGATATTCACGGAAGAGATAGGCACAGCGTGTGAGGCGGTTTGTGAAATGAGGAGGAGATGCAAGGGTGTGCAAGGGACAGCATGGTGGAATGATGAGGTGAAACGAGCTGTGGAACAAAAGAAGAAGGCATATGGTGAATGGTTGGCGAGTAGAGGTAGGGGAGAAGATGAGAGAGAGAAGAGAGAGGTATATGTGAGCAGGAGAAGGGAGGTTAAGAGACTGGTGAAGGAGAGTAAGAAGAAAGTGGATGAAGAGTTTGGGAGGAATATGAGTGTGAAATGGAGGGAGAGTAAGAAATTGTTTCGGAAGGAGGTAAAGAAAGTAAGGCAGTGTGAAAGGGGAAATAGTAGGGGAGTGAAAGATAGGAATAATAGATTGTTGGTGGAGAAGAGAGAGAAATTGAGGAGATGGAAGGAGCACTTTGAGGATTTGTTGAATGTAGAGAGTGAGAGCAGTGTGAGTATAAGTGGTTGGGGAATGGCTGGGAGAAGAAGAGATGAGAGGAGGGAGGAAGAGATCAGTAGGGCGGAAGTAGTGGAAGCGATGAAGATTAAGCTGGGAAAGGCCCCAGGAATTGATGGAGTGTGTGGTGAAATGCTTAGGTATGGGGGTGAGATTGTTGTGGAGTGGATATGGAAGTTGTGTAGATTGGTTTGGGAAGAGGGAAGGGTTCCAGAGGACTGGAAATCAGGTATAATTGTTCCTCTGTACAAAGGAAAAGGGGAGAGAGAAGTATGTGGTAACCATAGGGGTATTTGCCTTCTTAGTGTGACTGGTAAAATATATGGTAGAATACTCATTGATAGAGTTAGGCACATGACAGAGGAGCTAGTTGGAGAAGAACAAGGGGGATTTAGGAAGAGAAAAGGGTGTGTAGATCAGATATTTGTTCTAAGATGTTTAGTGGAGAAGTATCTAGAGAAGGGAAGGAAAGTGTATGCTGCCTTCATGGACTTGGAGAAAGCTTATGACAGAATAGATAGGCAAGGTATGTGGAAGGTATTAAGAATATATGGAGTGGAGGGGAAATTGTTGAGTGCTGTGAAGAGTATGTACGAGGGAGCTAGGGCTACGGTGCGAGTGGATGGTGAGCTGAGTGAGTTCTTTGATCTCAATGTGGGACTGAAACAGGAGTGTGTTATGTCTCCATGGCTGTTTAATATATATATGGATGGGGTTGTAAAGGAGATGCAAGGTAGGGCAGGGATGTGGGGCTGGCCCTAATGAATGAGGGTGAGATTTGGAAGCTTCCGGTGTTGCTGTTTGCTGATGATACAGTATTGTTGAGTGAAGATGAATGGGAGTTGCAAGGTTTGGTGAATGAATTTGGGACAGTGTGTAGGAGGAGGAAGCTGAAAGTTAATGTAAACAAAAGTAAAGTTATGGTGTTTGAGAGGAATGAAGTCACAGAGTGTGCAGTGAGGTTGGATGGTGAGGATATGGAGAATGTGAGTGCATTCAAGTACTTGGGTAGTGTGATGAGTAAGGATGGAACTTTGGGGGATGAAGTACGTGAAAGGGTACAGCAGGGAAGAAAGGTTGTTGGTACACTGAAAGCAGTGATGAGAAATAGGGAGGTGAGTATGGAAGTTAAGAAGTAACTGCATGATGGTATTGTGATCCCTACCCTGACGTATGGAAGCGAGGCGTGGACCTTGCAAGAGGGGAACAAGTCAAGAGTGAGAGCAGTGGAAATGAGTTACTTGAGAGGAGCATGTGGAGTGACGTGGAGGGACAGGTTGACGAATGAAGAAGTGAAGGAACGTTGTGGGGTAGATGTGGATGTGGTTGAAAAGATTAGGAGAAATACACTGAGGTGGTTTGGACATGTGGAGAGAATGGAGAATGAAAGACTGACTTAGAGGGTGTATGGAGGATGAGGTGGAGGGATGGAGTTGAGAGGTATATGAGGGAGGGGGGGGGTGAGTTGGGGGGAGGGTAGTCAAATGGTGGGTGACAGAGTGACTTGGAGGCGTTTTGTCTGCGGCCACCCTTTGCGGGATTAGGGCGTCGGGCTATAGATAGATTGATAGATAGACCTGCATCACTCTACCTCACCTGACTGTCTCACCTTATGCATATGCCTCACCTACCTCACCTTATTAATTTACCCCACACTACCACACCTGATTCACCCTACTACACCTGCCTCATCCCACCCCACCTGCCTCTCACCTTGCTCACTTGACAAATTTAAATCTTCGACTATTCAGTTGCCGACCTCGATTAGTGTCCTCCATCCTTCACGATCCTCCTAGTCTCTATTCTCCTCCACTTCCTCCACCCTCTGTCCTCTTTCCACCTGTGCGCTCCTTACACCATCCATCCATCTCTTACTTGGACGTGCTGCTGGTCTCCTACCTGTCGTGGTTCAATTAATGTACTTTGTCGTCCTTCTTTCGTACATCTTTTTCATGTGTACAGACCATCAAAATATGCTTTTTCTCATAATGCTTAACAGGGCTTCATATCAAGATCTTCCTTCGTCTTTTCGGTTTTCATCTAATATGTTTTCATTACCACTCTAATTATCTTCAGTATTATCATCTCTGCAGGCTGGAGTCGTGACTTGTTTTAAGAACCCAAGGATCTGTTTCATACGTCAGGGTGGGTCTCAGTATCGTGCAGTATATTACAGTTTTTTTTTTTTTTTTTATGCGAGGAAGAAGGAACCAAAGGCCATGAGCCAGCAATAACAGTTCCCTCCAAGAGAAAAACAATATACAAGAGAGAGCCAAATTCAAGATCCATTCATTTCGAGATGCCTGGACACAATGCGTTTGAAAGACTGGAGATCATAGGCAGCAGGAAATACAGACAGAGGGAGACAGTTCCAGAGTTGACCTGTTGCATAAATGAAGGACTGGGAGTAACGAATAACTCTTGCATTAGAGAGTTGGACAGAAAAGGGATGAGAGTTTGCTGCTAGACGGGTGCTACGCGCCCTCCGTAGAGGTGGAGGAATGCATGCAGACAGTTCAGAGGAGCAGTGACCATTAAAGTAGCGATAGAAAAGAGATAAAGATGCAACAGTGCGGCGAAGAGACAGAGGTTGAAGGGAGTCAGTAAGAGGAGGAGAGTTAATGAGACGAAAAGACTTTGACTTTGTTAGTGTACTTCTGTTTTTTAGTTAAAGTTAAACCATTCCCACATTCTGATTAGATCTTCTCTCTTTATCCATTTACTGTTTACGTGCATGATTTATTACCACCCTTAGAGCTTCAAAACTTCTCACTTGTTTCAGCCTTTACTTTATGCTTATCGTTCTCTGATCATACACATAACTTCTCTTTTAACCTTTAACTTTGTTTTTTTTTATGTATTCATGACCGCCCGTAAATCTTCTCCGAGAATGACTTAAAGTATCAGCATATGCTCCACTTTAGTCCTTTTCCTCCTCCATACATACATCTGCCATTAATTTATTTAGGTTCTGTTCATGATGAAAACCTGTCTCATCACTTGAATTTCCCTCACTGTGCCTCACATGCCTCACCTTGCGTCACCAGTATTGCTTTTCCTCACCTTACTTGTGTGTTAACCATATTACTAAATGGACACATGCTGTACTGTAGGGTTGAAATACATAGACAGGACGTGGCCCAAATGGGTGAAATTTTTCTTGACATAATGGCACTCGCAGAAAAGGAATTGCTCTCTTAGCTTCAGTATCTGAACCTAACAACCTAGCCCCAAGTCCCTACGCTACATGATAGATAAATGTAATATAGCATTCAGGGAGCCTATAATGGTTGCAGTGGTGGTGGGACCATTGTTTTTGTGACTGCGTCAGTCGTGGTAGGAACTGCCAATTTGACAGCCGTAGTTGTAGCAGTCGGAGTATTAGTGGTGGTGGAAGTACTCCTATGGCTTTAGAGTGTACTGACGCAATCAGAGACACTGGTGATTGTGATAATGCTTGAACAACGGACGCTTGTTGCAGAGATGTGAATGTAGTGTTTGCTGTAGAGTTTTGCTAGCTGAGTGCTGATAATAACAGTAACACTAACGGTTGTCAAAACAAAGCTGGTGGTTCACTGGAGTAGATTATAGTTACAGGAGCAACACTGGTGACTTTAATTGTTTTAGTTGTGTGTGTGTGTGTGTGTGTGTGTGTATAGATAGATAGGCAGATCGATAGATAGATCGACAAAGATAGAGCGACAGATAGATAGATAGAGCTACTGATATAGATTTAGACTGATTTGTTTATTAATTAGTTATTTACTTATGTCTTTCTTCACGCGGGGGTCGGTGAGTGTGTATGCAACTGGCTTTAATTACTACATGAATATGAAGTGTTACGAGCTACAAAAAATCAAAATATAACGCGAGATTCCCACACATGTAATTCCTTGTGATGCCAGAGGTGCATTGGTTAGTATGCCTTACTTGCACCTGGAAGTACCTAAGCTGGATTCTGTGGCCAGTCAGATTCTTCATCAAAGCTTGCTTCCCCCTTGTCCCTGTTCACCAAGCACTTTTATCGGGAACCCAGATGTAGCAACGACTAGTCTCTGCCAAATACTGACTCTGCCATAATGACCTGGCTGGTGAAAGTCATTACTCTTTTCCTTCTCTTATTATGCAAATCTTCATACATGTATTTCACTTCCACTCATATGTACAGGAGGTCACTCTAGGACTGGAGGAGAGAAACAGACATCTATAAAAGATACTGTGCGCTTTCACTCTGTGTGTGTGTGTGTGTGTGTGTGTGTGTGTGTGTGTGTGTAATTCACCGGGTCGGTCAGGATCACTTGATGGTCGTGATCGTCAGCTTTTACCCTCCCGGAGGGAGCTGAAAGCTCATATAGTCCGATCTAAGGGCAAGGCTGTGACCTTCACACACGCACACACCCGTCCCCTTGCTCAAGGGGGACAGTAACCACCCACTTCGTCAGTGAAACTTTTCGCAACCTGAGAGAGGCGCGAACTCCCGTCCACCAGTTGGCAAGCGGGAACTCATTACTCTTTTCCTTCTCTTATTATGCAAGTCTTCATACATGTATTTCACTTCCACTCATATGTACAGGAGGTCACTCTAGGACTGGAGGAGAGAAACAGACATCTATAAAAGATACTGTGCGCTTTCACTGTGTGTGTGTGTGTGTGTGTGTGTGTGTGTGTGTGTGTGTGTGTGTGTGTGTGTGTGTGTGTGTGTGTGTAAATTTTCAGTTCATCCTGCTGGTGGAGCTTGATCGGCGGATGGGTGAGTGGAGTGGGTTGGGTGGGTGAGAGTGGACGGGTAGATGGATGAGTGGGTGGGCGGGGTGGGTGAGGTGACTTGTTGAGTGGGGTGGGTGGATGAGTGTGAGGACAGGGTGGGTGGGTGAGATGGGGTGGGTTTTGGGGTAGATTTGGTCCTGGCTGGTGAGGTGAGTGGGTGGGGACGCACAGTGTGTTCGTAACAGTGTAGCTTTCTGGAGGTGACGGCGGAGGTCAGACGTATGTTGTAGTACTCCCTGCATGTCGTAATGACCACTAAAAGGGACCGGATGATATATGTTTGGAATCCCACTATTCTCTAAACTATGCCTACCGTCAACACCCCACCCCATCCTCCCAAAATAATTGTTATACAAACTTGGATCTGGGTCCCGTGCCCTCTTATGGGACTGTGAAGATGACTGAGGTGTGACTGAAAAGTGCCAAAGAATAAAGGAAGAGAAGGAGTTCAGGAAAGGAAAGATACAAGGCATAATGTGATGACACTGAAATGATGAGAGGGGCGAGATAGATGAATGGGAAGTGGTGACATGTATAATTATGGTCAAGTATGAGCACTCACAGAGCCTCTGTGGTACAGTGGTAGAGTGTACGTTTAGCATGCTGGTGGACGCGGGTTCGCCTCCCACCAAAGTTGTAAAAACTTTGGGAAGCGTTCAACGAGCCACTGACCGCTTTGGCGGACATATGGAGTGCTGTGGTTGAACCAGTGTCGCATACACCCAGTCGGCTTAAGTCGGGCCGATTACACTGACTACGCACACATCCAAAGCCACTACAACACTACAATCACACTCACAAGCACTTCTCACCCTACATACAGTCTCTACCAGACAGCCTAAGCCACTGGGTAGAGATACATTGGCTGTATCGTCCCTGCTTCGGTAGGGGTAGGCCGGTCCTGCGGTGGACCTCAACGGCTGATGATGATTATGATGATGATGAGCACTCACAGACGAAGTAAGGGGAGATGGCTCGTGGATGACTGGTTTATGTAAGAAAGGAGTGAGTAGAAATGAATTTACTCAACGTGCAGGTATGCCAATTCTAGATTTAAGGAGCTGAAAGTGGATTTGATTCTTGCTAGCTATGGAATCAACAACATACGAGTAATAGAACCCATGCCAAGAAATTATAGAGTGTCAATTACGAATTATCTGAAAGGAAGAGTTGATACGGATCTTGTTAATAGTCTATTGTATAAATTTATTCCCGGCTTGTCCAATTGTTATTAAAAATATTATTAAGGAACTTGTAATTATAGAAAGGAAAGGAATAAAAGAACCCGAATTTCATACTACGTATAATAATGGAGCTCCAGAGATTTGAAGAGAGGTTATTATCATCCCAGAGCACATTTTCGCTCTTACTTTTTTTTTTTTTTTTTTTTAAGAAAGAAGAGAAATTGATTTTTTTTTTTTCAACAAAGTTAATGTGTGCCATGGGTCACAAATGTATCGGTGAACAATATACTTGAATCATGTGGGACCACAGAATGAAAGTCACTGAATTTGCTGGGAGCCCTGATGTCGGGAGGTGTCATGTATTGCCAACTAGCAATAACCTCTTGCAAATATATAGCAAGTGATAAGTTTATATAACCAGACATTGTTCATACACAGTGAGGCATTAGTAATGTCAGCAGTTGTTCGAATGTTTTCGGTAAGCATCCGACCTGTGCACCGATACTTTTGTGACTCATAGTACACCATACGTAGGTACCATGATACCGATTTTGAGGTAAGGTATCCTTCTTAGTTACTGTACCATAAACTTCGGATGTGGAAGCAGGATTTTTTTCGGCGGCCTGGCAAAATTGGTGTTCAGTTTATACATATGAACTGCTGTAAGTAGAAAATAATGATACTGGTGAACACACTGAAGCCAAGAAAAGCATGATGAAACTAGAAGGCACTCAGACAGCGCATACCTCCGCCAATGTCATTGCCATTAAAAAGGATCCGGATCCGGATCCACGGAGATATTGTGTGAAATACATAGGATCTGGATCGGCCCCCAAACTTAATAAATTGTTCCTTGACCCATGGCCCAAACTTCCTCAAAAGTTTAATGAAGTTCATTGAGAACTTCTGGAGATATTGTGCGGGATCCACAGGATCCGGATCAGGATCCACACCATAATTAAATCAATTCTTTCTTGGCCCATACCCCACCCTTCCACAAAATGTCACTGAAATTCATTAAAATTTTAGGAAATATAGTGTGGACAAACAGACAAACATAGCTGAATACATAACTTCATCCAACTTCGATGGCGGAGGTAAAAATGTGTAAGAGAAGTGTGAAGATAGGTATTTCATCTTCAATAAGTGGCATACTTATTGTGCTGTTTTCCTGTCAAGAAGAGAACGATAAGTTTCCGTAGTTTTCATAAGCCTTCGGCTTCGGTTTTTTTTTAATTTTTTTTTTCCCAGTCTGACGAAGCCTGTATTGGATTTATACATATGAAATACACATGGATAGAAAGAAAAGGTCATGCTCAGCATGATCAAGTTCAACCTCATAAAGCCAAAACAAACATCTATCTATCTATCTATAGCCCGACGCCCTAATCCCGCAAAGGGTGGCCGCAGACAAAACGCCTCCAAGTCACTCTGTCACCCACCATTTGACTCCCCTCCCCCCAACTCACCCCCTCCTCCCTCATATACCTCTCAACTCCATCCCTCCACCTCATCCTCGGTCTACCCCTCCCTCTCCCTCCCTCCACCTCACCTACATACACCCTCTTAGTCAGTCTTTCATCCTCCATTCTCTCCACATGTCCAAACCACCTCAGTGTATTTCTCCTAATCTTTTCAACCACATCCACATCTACCCCACAACGTTCCTTCACTTCTTCATTCGTCAACCTGTCCCTCCACGTCACTCCACATGCTCCTCTCAAGTAACTCATTTCCACTGCTCTCACTCTTGACTTGTTCCCCTCTTGCAAGGTCCACGCCTCGCTTCCATACGTCAGGGTAGGGATCACAATACCATCATGCAGTGACTTCTTAACTTCCATACTCACCTCCCTATTTCTCATCACTGCTTTCAGTGTACCAACAACCTTTCTTCCCTGCTGTACCCTTTCACGTACTTCATCCCCCAAAGTTCCATCCTTACTCATCACACTACCCAAGTACTTGAATGCACTCACATTCTCCATATCCTCACCATCCAACCTCACTGCACACTCTGTGACTTCATTCCTCTCAAACACCATAACTTTACTTTTGTTTACATTAACTTTCAGCTTCCTCCTCCTACACACTGTCCCAAATTCATTCACCAAACCTTGCAACTCCCATTCATCTTCACTCAACAATACTGTATCATCAGCAAACAGCAACACTGGAAGCTTCCAAATCTCACCCTCATTCATTAGGGCCACCCCCACATCCACTGCCCTACCTTGCACCTCCTTTACAACCCCATCCATATATATATTAAACAGCCATGGAGACATCACACACTCCTGTTTCAGTCCCACATTGAGATCAAAGAACTCACTCAGCTCACCATCCACTCGCACCGTAGCCCTAGCTCCCTCGTACATACTCTTCACAGCACTCAACAATTTCCCCTCCACTCCATATATTCTTAATACCTTCCACATACCTTGCCTATCTATTCTGTCATAAGCTTTCTCCAAGTCCATGAAGGCAGCATACACTTTCCTTCCCTTCTCTAGATACTTCTCCACTAAACATCTTAGAACAAATATCTGATCTACACACCCTTTTCTCTTCCTAAATCCCCCTTGTTCTTTTCCCACTAGCTCCTCTGTCATATGCCTAACCCTATCAATGAGTATTCTACCATATATTTTACCAGTCACACTAAGAAGGCAAATACCCCTATGGTTACCACATACTTCTCTCTCCCCTTTTCCTTTGTACAGAGGAACAATTATACCTGATTTCCAGTCCTCTGGTACCCTTCCCTCTTCCCAAGCCAATCTACACAACTTCCATATCCACTCCACAACAATCTCACCCCCATACCTAAGCATTTCACCACACACTCCATCAATTCCTGGGGCTTTTCCCAGCTTAATCTTCTTCATCGCTTCCACTACTTCCGACCTACTGATCTCTTCCTCCCTCCTCTCATTTCTTCTTCTCCCAGCCATTCCCCAACCACTTATACTCACACTGCTCTCACTCTCTACATTCAACAAATCCTCAAAGTGCTCCTTCCATCTCCTCAGTTTCTCTCTCTTCTCCACCAACAATCTATTATTCCTATCATTCACTCCCCTACTATTTCCCCTTTCACACTGCCTTACTTGCTTTACCTCCTTCCAAAACAATTTCTTACTCTCCCTCCATTTCACACTCAGATTCCTCCCAAACTCTTCATCCACTTTCTTCTTACTCTCCTTCACCAGTCTCTTAACCTCCCTTCTCCTGCTCACATATACCTCTCTCTTCTCTCTCTCATCTTCTCCCCTACCTCTACTCGCCAACCATTCACCATATGCCTTCTTCTTTTGTTCCACAGCTCGTTTCACCTCTTCATTCCACCATGCTGTCCCTTGCACACCCTTGCATCTCCTCCTCACTCCACAAACCGCCTCACACGCTGCGCTTATCTCTTTCGTGAATATCTTACATACGTCTTCCACCCCTTCCATCTGCTCTAGCTCATACCTTCCCAAACTTTCTTCCACTATGTTCTTATACTCTGTCCTTTTCTCACTATCTTGCAATTTCTCCACTCTTCTCACAGGAGCTGCTTCCTCCTGTCTTCCCCTTCGTCTCCTCAACCACTTTCTTTGCAGCTCTACCTTGGCCATCACTAAATGATGGTCCGAGACTCCATTCCCCCACCCTCTCCACACTCTTGCATCCAACACTTGTCTTCTCATTCGCTCATCCACACACACGTAGTCTATCACCCAACAAACATGCTGAATAAAAATGTATTTTACACATGTGTGAAACTCGCACTTCACCTCCAAGAACAACTTGTGTGTGTGTGTGTGTGTGTGTGTGTGTGTGTGTGTGTGTGTGTCTGTGTGATATATATATATATAAATATATATATATATATATATATATATATATATATATATATATATATATATATATCATCATCCAGTCCTACGTTGCCCCACGAGGAGCATAGGAGCCCGAGGCTAGACAAGTTGGTCATGACATTTAAGGTGAGAGTGACCAACCTGGCATTACGTGACCAATAAACCCCAACCATCCCTTGGATATAAACCTTCACCGGCTCCATCCGATTGGTACGCCGCAATTACCCACTAAGCCACCAGGCGCCAAAATTTTGGTATATGGTTACCACCCAGCGTGTACAGGAAACCATTTGGCTTGTGACTCAGAGTAGTCACCCACAGGCAGAAGGAATAGGAAAGAATGAAGGAAAGAAAGAAGTGGGAGTTTAAAGTCACCCATAGTCAGAAGGACGAGGAAGGAATGAAGGAAAGAAAGAGAGAAGATGATGGAAGGAAAGAAGGATGGAGGAAAGGAAAGGGCAGACACCCAAGAGCAGCACTGCATCGAGTGAGTGGATGCTGAGCGCCCCCACCTACCACAAATATATCTATATATCTATATCTATATCTATATCTATATATATATATATATCTATATCTATATCTATATATATATATATATATATATATATATATATATATATATATATATAGATAGATAGATAGATAGATAGATAGATAGATAGATATATCATCAGCATCATCCAAACCTCCTTTACCACCCCAGGGCAGGGTAAGAAGTAGCAATGTCCATACAGCCCAGCTCTGTCCAGTCCATTGGGCCACGCTTCCATTCATTCATCATTCAAACCCCCCTAATCCTGGCTCCATCTGATACGCCAGAAACTTTCACCACGTTCTGTAGCGTCACATAAAGGAATCCGATTGAGCATATATATATATATATATATATATATATATATATATATATATATATATATATATATATATATACACTCACATACAGAGAGAGAGAGAGAGAGAGAGAGAGAGAGAGAGAGAGAGAGAGAGAGAGAACTGTGGGGAGTTGAAGTTTTCATAACTGAAACATGCGCTACTGTTTTTCGGGAAGGAAACCAGGTTAATTAGATGCATTACATACATCCTGCGTAGTAGCGAAGCTATTGACTATTCTCTAAGAGCCCAAGGAAACGACTGTGTTCAGCTTTATTGTGTTACTATCACCGTCTCGCTAATCAGATATTGAGAATATAGCAATGAAATGCACGTAGATAAAACTAATGGGTCTGAAGAACACGAAGAAACCAAGAAAATATATCCTGTAATCAATAAGATATGGGAGTTATAGATGTGCGAAGATTGAAATTTCACCTCCAGTAACATTTGCTTTAGATAGTTTTTCACCAAGAATTAATAAACAGTAGTTTTTTTTTTTTCTTATGCCCAGACTCTAGTAAATGTATATACGGAATATAAATGAAATATATTGTACATGGAAAGGAAGGATCGTAAGGAGCACAAGGAAGCAAAAAAAGCGTATATCACACAAAGCAAATGTGCGAGAAGGGAAATCTTTCGTTATTAGAATGTACTGTACTCACCAGCCTTACATGGATGGGTTCCTGGGCTTGATTTGTTGTCAAGTGGCATTTTGGCCATCGTGGTTAGAGATGTCCCACGCTGAAGGTGTACATGCGGGTGCATAAGATCAAAGTTTCCTTGCCAGGGGAATTAGAAAGATGTAGGACTGAGGGGAAACAAAGGTACTAAGAGCGAAAAGTAACAGAAACTTGCATGAGGAAGCGCGGAATGTAATGGAAAAGATGAGGCAACATTTAGGTAAAAGAAAGGGAGAGATAAGAAGGGGTAGTTTTTTTTTTTTTTTTTTTTTACAGAAGATGAACAAAGAAAGGAAAAACAAATTAAACTAAAAAAATGTAACTGTCAGAGACAGTTAGTAGTTACTGACCTGCACCTATGAGAGTAATGTTTTTTGTAATAACTCAAAAATCGTTCGTCAAACTGCCACCAAAAAGTATACAGTCCTGGTCCAGGACCAGACAGAACTTCTAGGGCCAAGAAGTGCCTCATTTATGTTTTACCTTTTCCTGCATGGAGGAGCAATTCGAAACTGCTGAAAATTGAATTGTCCCAAATATTATAATGTCACGCACAAATTACTTTAAAATTTTTTCTATACAAATGTTTGGAAAATATTTTTATCTCTGGATTTCCTTCGATGTTCATGTATCTATAATAATTTTGGAGTAAACTGAGGTAGGAAATTCATAATTTTTAGACATTTTTGGCCCTGCGACCTTGAAAAGTGGGCCAAGGTTGCTGAAACTGGGTCATTATAATAGGGTCATGGCGCTGCACATCCTCAATAAGTATGATGAAAACTGCAGACGAAGAGTTAAGGAAGAGTGATAATAATATCCAGAACTCCGTAACTGTCCTGCAGACAGTCACTAGCCTCCACCAACTGTTCCGGATGGAAGTCCTTGACTAACGGTCACACAGACATGAACAAGACACCTCAGTAGTCTTCACAGGTCATGGTAGAGTACATTCGGTATTAATTTAGTGAAAATTGGCCTAAGTTCACCCTTCAGATTTCTTGTGCAGGTTGCATTGAAATCTTCAGTAGACTGACCAACTTATCTCGTTCACTTATAATACTGATATGACTCTTTCTGACATGCCCTTCCACTGTGCGTAAAGGATTTGGAGTTATTTTTTATTTCAGCAACTGCCCCTGCCAGAACACATAACCTGGGCCCTTCAGAGTCCATCCGCAGTCTCCGGTTCTCCTGGAATCTTCGTGAGACTCTGAGGCTGGAATAACAGTAATATCAGCAAAACAGTAGTCTCCACCTATGTAGTAGGTGACGACCAATGATGATGATGATAATAATAATAATAATAATAATGATAATAATAATAATAACTGGAAGACTGTCAATGACAGTTACTGATCTCCACCTATGAGAATATTGCTGAACTTACGTTTTTTGTAATAACTCACAAACCGTTGGTCAAACTGCCACCAAAGTGTGTACAAACCTGGTCGAGGACGAGACAAAACATCTAGGGTCATGAAGTGCCTTATTTTATGTTTTGGCTTTTCATGTACAGAAGAGCAATTGAAAATTGTTGAAAAGTGGGGTGCCAGAAATATTGGAACATTGCACACGAATGACCAAAATTTTTCCTTGTGAATGTTGGAAAAACAATTTTTTCACAGGAATTGCCTCCATGGGCATGTATAAATAATAGTTGTGGAGTAAACTGAGGTTGAAAATTCATCATTATGGACATTTTTTAATTGTGACCTTGAAATGTAGCTCAAGGTAACTGAAACTGGGTCAGTGTTATAGGATCATGGTGCTGTGCATCCTCAATAGGTATGATGAAAATTGGAGACGAAAAATGAAGGAATAATAATCTATCTATCTATCTATTGCCTGATGCCTTAATTCCATAAGTGGTGATCACAAAAAATCGCCTCCACGTCGCCTTGTCCAACACCATTTTACTACCCTGTTCCCAGCGCACATCCCCCTCTCTCATATCCCTCTCCACTCCATCCCTCCATCTCATCCTTGGCCTCCCCCTTCCTCTCCCCCCCTCCACCTCACTCACATACACTCTCCTCGTCAGTATCTCACTCTCCATCCTCTCCACATGGCCAAACGACCTAACGCTTCCCATCACATCCACATCGACACCACAACGCTCCTTCACTTCCTCATTTGTCCTTCTGTCTCTCCAAGTGACTCCACATGCTCCACTCAAATAACTAATTTCCACTGCTCTCACTCTTGATTTCTCTCCTCCAACAAGGTCCAAGCTTCACTTCCATACGTTAGAGTTGGTATCACAATACTGTCATGTAGTAACTTTTTCACTTCCGTGCTCACTTCCCCGTTTCTTATAACTGCTTTCAAGGAACCAGCAACCTTTCTTTCTTGTTGTACCCTTTCAAGCACTTCACCCTCCAAACTTCCATTCTTACTCATCACACTGCCCAAGTACTTAAACGTACTCACATTTTCCATTTCCTCCTCATCCAACCTCACTGTACATTCACTGAAGACCACAGCTTTACTCTCCCCTACATTCACTTTTAGTTTCCGCTTCTTACACACTCTCCCATACTCATCCACCAAACCTTGCAGCTCCCCTTCGTCTTCACTTAACAACACAGTATCATCTGCAAACAACAGTACAGGGAGTTTCCAAACACTGCCCTCTCTCACTAGGGCTGCTCCAACATCCACTGCCCTACCTTGTATCTCTTTTATAACCCCATCCACGTACAGATTGAACAACCATGGAGACAAGACACATCCCTGATTCAATCCAAGCTTCAAATAGAAAAATTCACTCAATTCATTATCCACACACACTGCAGCCTTAGCAGCCTCGTACTTACTCTTCACGGCATTCAACAACTTCCCATCTACTCCACATATTCTTAATACTTTCCACAACCCTTGTCTATCCATCCTGTCATATGCTTTCTCCAAATCCATGAAGGCCGCATACAGCTTCTTTCCCTTCTCTAGAAACTTTTCCACTAAAGATCTAAGAATGAATATCTGATCTACACAACTTCTGCCCTTCCTAAAACTTCCCTATTCTTTTCCAACTAATTCCTCTGTTATTTTCCTGACTCTGTCAATAAGTATCCTGCCACGTACTTTTCCTATTACACTAAGAAGACAAATGCCCCTGTGATTACCACATACTTCTTTCTCCCCTTTTCCTTTGTGCAGGGGAATAATTATACCTGACTTCCAATCCTCCTGGACTCTACCTTCCTCTCAGACCAATCTGCACAACTTCCACATCCATTCTACTAACTTTCATCATTGCTTCCACAACTTCCATCCTACTGCTTTCTTCCTGTCTTTTCACCTCCCTCCTCCCAGCCATTCCCCAACCACTTACACTCGCATTACTTTCAATCTCAACAATTTTTTAAAGTGTTCTCTCCATCTGCTCACTTTTTCTCCCTTCTCCATTAGTAATCTACCATTTGTATCTTTCACTCTCCAACTAACTTCTTTGGCACCGTGTCTAACTCTCTTTACCTCTTTCCAGTACATTTTCTTACATTCCCTCCACTTTACACTCAAATTCCTTCCAAATTCCTCATCCATTCTTTTCTTACTCTCTCATACTAATCTTTTCACCTCTCTCTTCCTCTCTACATATAACTCTCTCTTCTATCCCTCAACTTCTTCCACGCCCCTGTTTCTCATCCACTCACTATATGCCTTCTTCTTCTGTGGCATAGCCTCTCTCATCTCTTCATTCCACCATGCTGTTCCCTGCATCCCCTTTCGTCTTCTCTTCAACCCACACACCATCTCATATGCTGCACAGATTTCTTCTGTGAACATCTTGCACACACCTTCCACGTCCCCCATGTGCTCCAATCCATATTTACCCAGTCGCTCCTCCTCTTCCCTCCTATATTCTGCCTTTTTTCCATCCTCTCGCAACTCTTCCACTCTCCTTGCATGAACTACTTCCTCCTGTCCTTCCTTTCTTCTATATCTCCATTTCCTTTGGCCCTTGATTCTGACCTGGTGATCAGAAAGTCCACTCCCCTAACCTCTGTATACTCTTGCATCCATTACACACCTTCTCATCCTTTCATCCACACACACACACACACACACACACACACACACACACACACACACACACACACACACACACACACACACACACACACACACACACACACACACACACACACACACACACACACACACACACACACACACACACACACACACACACACACACACACACACACACACACACACACACACACACACACACACACACACACACACATAATCAATCATTGCCCTTTGTTCATTCAGTTCACCACCCACCCTTCTCATCACTCGCCACGTATACCTATGGATCACTTTGTGCCTGAAGAGGGTACTGGCTATCACCTACCCCCTCCCGGCACAAATGTCCACTTATGCACTGTCATTCTCATCCATTCCTGCAGGCACACCCCACTCACCAACTACTCCATCCACCTTCACATTCCCTACTTTTCCATTCATATCTCCAATCAAAAACACTCTCTCATTCCTTTCAAACTTTTCCATGCATGCTTCCATATTTGTCCAAACTTCTCTCACTCCACTTGCACGATCTTGCATTGGCACATACACACACACACAATCGCCAACATTTGTAGTCCAACGTTCAGTCTTACCCACACAATCCTTGAGCCAACTGATCCATACTCTCTTATATTCTCCTTCCACCTGTTACTCATAACAATACACACTCCTCTGGCCCTCCCATTCTCACTTACTCCCGCGCATATACCCCATCCATACTCCCATTCTCTCACACTCTCACCTCATCATTTAGTTTCAGTTAATCCACATACATCCACTTTCGCATCCTTAAGCACCTGGACAATCTCTCTTACCTTCACCTCATTATTTGCACCCCTTACACTCCAAGTAGCTATCCATACCATGTCCTTTCTTCGGTCCTTAGTCGTCATCTTTTGGTCAGTCCTGGTCCGAGGCTTCTTGTTCGTATTTTTAGTTAGTTGTTTTCCCGGGGAGGGCCACTAACCCTCCGCCAACCCACTTACACGTAGGGAGCACGCGTTGGTTGGTTATAAGGTTACCACCCAGCGTTGTATATGCTTTCCTAGTTTACAGGAAATAATTTAGCTTGCCACTCAGTGTAGAGCTACCCTAAAAACATAGTACCACTACACTAAGTGGGTGGATAATGGGTGGATTATAATAATAATAATAATAATAATAATAATAATAATAATAAAATAATAATAATAATAATAATAATAATAATAATAATAATAATGGAGACAAAGATCTCCACTTGAGGTACTAAGTGGTGATCAATAAAAATAATAAATAAAAAATCATTCACCAGATTACATGTGTCCTCTGTCCATAAAAAACCTGTATCAGTTGGACTTTAACTGGTGTAAGTTGAAGTTTGAGGGAAACCAGTCTTGGGAAGCGATTTCGATAGAGAAGCAGTTCTGGGAATAAATGAATTCTGATCGTCAGAAGTTTTGCAATATGGCAGTGTGATAGCCTAATCATCAGCCGTACCAGATGCCAGTGCAGCAATGGGGAAGGTGTGGAAATGTGGCATAATGGATCCAACTTCGTTTGAACATTTGCCACAAAAGTATCTGTAAAATGGTGCAAGAAAGGCAACATTATGTCTCACTTGTAAGGGAGAGGGTTAATTTGTAATTGCTGTACTATTAATTATTCCTACAGCTTTGTTCTGAATTTTGTCCAGTTGTATTTGTGGTAGGTGGGGGCTCACCATCCACTCAGTCGATGTAGTGCTGCTCTCGGGTGTCTGCCCTTTCCTCTCTATCCTTCTTTCCTTCCAGTCTCTTCTGTCTTTCTTTCCTTCATTCTTTCCTTGTCCTTCTGCCTACGGGTGACTTTACACTCCCTCTTCTGTCTTTCTTTCCTTCATTCTTTTCACTTCCTTCAGCCTGTGGGTGACTCTACACTGAGTGACAAGCCAAATGGTTTACTGTGCACCAGGAAACCATTTACTACGCTGGGTGGTAACCATATAACCAAATTTTGGCCCCTAGTGGTTTAGTGAGTAATTCTTGCGCTCCAATCGGATTGAGCCGGTGAAGGTTTATATCCAAGGGATGGTTGGGGTCGATTGCTCATGTAATGCAACTCAGGGATGAGTGAGGCTGGTCACTCTCAACTTAAATGTCGGGGCCAACTGCCTAGCCCCGGGCTCCTACGCTCCTCATGGGGCAATGTAGGATTGGATGATGGATGGATGGATGTTTTAGTGCAACCTTTCCACATCCACTCCACGAGGGTAAGCAATATTTGAACTGAGGGCGCACATGACTTGTAAATTTTAGCTAGCTGCTAGTCAATGAAGAAGTTTCGGATTCTGTACAATAACTCAAGTTTCTTCAAAGTGATATTAGCAAGTAATCTAACATGAGAAGTCCAACTAAGGGTACTGTTAAGTGAAACACGGAAAATTTCAATACTTTTATAGATAGGAGTATAGGCTTCACTGGAGGTGATATAGTAGTCAGACAATACCTGTCTGTTGGTGAATTAGATATATTTGTTTTTTTAGCATTCAATGAGACGATGTTATTTTGTCCCCGTTCAGTGATCTTGGATGTCTTGATTTAATTATGGAAACAGCTGTGCTGAGTTGGGAGTTAGAGATATTAGCCTTTGTGAATGGGTGTTAAGTTTAAAAAAACTGAGAAGGGTTGCGTCATCTGCGTAAAAGTGAATGGGATTATGGGTGACAGACACGAGATCATTAGTATGAATGAGGAATATTGTTGGAGTCAAGACTGATCCTTGTGGCACACCGGCATTAACTGAGTGGAAACTGACATACACATAATCTACCTTAACTCTTATATATGAGGATATCAGTGGGACAAAAGAAGATAGGACGTAGCAAGGGAGCTTGGATAACAGGGAACGGTGCCACACTCAGTCAAAAGCTTTAGAAATATCAAGGGCTACTGCATGGGTTTTTCCATGTGAGTCAATTAGTTGATGGTTGGTATGCGGAAAAAGATTCAGTAAATCAACAGTGGAACTTTCATGGCGAAAAACATACTGTCTGTCACTATTTTGTTTTTTTATGGAAGGAAGAAGGAAATGGTTAGAGGCCTGCTAGATCGTTCCCTCCAAGAAAAAATAAATAGGTAACACAGAGCCAATATCAAGATTTATTCATTTCCACATGCCTGGACACACTGCGTTTGAAAGACTGGAGGTGATAGGCTGTAGGAAGTACAGACGGAGGAAGACAGTTCCAGAGCTGAACTGTTGCATATAATTATGAAGGACTGGGAATAATTGTTACCTTTTGCATCAAAGAGTTGAAAGAAAAACGATGTGAGTTTGTTGCTAGACGGGTGCTGTGCACCCGCTGTATGGTGGAGAAATTCAAGCAGACAGTTCAGAGGAGCAGTGACCATTGAAGCAGCGATAGAAAGGAGATAAAGATGCAACATTGCTGAAAAAGAGGCACAGGTTGAAGGGAGCCACTAAGGAGAGTTAATGTGGCAAGAAGTGTTTGGCTCCATTTTGTTGAGAAGAGCTGTATGTGGGAGCCTCCCCATATATGTGAGTAGTACTCTACACAGGGGCGAATAATACCCTTGTATAAAGTCGATAAATGTCCAAGGGTAAAGAAGGTAAGAAGTCACCTTGAGTTAGATATTGTTAAAAATTAGAGGATACTCCTGTGGAAGGTTTTGACAGTTTGAAAGATGTAAGAACTGAGTTTTGATGCACTAAAAACAAGATTACTATTATCCCAACCAGAGATATGAGCCAATTCAGATATTAGGTGTGCCACAGCCTCATCTCTTGTTTGTTGAAGTAACTGCTGAGAACGACTCTGCAAAGAGTGAATGGAAAGGTGAAAGGTGGAGTCATCAGCGTATGAGTGGATAGGGTTAAATGTACAGCTTGGAAGGTCATTGATGAATAAAAGGAAGATCGAGTCGGTGATAAGACGGAGCCTTGTGGAACCCCACTATTGACAGCTCAAGGAGAAGAATGGTGGCCTTCTACATCAGTAACTACAGATCGACCAGAAAGGAAACTGAAGCTGAAAATGAAGACACAGATAAAAGGACAGAGACCGTAAGAAAGTAGTTTGGAAATTAAAGATTCGTGCCAGATTCGATCGAAAGCCTTTGAAATGTCAAGTGCAATGGCAAAGTTTGCGCCAAAGTCCAGAAAAGAGGATGACCAGGAGTCTGAAAGGAAGGTGAGAAGATCGCCAGTGGAGCATCCCTGGCGGAACCCATTCTGATGATCGGAAAGAAGGTTGTGTTAGGCAAGGTGCTTTATTTTATTTTATTTTATTACCTTGTCTCTTTTAATGCTAGTAAAACTAAATATATACAGTTTACTAATAGACAGATATTGCCAGATTCGTACATTACCTTCAGTGCTACTAATATTCCCATCTCCAAAAGTATTGAAATTCTTGGTGTCTCACTTAACAGTGCCCTCAGCTGGACCTCTCATGTCAGATCACTTGCTACAACCGCCTCAAAGAAACTTGGATTATTGTATAGAGTCCGTAACTTCTTCGCCGATGAGCAGTTAGCTAAAATTTATAAGAGTCATGTGCGCTCTCAGCTTGAATATTGCTCACCCTTGTGGAATGGTTGTGGAGAGGTTGCATTAAGACAACTAGACAAAATTCAGAATAAAGCTGTTAGAATCATTAACAACCCTGCCATTACATATAAACTACCTCCCCTGCAAGTAAGAAGGAATGTTGCCTCCCTTGCATTATTTTACAGATATTTTTTTGGCAAATGCTCAGACGAAGTTGCGTCCATGGTGCCGCCTCTCCATGCCTTCCCTCGTGCTACACGGGCATCTGGTAGCGCTCATGACTGGAATGTCACTCAACCATATTGCAGAACTTCTGCCTATCAGAATTCTTTCATTCCCCGAACTGCATCTCTCTGGAACTCGCTTCCCCAGAGTTGTTTTCCTCCAAATTTCAACCTACAACTGTTCAAGTCTAACTGTTACAGATATTTTATGAACCGAGGACACCAGTAATCTGGTGTATGGATTTTTTTTTTTTTTCCTCCATTTGTTTTTCCTTCCTCCGTTCTGTTATTAAGAAAAAAAAAATCTTTACAGATTTAAAAACTTTAGAAGTTAAGAACGTCAAACCATGAGAGATGGTTAGAGGGCTGGGAATGGTCGCCCTTCTTTTGGATATGCTGAATGAGAGTAAACTTCCAGCAAGAAGGAAAGGTACAAGTTGACAAACACAGGCAAAAAAAGTTACCTAGGCAGGGTGTGAGCACAGAAGCACAGTTCTTGATGACAAAAGGAGGGACCCCATCAGGCCCATATACCTTCTTAGTATTGAGGCCAGTGATACCAGAAAACACACCAACTGAAGACATTTTAATATCTGCCATGAGCAAGTCAGATGGGGGAAGTGATGGAGGAGCAGCACCGGAAACGCCGAAGGTGGAATTTTAGGAGAAAGTCTCAGTGAAAAGTTATTGCTTTATCAATAGAAGAAATAGTTACAGAGCCATCAAAGTGGAAAAGAGGAAGGCAGGATGATGAGAAAGTTGTTAGAAAGGTTTTTGGCAAGGTACCAGAAAGAATGGGAAGACTTAGAGTTGGATAGTTCTGAGTGTTTAAGCAGATGAATTTATTCTGGCACAGTCAAGGACAGACTTAGCACGATTCCGGGCAGAAACATATGAGAGATGAGATTCAAGGGTGAGTTGGCTCCAGTACCTTAAGCGTGATTAAACTAAGGTTTTCTCGCATTAGTCACATGATAAGGGAAGGAAGTGTGTGCTTCCATGTCCGAGAGAATAGCTTCTGTAATGCACAAGGCACGTTCAGAAGGCTCTTGACCATGGAAGCAATAATCATTCCTGGAAAATTCAAAGAAGTACTGCCTGAGGACCTCCCAATCAGCAACTCCATAGTAACACAGCCGCTGCTTTTTTATAGAATCCACAAGACTTATGGGAGCACTAGGACGGGTTAAGGTTATAAGGTTGTGACTGGAGGAGCCAAATGGAGAGAAAATATTAACAGCATGATGTTCCGGTGATCATTGTTCATAAGGCTAACTGATATTTCTTTGTTTGATATTTCTTACCGGTATGTTCCGAATTTCGTGTTCCATTGTCTACCATTTCTTGAATATAATTTGGTTATATATTATACTCACGTGTTGTATATACAGAATATATAACGCATGAGTAAACTGTTCCCTAACTTTGGCAGGGTTTCATTTTTATGTTTCGGTATAGTCAAACGAGCTGGTTGCTTCCTAAAGTGAGTAGGATTTCATGATGTCTTGGTATCGAGTC
The DNA here is from genome assembly GCF_032717465.1 of Coenobita brevimanus. NCBI lineage: Eukaryota > Metazoa > Arthropoda > Malacostraca > Decapoda > Coenobitidae > Coenobita > Coenobita brevimanus. The sequence continues at coordinate 16,607,503 of NC_137029.1, read as the reverse complement.
AAACGAGCTGGCTAGGCGAGCTGATGCCTGGCAATTAATACGAATCGCCTGTCAGCAGTCTAGCACAACACGCTACTCTTGCCAATCATAAGCTGACTGCCTTCTTCAATACTCTCCATAGTGTTGAGCACGCCTGTCTTTCGTCGATCCATGGACGAGGATACTGAAGCTGAAAGATATTGCTACTAGTAGCAGAGACCGCAGTTGCAACATATGCCGGTGCACGGACTTCCAGGCTGATGAGACTACATGAAGACGAGAGAGTGGGCCTGGGTCCCGCCTACTGATGTGTTGAGGGTCTCTCTTGCAACCGAACAACCGTCGTAGGTGGTCCGCGGACACACGTGACGTGAGGGACTTCCAGTGTGTTAGCAGCTATTGGCGTGAGTGTTTTAAAAGGAATCCAATACCCCATATATTCCAAGACAACTGCAGGATACACTTCAAAAAAGCCTTTCCCCTAATATTCCACATGTGATCTGTTGTAGTGATAAGTGAAAATTGCTGATTCTATCCAACTAGCTAATGATATGTTACTTGGTGACTTTATTATAATATTTCAATATATTGTATCTTTGTACAGATCATTTCTTTCTAATGAATATTGATTCTGCCCTATATTTATTCGGTTCACTCTTTCTTTATTGGCATCTTGGAAGTTCACATAAAAGAGACAAGACTGGTTGTGTCTTGGGAGTCATAACAGCAAGCGGAAGGATTAGTTGTAAGGAAGAGGTAGCAGAAAGATTAGCTGTAAGGAAGAGGTCAAGTACGTTAGGAACTCTTTCTACGGAGGTCGGGGATATGGGTAGGGTGCTGTCCAAGCTGCTCTAGGTCATTAAGTATAGAAAAGATGTAGGCTTGTTCACCAGGTGGATCAGTGAAAGGAGAGGAGAGGAAGGTAGCGAACACTGAAATCGCCTAAAATGGAGGTTTCTGAGAAAGAAGAAACTGATAGGATGTGTTCCATTTTAGATGTAAGATAGTCGAAGAATTTTTCAGTCAGTAGCATTAGGGGACAAGTAAACAGCACTGATACATGTGTAAGAGGATGGCAGGATAGCCGAATCCAGAGAGTTGAGAACACAGAAAATTCAAGCTGAGGAACACGTGAACAAAATATGTTGTTGCGTACATATCCCCAACAGCCACCTTTGACTTTGAAGCTGGTACACAGAAAGCAGGAGGATACAGAGAAGGGTTTGCATTCAGTCACCTCAAACAGCTGAGAGTCTGTGTGGAAGAGAAGGTGAGGTTTAAAGGAAGATAGGTGGTGTTCAACAGAGAAAATTGGGGAAAAGGCCACGGATGTTGCAGAAATGAAGAAGTTAGACAGTTGTTCGAGGCATATTGCTTGGCCCTCACCGGAAGAGAGGCAGATAGTGTGGGCTTTTATGGTTCCCTCCTTTCCCCGCCCAGGGGACTCCGAGCCTGGGTGTTCAGATGCCATTGTTTTCTTATATTCTCAAGAGGAAGTGTGGTGTGTAATGTGCATGTGGTTGGTGCTGACAGTTAGATGAGGTTATATAGAAAAGTATGCTAGCCTGCTCTCTGTTACTGACACAGTGAAAAGGTTCAGCAAAAGGGTATGGTCAGAAGCTAGTCCCGAGGGCCGATGAAACAGGAGCTCCAGCTCTCACTATCGTCTGCTTTCCACAAACCCTGGGAATAACACCTTTTTCGACTGGTGCTATGGTCTACTGCCAAAAAGTTGTTGGATTCAAGATGCTTAACAATTTGCTTATTAATGACAATCGCAAATACTTTTCCTAGAGAAGATGTGATAGTTATTGGTCAGTAATCATCGGGATCAGACGAACTTCCTTTCTTTGGAATTGGCTGGAGGCTGGCATCTTTCCAAGGATGAGGGAATGAAAAAGTACCTGCACGTATTCATAGTCTGAATCAAGGGCGCCCCCTGGCGCACATACCGGAAGCACTTGCGTCCACTGTATGGCCGCCAGGCAAGAAAGGGCCTCCTGGGGCCCTGTTAGGGAAATCTCAACCTTACTTAAGTAAACCTCATACTGGACAACAATATATAGTATAATATAATCAAATATATTACCTAAACATGTACTCAATCATGATTAAAATAATTTGATAACTTTATCATAATGTAAGAAAAGAAAGAACACACAATGTAAGAGAGTAGTCAATAGTAAATTAATAGTTACCCCCGTCCTTACTTTCGGGATGGTTTTCTTTAGTTACCATAATCTTGTTTTATACAAGGTCGAATGCTGTGTTTCGGTATCTCTTTGATAATTTGGATAATTGGTCACCCGAATGAATATTTGATGAAACAATGGTTTTATTACAGGCTAGTTTCCTATATAAGAGACTCACAAGACAATCAATTAATATTATGATTTTTTGCCTTTCGAATGCTGGAGAACGTTCATTGTTTACATTCGGAAAAGGTAAGAAAGCGGTAATTTATTTCTGTGTTTTATAACATGTTATATATATCTTTTTTTTTTTTTTTTTTTTTTTTTTTTTTGCATTGTTTATGCCTGCAGCCTCCATAAGAATCCACAGTTACATTTCTAGATATTGAGGAATTGCAGCAGCCGTCAGTTAAACCAATTCATTCTGCTATGGGATGCATAGCTTACAAACCTAAGCCTGGATAGATAGCCTGCTACTAAAGGTAGGGACACAAAACCAATGTGAAATACTACGGTAATAGAAGATATCAATATTCTTTGAACATAGGGATAACTGCCATTTCGGATTTTTGGTGCTACATTCCACAGGCTCCACACTTGGGCTTATTATGATCTAGACTGCCTAAGCCTATATGTGTTTTTGACATTAGAAAAAAATGGTATTTTTGAATGACGACACTTGTATAAGCTTTACCTAGATACAGATTTGTCACAATTTGCTTCTTTTATCATAACCTAGCGTTCATTATTCATTGTTAGGGTAAATATGCTATGTCCTATTCATCGAAATTTTCTAATAATTCAGTTTTCTAACCGACAGAATCCTTCCCATTCCCACATAATTTTTTAAAATGTAAATATTCCCACTTCCTCTTGTATTGACATTCATGGTGTGACACTAAATACTAACCTAAGCTGGACACCCTATGTTAGATCCATTGCCAAAGAAGCCTCTAAAAAATTGAGACTCCTATACAGAGTCCGAGAATTTTTCACTGACGAGCAGTTGGCCATAATGTTATCTTTATAACTTGGCCTAATAATTTGTGCATTTTTTTTTTAATGCTAGGAAGAAGGAACCAAAGGCCACGAGCCAGCAATTATTGTCCCATCCAAGAGAAGAACAAAATACAAGAGAGAGCCAAATTCAAGATCCGATCATTTCGACATGGCTGGACACACTGCAAAGACTGGAGATAATAGGAAGCAGGAAATACAGACAGAGGAAGACAGTTCCAGAGTTGACCTGTTGCATAAATGAGGGACTGGGAGTAACGGTTAACTCTTGCATTAGAGAGTTGGACAGAAAAGGGATGAGAGTTTGCTGCTTGACGGGTGCTATGCGTCCGTGTAGAGGTGGAGGATGCATGCAGACAGTTCAGAGAAGTAGCGACCATTGAAGTAGCGATAGAAAAGAGATAAAGATGCAACAGTGCGGCGAGGAGACACAGGTTGAAGGGAGCCAGTAAGAGGAGGAGAGTTAATGAGCCTTTGACTCCACCCTGTTGGGAATAGCTGTATGTGGAGAACCTCCCCACACATGCGAGTTGTACTCCACACGGGGCAGATAAAACCCGGGTATAGAGTCAACGATTGTGCAGAGGTTAAAAAGGAACGGAGTCGGCTTAGCACACCAAATCTCTTGGAAGCAGATTTTACAAGAGATGTAATATGATCTTTCTAAGATAAGTCCTGAGTGAATGAAGCCCCAGGCATGGTCAAGAATGATGCAGAATTAAGTTGAGTATTATTAAACATTACCATAGTGGGTACACCTGTGGATGATTTTGTCGGGTTCATAGGTGTAAGAACTGAGTCTTTGATGCATTAAAAACAACTAGATTATTTTTACCCGTCACAGATACGAGCCAAGTCAGATATTAGGTGTGCAATAGCCTCATCCCTTGTTTGTTGAAGTAAATGCTGTGATGGACGTTGCAGGAACCGAATGGAAAGGTGAAGGGTGGAGTCATCAACGTATGAGTGGATAGGGTTAGATGTACAGCTTAGAAGGTCATTGATGAATAAAAGGAAGAGAGTTGGTGATAAGACAGAGCCCTGAGGAACACCACTGTTGATAGATCTAGGAGAAGAACGATGGCCGTCTACAACAGCGGCTATAGAACGACCAGAAAGGAAGCTAGAGATGAGGGCACAGATAGAAGGATAGAAACGTAAGAGGGCAGTTTGGAAATTAAAGATTTATGCCAGACTCGATCGAAAGCCTTTGAGATGTCAAGTGCAATGGCAAAGCTTTCGCCAAAGTCCCAGAGAAGGATGACCAGGAGTCTGAAAGGTAGGTGAGAAGATCGCCAGTGGAACGTCCCTGACGGAACCCATACTGACGATCAGAAAGAAGGTTGCAATAGGAAAGATGCTTTAAATTTTTTCTATTAAGAATTGACTCGAAAACTTGAGATACAGGATGTTAAAGCAATTGGACAATAGTTAGAGGGTTTGGAATGGTCACCCTTCTTTGGAACTGGCTGAATGAGAGCAAACTTCCAGCAAGGAAAGGTACAAGTTGATAAGGAAGACGAGAGTTTGCCTAGAGAGGGTGTAAGCACAGAAGCACAGTTCTTGAGAACAACAGGAGGGACTCCATCAGGCCCATATGCCTTGTTAGTATTAAGGCCTGTGATGGCAGAAAATACATCAGCTGAAGAAATTTTAATATCAGCCATGAGGAAGTCAGAGGGGCGATGTGAAGGAGGAACAGCACCGGAATCGTCTAAGGTGGAATTGGAGGAGAAAGTTTGAGTGAAGAGATCTGGTTTATCAGTAGAAGAAATAGTTACAGAACCATGAGAGTAGAAAAGAGGAGGGAAGGATGATGAGGTAAAGTTATTAGAAAGGTACTTGGCAAGATGCCGGAAGGGGCGGGAAGAATTCGAGTTGGAGAGTTGAGAGCATTTAGTACAGATGAAATTATTTTTAGCAGAGCAAAGAACAGACTTAGCACGATTCCGGACAGAAACATAAGCAAAATGTGATTCAGGGGTGGGTTGGATCTGGTACCTTTTATAGGCCCTCTCCTTGTTGCGGACAGCATTAGAACAAGTGTGGTTAAACCAAGGCTTTCTTGTATTAGTCAAAGGATATGAGAAAGGAATGTATGCTTCCATGCCCAAGAGAATAACCTCCATAATGCACAAGGCACACTCAGATGGCTCCCGGCCATGGAAGCAATAATCATTCCAAGGAAAATCAAAGAAGTACTGCCTGAGGGCCCCCCAATCCTCAGCTCCAAAGTGCCACAGACAACATTCTTTGGAGGGTCCACAGGCCGTACCAGAGCGATAGGACAGGTTAAGGTGATAAGGTTGTGATTGGAGGAGCCCAACGGAGAGAAAAGATTAACAGTGTGAGCAGAAGGATTAGTTGTAAGGAAGAGGTCAAGTATGTTGGAGCTGTCTCCAAGGCAGTCAGGGATACGGGTAGGTTGCTGTACAAGCTGCTCTAGGTCATTAAGGATAGAAAAGATGTAGGCTTCTTCACCAGGTGGATCAGTGAAAGAAGAGGAGAGCCAAAGCTGGTGGTGAACATTGAAATCTCCTAAATTGGAGATTTAAGAGAAAGGAGAAATGGGTAGAATGTGTTCCATCATAGAAGGAAGATAGTCGAAGAAATTTTGATAGTCAGTAGAATTAGGAGATAAGTAAACAGCGCAGATATATTTAGGCAGAGAATGACAGGATAGCCGAAGCCAGAGTGTAGAGAATTCAGAAGAATCGAGTTCAGGAACGCGAGAGCAAGATAAGTTGTTGCATATATAAACACAACAGCCACCTTTGGCTTTGAAATGAGTATACAGTAGAGAAAGTAGGAGGGTACAGAATAGGGTTTGCTGTCAGTTGCCTCAGACAGTTGAGTCTCTGTCAGAAAGAGATGGTGAGGTTTAGAGAAGGAGAGGTGGTGCTCAACAGAGCGAAAGTTAGAGGAAAGGCCGCTAATGTTGCAGAAATGAAGAAGTGAGTCAGACAGTGGTTCCAGGCAGCTCAAGTCGTCACCGGGAGAGGAACGAAAGGTGGGGGCATTTATGGTCCCCCCACCTGGGAACTCTGAGGCCCTGTGTTTGGTAGCCATAATTTTCTTTTGAATTTTGGAAAAGGAAGTGTAGTGTGTACTGTGCATGTAGTTTGGCGTAGATAGAGAAACTTATATTGGAGAGCATGCTGGCCTTCTCTCTGTGTTACTGAGACACTGAAAAGGTTTAGCAAAGGGGCATGGTCAGGAACTAGTCCTGAGGGCTGATGAAATGGGAGCTCCAGCTCTCCCTGTCACCAGCTTTCCATCCACCTCGGGAGTACTGCCTTGCTCGACTGGTGCTACAGTCTACTGTTACCAAATGTTGATGTAGTTACCAAATAAAGTATTGAAACCATGAGTATGGTGACTCAAAAACATTTTATTGTATCATTCAGCTACTTGGATAATGTAAATTTCAGATAAAATACCTGTATATTCAAAGTAAACTTTTTATTTTACATCTAAATTTACCTCTATAGATAGCTTAAAAATGCACTTTAAATTGATTAAAACTTAAAAAAAGGAAAAAAATTAGCTGAATAGGCTCACTTTGCTCACCACTCCCCAATTCTAAAATCTGGACCCCCTTACAAAATGTACGTCCACCACAAATACTTCTGTGGACGTCCCTGGTCTGAATAATTTGGCTGCAACAGGAAGTTTTAGGGAACACTTTTTCGAAACGATTGGAGGAATACTCTCTGGACCTGGAGATTTGTTGGTTGGTAATTGTCTAGGATAGATTTTATGTACTTAGTCTATATCTTTAGTGAAACAACTTTGGAAGAGTCAAATTCTAGTACTGGAATGGACAGAAAAGGGAAGAAGCGGGTTTAGGACAGAAGTTATCAATCCCAGAAAGCTCTCCAGGTGTGACAGGAAGAACAGCAATCACCGTGACAAAGGAATATGTCTCATTCCGAATGCTTGAATTGGGTGTCCCACCTAGGCTATGGCCCTTTACAGTGCACAACTTACACATTATCCTTTTGGAGGCACTGTCTCACTGAACTGGTTGAATGGAATATCCACCCTGCCATCACTGTCAAACACCCACTTTCTTCTCCCGCCCTTCTCGGTGTCTCCATTGGCACCTCTCCTACACCTTCTCCCCTCATGTTAGAGTGGCCCTTCCTCCCTGTCTTCGTCTTCTTCCTCGAGGGTTGGAATGGCAGGTCCTAAAGAGCTAGGGGTGGAGGTGGATAGTGAAGCAGTTATGGGACATGCTGTTGAGTGTTGTTGTAGTGGAGGGTCCCACAGCCATGGAATTAGTAGGTGCACTGGTGGCTTGCAAGTATCCAGTGGGCCACTCTTATCATGGTTCAGCTCAGTTGCTCTTGCTTCCATTACCAGGATGTTCTGATCATGGTGCATAGGCAAAACAGAAAAAAATCCATTGTTTGGTCTGAAATATGCACAAGCACTATTATGATTTCAATGAAGAATGTGAGATGGGTAAACTTCAACAAGCCAGGAGAATTATGAAATTTGTCCAAGGTGTTCGCATTGTGGAATGTCATTTCAGTGTGGTACAGAGCAAACTGGGGGGGTCTGCTTCAGCATACTCCCTGTGATGTCACACGGCCATACCATTTGGCCGAAATGGTCAGCCCTGCTCATATGACCATTGTTATCATTAGTCCCCATTGGTTTCTGTAGAATTAACCTCCCATACGTGATCTGGCCTTCGGCATCCCTGGTCTGAATGCACATCCTCACCGGAGCACTGGACTTAACATGAGAACGTTGATCATATCCACCACTCAATATCCTTTCACAACAAGACCATAGTTGATGCTTTATGCCTCATCAAAGCATAATATTCTAACCTTCATAATGCTAACTCCTCCAGTTCCTTTAGGGCAACCCAGACAAACCACAAGGTTCCACAGGTATACACCCCAGTGTTGTTTACCTCACATAAGCCAAATCAATTATAGTAACTTTCTGTGGAGAGTTTGAACCTTGTGTGGAGCGGTGTATTCATCAAGCACAGCACTGTATCATCACTACTACAGTGCACACAAGTGTACTGTACATGGGCCATAACCTCAGCCACACACCACTGAACCCTCAGAATCCTGGCTCCACCTCAAGGGCCTCACGAACTAATTATCATGTATTTATTTATTAAGAATCTCCTACGAAGCCACTGTGAACGTTAGGGTGACGCGGGTTCCTGATCTGCCCACCGGCGAGGAGAAATTCAATAATCCTTAGTTATGAAGTAGAACTGCGCTGCTTGGCTATTAAAAGTCGATTTGTTTTCATCTGACGGAGTTAAGACACTTCCACAAGATGAACATTATATCGAGGTTACATGAAGGAATGAGTCTTCTTAGGTACCACAGTGCATTTGTTCTAACCTGACAAACATCCCCAACCCCTCCCAGTTCAGTTGATGGCCAAGTGCAGTCAGACTGAAAGAGCGATTTGACTTTTAACCAGGGAGACTCATTTCTTCTTCATAACTAAGGTTTATTGAAATTCATGACACCACGGCTTAGTATTTAAGCTTTGGTAATGTTATTGTTACGTCAGCTGAATATAATTTCACTCTATCCGAATTTACCTTCCAGTCAGACGAAACTTGGCTGCAAGGGCTATAGGAATCATTGTCAGGGTGGTGAAGGGGTGGGGTTGGTGAAGGGGTGAGGGTGATGAAGGAGTGAGGGTGGTTAAGGGGTTGGGCTGGTGAAGGGGTGAGGGTAGTGAAGGAGTGAAGGTGGTTGTCACGAGTTGGCGCGATTAAGTATTTGAATAAACTCGTGACATTAACTTTGGTGAGAAACAGCGAATTCTAGTGGAATCCCAGAATTTATCACTCAGTTTAACCGCCACGTATTCACCCGATCGGGAGTGTTTTTCAGGACATTTTTCACTGTTTCATAAGTGATCGTCCTTGTGAACGATGTTAGCACCTTTGCTGAGTGAATTGTGGGTATCGCTCACACTCGTTGGCCATTAGCAAGTGAAGCCACGACACTCGCCTCTTTCCCACAATTTGAATCAGTCAAGATTTGCGCGCCATGGAAGCAGGTAGTGTGTGTGGCACAGTCCTTCCTCAGCAATGACGCCTAGTTCCCACCGCTGCCGTATTCCCACCTAGCGTGATTGACGAGAGGCTCGGCATGTGCAGTGTCCTTCCTCAGTAACGACGCCCAGTCACCCGCTTTGTCCACTTTTCTGACCAGTATTTCTTTTCGTTTTTTCCTAGGTTTAAGAGTTAGCTTTTGAGTGAGTCCGATCTCCTTATTTTGAATTCATTTTGAAATGTAACGTAAATCTATTTCTTTGTAATCAATAATTTTAACAGTTCTTTTTCTTGAGCTTAATGTAATGTAAACTCGTGTTTTATTTCTCCATAAGCTTATTCTAGTTGCAGCTCCTAACTTGCATAAAAGCTTTGCTATTCATAACTAGTACTTAGGCCAGTCCTTTTGTATAAACTGAAATCTTTTGTGCCATCTAGGAGTTAATTGCATCAGCAAGAACTTGTTTTACATTAATAGCATTAGTTATTGATTGTCAGAGGTGAAGTCACTCCAGAGGCCAACAGTACTAATAAACAGCACGTGTGAATAATTAGTCTCTGCTGTGTGCTGTTGAGAAAGTTTATAAATTCTCGTCCTTAGAGAATCGTCGAAGTAAGCCGCATAAAGTAATCATTGCTTAATTTTCACAAGACACTTCATTGTCCTGCTCTCAAGATTATTGAAGAATATTCTTTAATATTGCATATTCTTTAAAAACCCCTTGACACTTGGCGACCTCATGCCAGGATATTAACTCTTAGCTCTAAAGCTATTCACGAGATAATACTCACTCACTTATACTTAGGTATTTGTCATTAAAGTCTATAGGCACTATCTTACTGGTGATTATTGATTCAGTTCTATTAATTTACGTAATAGTTTTCACAGTCAGTTGTTTGTATAATTTTCTTTCTTTACCAGTTTAATTAGATAAAACTGGTCACCACTAACCTGTCCCTATATTCTTTATTCTTGATTATTGGCAGATTGAGTTAGCATCATGTCTACCAGCGTTTATGTACAGGAAGCCAAAGATATGGGGCTTACAGACCCAACAGAAATAAAGGACTTTGTCCTCTCTCGGTTTAATTACGAGCAGCAATGCGAGAGTGATGCTCGTGAGGAGCATCGAATTCAGCGTGAGGAACGTGAAAGAGCGTGAGAACAGTGCGAACAGGAGCGAGAACAGTGTGAACACGAGCAAAAACAACACGAACTCGAGTTAGAACAATGTGAGAGAGAACGTCAACACGAGTTAGAACAACATGAGAGAGAACGTGAGTACGAGCGTGAACAACGAGACGGAGAATGAGAACATGAATGTGCCGAGCGAGAAGCACGCGAAAAACATGAACTTGAAGTGCTGAAGCTCAAGCGAGATTCCTTGGCTTCAGACACATCTGGTGCAGCTGGCCCAAGTTCCACGAGCGCCCTCCCTGCACATGTTCTGGCAACCCCACACATCAAGCTTCCCCCATACAAGGAAAGTGAGCGAATCGAGCCATACATAGCTCGTTTTGAAGACATGGCTCAGCTTTACCAGCTGGATGATGCAGCTAAGAGGCTTCAGTTCCTTAGCCTATTTGAGGGCCCTGCCCTCGATATTCTCCACAGAATTCGTGGAGACAATCTCACATATGAGATGAACGCCGCAATCGTCAAAGCGTACGGTCTCACAGTTGACGACGCCAAGAGTCAGTTCATGAGGGCGCATTTACAGGAAAAAGAGACTGCCGTTCAGTTTCTTGACCGGCTTACTGCTTACTTAGATGAGTGGATGGAGAAAGATGAAACTCCTTCCACATGTGAGAGGATAATTGACCTCATGCTGCGCACGCAGCTGGAAGAGTCGTGGCCAACTGAACTTATGGTTCAGCTTAAGATCTGCCAGGTAAGAGATGCCAGCCAAATGGTGAAGAAGGCTGACGCATTCTTCACTGCATACGAGTATCAAACTCGCAAGAAGCATACCTGGAACAGGAAACATGATAAATCTGGGAAACTGTCTCAGACTGAACCCCAGCAACAAGGCCGTTCTCAGAATAATGGCCAAGCTCCAAAACCGCAGAAGAAGGATCAGGGGCAAAGCACTCAGAAACCTGAGTGGAAGCGGTACGATAAGCAGAATTCTAACCAGCAGCAGTATCGGTATTTCAAGCAGCAGCAGGGCAAGGACAAACCACGCAACCCTCAGTCAGGACAATCGACTTTAGTGTATCGGAGGCAGGATGAAAATGCAGCCCTCATGCCACAACAAGCATACAGTGGTGCCAACCCCACCAGTACGGGTACTTCCCTGCAGTTCACTAGTTCCCCAGTGACAGTGAACCCTCCTCCACAGGTGGTCAATGCTCCAGCTCCTCAGATGGTGAGCACGACCCCTCAGGTATCAAGTTCTCAGGGCGCCACATTTGCTGCATCGTTTGTTCTGCAGTCTCACCAATGACTGGCTGCTACCTCCTCAGACCCTTCCACCAGTAACACTGCCTTTCTTGTTCAGCCAGGGTTTGTGGGAGGTGTTTCTGTAAATGTCCTGAGAGATAATGGTTCCTCAGGTTGCTCTGTCAAGCAAAGTTTAGTTTGGCCCGACAAGTACACGTGTAAGCAGATCCAAGTTAGACTTATTGATGGGTCAGTGAGATTGTTCCCTGAGGCACGTATCCAGGTGGCATCTCCTTTCTACACTGGCTTGACAGCTGCTGTTGTCATGCCAGAACCTTTGTTTGACCTCATTATCGGCAACATACCGGGCATCAAAAACAGTTGCGCCGTAGATGTTACTACTCAGACTTCGGCTGTTGCAGTAACACGAGCCATGGCCAAGGCTCCGAATCGTGTCAGCCCGTTGACCGTCGCAATGCCACAAGATTTGATTCGTAGTCAAGATTTTGTCCAAGAACAACAGTCTGACCCGACACTTGCCTCAGTGCATAAGAAGCTGGAGGGTAAAGTGATTAAGTATTCACGGGGAAGTCAAGCCAGGTTCCTTCGCAATCGAGGATGGCTATACCATGAGTCACAAACACCCCAGGGCGAGGTTCGACTGCAGTTCGTTGTTCCCGCAAAGTATCGCTGGGCAGTGTTTGAATTAGGTCATTGTTCAGTCATGGGAGGTCACATGGGCCAAAAGAAAACATCTGACCGCATCCATGCTGACTTTTTCTGGCCAGGAATGGGACAGGAAATAAAAAGACTTGTGCGTTCCTGCGATGTGCAGCAGCGTACCACTGACCGGGGATGTGTCCGTCCTGCGCCATTGAAACCAATGCCTGTAATCTCTGAACCGTTTGAGAGAGTAGCAGTTGACATTGTTGGGCCAATCTCTCCTAGGGCAAGTGATGGATCAAGGTATATCCTCACTATTGTTGATTTCAGCACACAGTGGCCTGAAGCCGTGGCCCTTAATAATATACAGGCCGTCAATGTTGCTGAGGCATTGATCGAAGTGTTCTGTCGCATAGGTATCCCCAAAGAGGTCTTAAGCGACCGGGGTTCGCAGTTCACCTCTGCAATGATGACAAAGCATTCAGGTTGATGTCCATCAGAGGCCTGCGAACTACGCCTTATCATCCCATGTGTAACGGGCTGTGTGAGAGGTTCAATGGGATTCTCAAGAAGAATGGCCACAGTTCATTTGCTCCTCTTCCGTTTGCTTATCGAGAAGCCCCACAGCACTCCTTGAAGTTCTCACCCTTTGAACTGGTGTATGGAAGGTCGGTCCGTGGACCACTTCAAGTCCTTCGCGAGTTATGGGACGATGAAGAACCCGACCCTGAAATCAAGACCACCTACACCTACATCCTTGATCTAGCTGACCGCCTCCAGTCGACGTGCAAGTTAGCTGAGGAAGAATTGATCAAGGCGCGTGAAGTTCAGAAAGCCTATTATGATAAGAAGGCAAAACTTCAGAAGTTTAGTCCAGGCGATAAGTGCTTGATGTTACTCCCCACTGCCCAGAACAAGTTGTTGGCGCAGTGGAAGGGTCCATATGATGTAGTAGAGCGCATTTCAGACCTCAACTACATAATTCAGATGGGGAATCTTTGCAAAAGGTTCCACATTAACATAGTGAAGGCATATCATGAGTCAAACCCCCAGAAGACTGGCCTACGAGTAACTGATGATAGTGACCAGCCACTGGAAGAAACCGGGGCAGCCGCGGTGATCCAAGCTGATGACCATGATGACGAGCCCTTAACCACTCAGTCCCATCAGGAAGAGACTGTCAGAGATGTTTTACTTAACGCTGACTTAGCATTAGGTGATCAAAATGCCATAAGGTCACTGCTCTGTCATTATGCTGATGTCTTCTCTGACCAACCTAGACTTGCAAAGGTTGATTGTCAAAAGATTGAGTTGACCAGCGATACTCCCATAAAGATTAAGCCATATCCGATTCCCATGCGACTACTGGGCACACTAGATAACGAAATTGCTGACATGGAGATTGCAGGTATTATTGAAAAGTCCTCATCTCCATGGTATCGTAGGAGTAGAGATGTTCGTTGATGATATCCTCGTTCATTCTGCCATGTTGGAGGAGCACCTCAGACTCTTGGAAATTGTCTTCAGTAGACTCCAGAGTTTCAACATGACTGTGAAGCCTAGCAAATGTAAGATTGCTCACAGTGAGGTGGAGTTCCACGGACATATTGTTGGCAACAGTCGCTGCAGGTGTCAGGGTGACAAGATCAGGAAGGTTAGAGAAGCCCCGAGACCTGTGACCAAGAAACAGGTTAGGGCATTCCTTGGCCTAGTGGGGTATTATAGGAGTTTTATCCCCAACTTTGTTTTCATTACCCAACCGTTGTACGAGGTGCTACAGAAATATGCTCCAAACACCACTGAATGGGGAGAAGCGCAAAAGAGATCTTTTGCCGCCCTTAAAAACATGTTGTGCAAGGAGCCTATCTTGCAGTTGCCTGATTCCAACAAACCTATCATACTGCGCACTGATGCTTCACAAGATGGAGTAGGTGCCGTATTGATGTAGGAATCGGAAGGAGGAATCTTCCCAGTGGCATACCACAGCCATAAGCCAAAACCCGCTGAGAGGAATTACAGTACTGTTGAGAAGGAACTCTTGGCCGTGGTTGATGGTGTTAAGAAATATTATTATTATTTATATGGAGCACCATTCACTCTAGAAACTGATTATATGCCACTCACTGGTCTCAGCACGACCAAGACGGTTAGTGCAAGATTGACACACTGGACACTGTATTTACAGCAGTTTAATCTTGTTGTGAGATACATCAAGGGAAGTGATAACATAGGTGCAGACCTGATGTTTCACCTGCTAACTGCTGACTAACACGGGCAACTGTTGTATGCTGGGTTCCGTAAGATAGGCGTCCTCAGAGATTTGAGTAATCCAAGGACCAGCCCGGTTCCCAGTTAAAAGTGTACCAGTAATTGTTGACGTCTTGCCCGTTGGTCCCACAGGACACGTTACGTCCAGGACTTGTATATACATGTATACCATACGTTAAGGGGGAAGTTTGAGAACCCTCCAGAGACAGTCCGAGGCTGTGTATTAATTACCTTGTGGAACGTCTCGAGCTGTGGGCCTCTCTGAGGATTCCCAGAGAATGCACAATATCCACACGAGTGTTCACACCCACGGTGGGTGTTAAAACGTGACCTGCCCGAGATTGCGTAGCGATTCTCAGCTTCCTGTCATTAATCGTAAGTGTAGAGTTAGGTTAACCAGTAAACTGCCCGTTTTAAGAGATTTGGGCAATTCAAGACTGACACGTTTCCTGGTTAATAATGTTAGGTTAACTAGTAAACTGCCTGTTCTAAGAGATTAGAGCAACTCAAGAACTGTGCCATGTTTCCTAGTTAATAAGCGTTAACCAGTAAACTATAAGGGTCCTGAGAGATTTGTGAATCCTAAGACTATGTTTCCTGGTTAATAATGACATAGGTACTGATTGCTAGGCAGGGAGAAATACACTTTTGATGCTCCATCTTGATTCCTTTTGCAGGTGCAGCTGGCGGGTGCAGCATTGCCGTGCAGAACGCCTGATCGTCCCTGACGCATGCTGCCGCCTCTTCTCTTTTGCCTCGTCGTCATCATTTATTATTGATTTGCATTATGTAATTTTACACGTAGGTACAGTTACACCACAACTGTCACACCTACACTGTGTATTACATACACCACGCTACATAACAATTACTTGTTAATGAAATGTAGCGAACTTTTCACTCAGTTTGACCTGAGAACAGGATTTTTCACCATCGTCACGGAGTTTTTCCCTCAAGCTTGCTTCTATTAACGTAAATATGAGGTTTTTTCGCTCACTGGCGACTGTGACTTTCTCCTGTAGCAGGATAGCACACACACACCACAGTGTGAATCTTGTGTGACTGAGTTAGGACTTATAAGTATGTATATTGAAATTTTTTTCCTGAAAAAAAAAATTCATTTTTGATGAGGCGTAATGTCACGAGTTGGCGTGATTATGTATTTGAATAAACTCGTGACATTAACTTTGGTGAGAAACCGCGAATTCTAGTGGAATCCCAGTATTTATCGCTCAGAGTAACCGCCACGTATTCACCCAATCGGGAGTGTTTTTCAGGACATTTTTCACTGTTTCATAAGTGATCGTCCTTGTGCGCAATGTTAGCACCTTTGCTGAGTGAATTGCAGTTGTGTATCGCTCGCACTTGTTGGCCGTTAGCAAGTGCAGCCACGACACTCACCTCTCTCCCACAATTTGAATCAGTCAAGATTTGCGCGCCATGGAAGCAGGTAGTGTGTGTGGCAGCGTCCTTCCTCAGCAACGACGCCTAGTTCCTGCCGCCGCCATATTCCCACCTAGCGTGATTGGCAAGAGGCTCAGCATGTGCAGTCTCCTTCCTCAGTAACGACGCCCAGTCATCCGCTTTGTCCACTTTTCTGACCAGTATTTCTTTTCGTTTTTTCCTAGGTTTAAGAGTTAGCTTTTGAGTGAGTCTGATTTCCTTATTTTGAATTCATTTTGAAATGTAACGTAAATTTATTTCTTTGTAATCAATAAATTTAACAGTTCTTTTTCTTGAGCTTAATGTAATGTAAACTCGTGTTTTATTTCCCCATAAGCTTATTCTAGTTGCAGTTCCTAGCTTGCATAAACGCTTTGCTATTCATAACTGGTACTTAGGCCAGTCCTTTTGTATTAACTCAAATCCTTTGTGCCATCTAGGAGTTAATTGCATCAGCAAGAACATGTTTATCATTAATAGCATTAGTTATTGATTGTCAGGGGTTGAGTCACTTTCTCCAGAGGCCAACAGTACTAATAAACAGCACGTGTGAATAATTAGTCTCTGCTGTGTACTGTCGAGAAAGTTTATAAATTCTCGTCCTTAGAGAATCAGCGAAGTAAGCTGCCATAAAGTGATCATTGCTTGATTTTCACAAGACAGTTCATTGTCCTGGTCTCAAGATTATTGAATAATATTCTTTAATATTGCATATTCTTTAAAAACCCCGTGACAGTGGTGAAGGGGTGAGGGTGAAGAAGGGGTTGGTTTGGTGAAGGGGTGAGGGTGGTTATGGGGTTGGGCTGGTGAAGGAGTGAGGGTGGTGAAGGGGTGAGGGTGGTGAAGGGGTTGGGCTGGTGAAGGGGTGAGGGTGGTTAAGGGGTTGGGCTGGTGAAGGGGTGAGGGTGGTTAAGGGGTTGGGCTGGTGAAGGGGTGAAGGTGGTGAAGGGGTGAGGGTGGTGAAGGGGTTGGGCTGGTGAAGGGGTGAGGGTGGTGAAGGTGTGGGGGTGGTGAAGGGGTGGTGGTGGTGTGAGGGTGGTTAAGGGGTTGGGCTGGTGAAGGGGTGAAGGTGGTGAAGGGGTGAGGGTGGTGAAGGGGTTGGGCTGGTGAAGGGGTGAGGGTGGTGAAGGTGTGGGGGTGGTGAAGGTGTGGGGGTGGTGAAGGGGTGGTGGTGGTGTGAGGGTGGTTAAGGGGTTGGGCTGGTGAAGGGGTGAAGGTGGTGAAGGGGTTGGGCTATTGAAGGGGTGAGGGTGGTGAAGGGGTGGGGGTGGTGAAGGGGTGGTGGTGGTGAAGGGGTGGTGGTGGTGAAGTGGTGAAGGTGGTGAAGGGGTGAGTGGTGAAGAGGTGAGGGTGGTGAAGGGTTGAGGGTGGTGAAGGGGTGAGGGTGGTGAAGGGGTGAGGGTGGTGAAGAGGTGAGGGTTGTGAAGAGGTGAGGGTGGTGAAGGGGTGAGGGTGGTGAAGGGGTGAGGGTGATGAAGGAGTGGGGGTGGTGAAGGGGTGGGGATGGTGAAGGGGTGAGGGCGGTGAAGGGGTTGGGCTGGTGAAGAGGTGAGGGTGGTGAAGGGGTGGGAGTGGTGAGGAGGTGAGGGTGGTGAAGGGGTGGAAGTGGTGAAGGGGTGAGGGTGGTGAAAGAGTGGGGGTGGTGAAGGGATGATGGCGATGAAGGGATGGGGGTGGTGAAGGGGTGAGGGCGGTGAAGGGGTTGGGCTGGTGAAGAGGCGACGGTGGTTAAGGGGTTGGGCTGGTGAAGGGGTGAGGATGGTGAAGGGGTGGGGGTGGTGAAGGGGTGAGGGCGGTGAAGGGGTTGGGCTGGTGAAGAGGTGAGGGTGGTTAAGGGGTTGTGCTGATGAAGGGGTGA
Source organism: Coenobita brevimanus (assembly GCF_032717465.1). Lineage (NCBI taxonomy): Eukaryota > Metazoa > Arthropoda > Malacostraca > Decapoda > Coenobitidae > Coenobita > Coenobita brevimanus. The sequence continues at coordinate 16,589,654 of NC_137029.1, read as the reverse complement.
GGCTGGTGAAGGCGTGAGGGTGGTGAAGGGGTTGGGCTGGTGAAAAGATGAGGGTGGTGAAGGGGTAAGGGTGGTGAAGGGGTAAGTACAGAGTACAAAGGAGTACAAAGGAAAACAAACAGCAACAGACCTTATGGTCCTTTCGAGGATGTATGTTACGGAGTAGACTAAGACTACGAGATCGTACTCTACATGCTGAAGGATAAGGATAATAAAGCAAGAGGGCTCCTCCTACCTCCAAACCCTTCAGTTAAAACTGGTAAGAACAAGTGAGAAACCACCATGCAGCATGGAAAAACTGACATTTAAATTTCATAGGGAAGACTGAAAAGGAAAATTACTTTCCATAGTACTTTATCTATAAGCTACAAGTATGAATAACCTGAAAGAGAAAGTAGTAAAGTAAAATTAATAATCGAATAATAAATAACGCATGACAACATGTACAGGTACATTGAGTTTAACGGGGCGTCTGTGGACACAGCATGGAAATTGCACAGTGCAATGTGGATGCTCAGGGGTGGTGTGGCAGCCTTGCCTGGCGCTATTAAGGTAGGCAACAGTCAATCAGGCCCCAGCTCCTTTCATTTCACTGAGACTAGGAGCTTTCCCATGCGCAACAAGCACACGAGTCTCCTCCTCTAGCAGTGACCCTTGGTACATTAAAAAAAATCCCGATGGTTGTCACTTAACTAACAAGGACCCTCAGTGATCCACAGCTCATCACAGGTCGAAAGTAAGAGTAGTGACTGTTTACTCAGGGCTACCTGTGCATATCCTAGTCTGTGCATATATTATATTTGCATTCAATAAATTGATCTGGGCTCTAAAAAAATAAATAAAATAAAATAAGAAAATTATACATACACAAGTGTTTTATTCAGGAGTAAACATATTAACCTGAGGGTTAGCTGACAAATACTTATCAAGGCGACCTTTAAAGGTCAGTACTGTATTAGAATTTATTACACTGGAGGGCAATTTATTCCATATATTTACAACTCTATCGAAGAAGAAATGCTTAGCTTTGTGTGACTGGAATCGTTTGCCAATTATTTTATACCCATTGCCTCTAGTATAATTCGAGTGATCAACTGTGAAGTATTTATCAAGAGCCATGTTATCATGTCCTTCGAATATTTTGAATACTTGAATTAGATCTCCTCGTAACTTCCGTTTAGTTTGGATAAATAGATTCAGGGCTTCTAAACATTCCTCGTATGGTTTATTTCTCATTCTAGGTATCATCTTTGTCATCCTTCGCTGCACTTTCAAGTTTTTCCATATCCTTTTTATAATACAGTGACCAAAACTGAACGCAGTACTCCAAGTGAGGGCGTACTAAGAAATTATACGAAGTGAGGACAATATTATCGGATTTATAATCAAATGCTCTACCTATGAATCCAATCAATTTATTGGCTTTTTTCACAGCTTCTGTGCATTGTTTGCTTGATTTAAAATCGATTGTTATTATAGCTCCTGAGTCTTTTTCATAGTTTACCCTGTCATGTTGGACATTATTCATGCTATAACTAGCTCTTACATTTTTGCTGCCAATGTTTAGCACTGTGCATTTAATAATATTGAAATCCACTTGCCAAACTTGGGACCAGTTAAACAGTCGATCAAGATCTCTCTGAACTGCCTGTCTTTTCAGTGCTGTATGTGCTCTGTTACCTATTTTAGTATCGTCAGCAAATTTTGAAATTTTACAACATAATCCTTCATTAATATCGTTGATATATATTAAGAAAAGAATAGGAACTAACACTGAACCTTGTGGCATTCCACTTGTAACATTTATCCAGTCTGACTCTTTTCTGTTTATTACAACTCTTTGCTCTCGTCCAGTGAGCCAGTCTTCTACCCACCCGAGAACACTGCCGCTGAAACCATGTGCCTGTAGCTTTTGAAGGAGTCTTTTGTGTGGAACTTTGTCAAAAGCCTTTTGAAAATCGAGGTAAACAACATCAACTGATTTAGTGTCATCATACATGCAGTATATCATTGAAAAAGTCCAGCGGATTCGTGAGGCAAGAGCGATTATTATGTAAACCATGCTGAGAATGTTTGATGAGATTGATTGATTCTAAATGTTTCACAAACTTGTCTCTGATAATAGTTTCAAGCAATTTGCAAATAACTAATGTTAAACTATTTGGGTAGTAGTTTTCTGGCTGTGCTCTGTTGCCTTTTTTGAATATTGGGGTTACGTTTGGAAGTTTCCATTCATGTGGCACCTTGCTGCTCTTAAGTGATAAGTTAAAAAGTTCAGATAAAGGCTTTGATATTTCATTCTGTAGTTCCTTCAAAACACGTGGAGATATTTTGTCCGGTCCCGGTGTTTTATTCTCTATTAATTTGCTAATTGCAAGTAGTACGTCGTGATCGCTAACTGTAATGTCAGTGATTATGCTGTCCTCTTCTATAGGAATGGGGGAAACAACGGAATCGTAGGTATACTTTCTGTTGTAAATACTGACGCAAAGAAAGTATTAAGAATTTTCACCATCATAGTTTCATCTTCAGTGTGCTCTCCGTTATCTGTGATTAAGGGACCGATTGTCGGAGTTACCTTTTTGCTTCTTATGTAACTGAAAAATTCTTTAGGATTTGATTTACTGATACTTGCAATATGTGCCTCAAGGTTTTTCTTACTGCATTTAATTAATTTTTTGGCTTTCCGTCGAAGGGTATCGCATCTATTCTTATCACTTTGACTCTTTGTGATATTATAATTTTTATATGCAAGATTTTTTGCTTCCAGACAATGTTTAATGTCGGAGTTCCACCATTTGGTTTAGAATTTTTGGCAGGCCTTCTGTTGCACATTGAAAAACATAACCAGACAGCACTGTTGAGAGTTTCTGTAAAATAATTCCACGCATCATTGATGTGTAAAGTTTCGGCAACAGGATGCCAGTTACCTGCACCAACAATTGACTTTAATTTCTTAAAATTTGCCCTCTTAAAGTCAGGCACTTTCTCACAACTGGCCCTGACTTTGTCTTCACTGATTTTAATGTTAAATGTAACTGTGCAATGATCACTTGTACTGAATTCTTCTCCTACAATAACATTACTCACTACATTTTCTGATGTGGCTAAGACAAGATCAAGGATGTTAGCTCCACATGTCGGATAGTTTACAAATTGATACAAAGCACTTTCCTGCAAGTTTGTATATAGGTCTACCCCTGTGTGTGAGGATAGTGCTTCTCCCCATTTAGGAGAATATTACAGTGCTTTGCGTACAAGATATTTCGGCAATTTGATTGTAGATTTCATTATCGATGTTGAGTGGCTGACCGGGTGGATGATAAATTAACCCAAGTGTGATTTTATGAGAAGATTCAATTGTAAGCTGAATATAAATAGTGTCAATGTTTTCAATACATGCCTTGGTAATTACGACTGGATGAATCGTGATTTAATATATAACAATACACTGCCCCCTGCTTGATTCTTCCTTTCACTACTGAAAATGTGATAGCCTGGTAAATTAAACTCGGCTAGAAAATCTCTGCTCAGTATTTAGCCACGATTCTCTTATACCAATTACGTCATAATCTTCAGTATAGACAAGGGCCTCTAAATCAGAAAATTTATTATGTAGACTACGTGCTTTTACAAGAAGAGCTTTAATGTGTTTTACTTTCCCATGTGTGAAGCTTTCATTACTTATTGATTCATTGGATCGTATGACATGTACGTTTGCCTCCCTTGATGCTTGTTTCTTCTCTAGAAAAAACTTACGGCATCAGTAAGCAAACGACAGAGATGGGCAGAACCAGTGGCATTCAAGTGTAGGCCATCATTCGCAAATAGTGTTCACTGCTCATAAAACTGGTTCCACGTGTCGATGAACTCAACTCTTTCCTGAAGGCAAAGTGACTTGACCCTGTTATTTATACTAAATGCTTTACTGAAGAAGGCATTCCCTGTACCAATCCTTGGGAGTATTCCTGAAATTAAGATGTTGTTCTCTCTGACCACTGTGCTAGCCAGACGCCCTGCTGGTCCGCTCTGCAAATACCCACAGCTAAGTGCTCTGTTTCAGTGTTTTGCTTGTGTAATTACAACAGTGTGATTGTCCTGAGTTTGGGTGAGTGGTCTGCCTGATTGTCTGGTCGCTAAGTGTAGTTTATGAAGTGTTAATACGGTTTGTTCAACGTCTGTGAGTGTTGGTAGTGGATGAGTGTTTGATTAGCTTTGGGTGATAGACGGTATTGAAGAAGAGACTGTTTATTTCTGTGAATCTCTATGACTGAGTGTAGAGTGCTTAGGACGGCGATCTGCACCGCTTTAAGGTAAAAAAAATATATATATAACAAAAATAGTTTTGTTTTATCTTGTCGCTATCTCTTTGTCCCTGATACGCAATTATTTCAGCCGATTCTCGCCAGAGGGCCAGACGAGTTACTCTCGGAAAACCATAGGAATTTCCGCATTATTTATTTATATTTTGGTCTCAGTACCAATTTCGTATTCATAGATTAAGATAGGATTCTCTGCTCTACCAGTGATCCATTATTTTATCACTGTAAACGATAAAGCAGCAAAACAAGGGATTACGTCAGCGTTTGTGTAGATTTTCGACACCAGGCAAATCTTGCAGTAATTGCCCATCAGTGTTTTTTTTTTTTTCCTTTCTACTTACACAAATTTTTTCAGTGAATTATCTCTCCCATTTCTTTGTAATATATATATATATATATATATATATATATATATATATATATATATATATATATATATATATATATATATATATATATATATATATATATATATATCCCATTGGAACCCGGTGCCCAGAATATTGGACAGAACTGGGATTTTTCAAGTCTGTGTAAATTAGGGAACCCCCGGGTCCCTAGGGACCCATGAGCTTCGCGACTATGAGCCGATAGGCGGAGGGCGGTACGCTTAGTACTCACCCAGTGCCATGCCTTGCCCAGCACCCCTGGGATCCAATTGGATATATATATATATATATATATATATATATATATATATATATATATATATATATATATATATATATATGTATATATATATATATATATATATATATATATTAGAAGGAATGAGACAGTGTTTTTGATTAGTGATATGAATGGTAAAGTTGGGAATGTGAAGGTGGATGGAATAGTTGGTGAGTGGGATGTGCCTGCCGAGATAGATGAGAATGGGAGTGCGTTAGGGGACATTTGTGCTGGGAGGGGGTTGGTGATAGCCAATACCCTCTTCAGGCATAAAATGATCCACAGGTATACATGGCGAGTGATGAGAAGGGTGGGTGGTGAACTGAATGAAAGGAAGGCAATGATTGATTATGTGTGTGTGGATGAAAGGATGCGAAGATGTGTAATGGATGCAAGAGTTTATAGAGGATGGGGGAGTGGACTTTCTGACCACTACTTGGTGGTGGCCAGAATTAGATTTCAAGTAAGATGGAGGAATAGAAGAAAGGAAAGACGAGAGGAAGGAGTAGTGGCAAGGAGAGTGGAAAGGTTAGAAGAGGATGAGAAAAAGGCAGAGTATAAGAGAGAAGTGGAGGAACGATTGGGCAAATATGAATTGGAGCAGATGAGAGACATGGAAGGTGTGTGTAGGATATTTACAGAAGAAATATGTGCAGCATGTGATGTGGTGTGTGGAAGGAAGAGAAGACGGAGGGGGGTGCAAGGAACAGCGTGGTGGACTGAAGAGATGAAACAGGCTGTGGCACAAAAGAAGGAAGCATACAATGAATGGATGAGAAATAGGGGCGTGGAAGAAGTTGAGAGGCGGAAGAGAGAGTTATATGTAGAAAGAAAGAGAGAGGTGAAAAGATTAGTAAGAGAAAGTAAGAAGAGAGTGGATGAGGAATTTGGAAGGAATTTGAGTGTAAAGTGGAGGGACTGTAAGAAAATGTTCTGGAAAGAGGTGAAAAGAGTAAGACAGGGTGGAAGTGAAGTTAGCAGGGGAGTGAAAGATAAAAATGGTAGATTACTAGTGGAGAAGGGAGAAAAAGTGAGCAGATGGAGAGAACACTTTAAGGAATTGTTGAACGTAGAGGATGGAAGTAATGCGAGTATAAGTGGCTGGGGAATGGCTGGGAGAAGGAGGGAAGTGAGAAGACAGGAAGAAATCAGTATGATAGAAGTTGTGGAAGCAATGAAGAAAGTTAAATCGGGGAAAGCCCCAGGAATTGATGGAGTGTGTGGTGAAATGCTGAAGCATGGGGGAGAGATAGTAGTAGAATGGATGTGGAAGATGTGCAGATTGGCCTGGGAGGAAGGTAGAGTCCCGGAGGATTGGAAGTCAGGTATAATTATTCCCTTGTACAAAAGAAAAGGGGAAAAAGAAGTGTGTGGTAATCATAGGGGCATTTGTCTTCTTAGTATAATAGGAAAAGTGTATGGTAGGATACTTATTGACAGAGTTACAGAAAGAACAGAGAAATTAGTTGGAGAAGAACAGGGAGGCTTTAGGAAGGGAAGAGGTTGTGTAGATCAGATATTCATTCTTAGATCTTTAGTGGAAAAGTTTCTAGAGAAGGGAAAGAAGTTATATGCGGCTTTCATGGATTTGGAGAAAGCATATGACAGGGTGGATAGACAAGGATTGTGGAAAGTGTTAAGAATATATGGAGTAGATGGGAAGTTGTTGAATGCTGTGAAGAGTATGTACGATGGTGCGAAGGCTACAGTGCGTGTGGACGGTGAACTAAGTGAATTTTTCTCTTTGAAAGTTGGGTTGAAACAGGGATGTGTCATGTCTCCATGGTTGTTCAGTCTGTACATGGATGGGGTAATAAAAGAGGTACAAGGTAGGGTAGTGGATGTTGGAGTGGCCCTGGTGAGAGAGGATAGTGTTTGGACACTCCCTGTACTGTTGTTTGCAGATGATACTGTGTTGTTGAGTGAAGACGAAGGGGAGCTGCAAGGCTTGGTGGATGAGTTTGGGAGAGTGTGTAAGAAACGGAATCTAAAGGTGAATGCAGGGAAGAGTAAAGTGATGGTCTTTGAGAGAGGTGAAGTCAGTGAATGTACAGCGAGGATGGATGGTGAGGAATTGGAAAATGTGAGTACGTTTAAGTACTTGGGTAGTGTGATGAGTAAGGATGGAAGTTTGGAGGGCGAAGTGCTTGAAAGGGTACAGCAGGGAAGAAAGGTTGCTGGTTCTTTGAAAGTAGTGATAAGAATCAGGGAAGTGAGCATGGAAGTGAAAAAGTTACTACATGACAGTATTGTGATACCAACTCTAACGTATGGAAGTGAAGCTTGGACGTTGTTGGAAGGACACAAGTCAAGAGTGAGAGCAGTGGAAATGAGTTATTTAAGAGTAACGTGTGGAGTCACATGGAGAGATAGGCTGACGAATGAGAATATAAAGGAGCGTTGTGGTGTTGATGTGGATGTGATAGGAAGCGTTATGAGGAACACACTGAGGTGGTTTGGCCATGTGGAGAGGATGGAGGGTGAAAGACTGACGAAGAGAGTGTATGTGAGTGAGGTGGAGGGGGGAAGAGGGAGGGGGAGGCCGAGGATGAGATGGAGGGATGGGGTGGAGAGGTATATGGGAGAGGAGGGTGTGAGTTGGGAGCAGGGCAGTGAAATGGCGGGGGACAGGGCGACTTGGAGGCGATTCGTTTGTGGCCACCCCAAACGGGATTGAGGCGTCTCTCAATAGATATATATATATATATATATATATATATATATATATATATATATTTATATATATATATATATGTGTGTGTGTGTGTGTGTGTGTGTGTATATATATCTATATATATATATATATATATATATATATATATATATATATATATATATATATATATATATATATATATATATAGATAGATAGATATAGATAGATAGATAGATATATATATATATATATATATATATATATATATATATATATATATTCTCTCTCTCTCTCTCTCTCTCTCTCTCTCTCTCTCTCTCTCTCTCTATACTCTTGTGGTAGGTGAGGGCGCTCACCAATCACTCAAGTCACTTACTCGAGGTAGTGCTGCTGTCAGGTGTCTGCCCTTTCCACTCCTCCATCCTTCTTTCCTTCCATCCACTTCTGTCTTCCTTTCCTTCATTCTTTCCTTGTCCTTCTGCCTACGGGTAACTTTACACTCCCTCTTCTGTCTTTCTTTCCTTCATTCTTTCCTCTTCCTTCTGCCTGTGGGTAACTCTACACTGAGTGACAAGCCAAATGGTTTCCTGTACACCAGGAAACCATTTACTACGCTGGGTGGTAACCATATAACCAAATTTTGGCGCCTAGTGGTTTAGTGGGTAATTATTGCGCTCCAGTCGGATTGAGCCGGTGAAGGTTTATATCCAAGGAGTGGTTGGGGTTGATTGCTCATGTAATGTCACTCAGGGATGAGTGAGGCTGGTCACTCTCAAATGTCGGGACCAACTACCTAGCCCCGGGCTCCTACGCTCTTCATGGGGCAATGTAGGATTGGATGGTGGATTGATAGATGATACTCGTATACTCGTATATATTCATCTCAAAAGTAGTAGCAACAAATGAATCGCCCTCACGTTACCTGTCCTTCACCAACAGGCTGCACTTCCTACATCTTACATCCTCTATCTCATGCACATTGCCATCTCATCTTCTCTCACTCCTCTCGCCCCCCACTTCACTCACATACACTCTCCTACCGAATCTCTCATTCTCCACGCTTTCTACATGGTCAAGAATGCACATTAACACACACACACACACACACACATACACACACACACACACACACACACACACACACACACACACACATATATATATATATATATATATATATATATATATATAGTGGTAGATTGGGGCGCTCACCAACCACTCACTCGATGTAGTGCTGCTTTGGGTGTCTGTGCTTTCCTCTCTTCCTTCCTTCCTCTTCTTTCTTTTCTTCATTTTTTTCCTCTTCCTTCTGCCTACTGGTGACTTTACGCTCCCTCTTCTGTCTTTTTTTTCCTTCATTCTTTCTTCTTTCTTCTGCCTATGGGTGACTCTACGCTGAGTGACAAACCAAATGGTTTCCTGTACACCAGGAAACCATTTACTACGCTGGGTGGTAACCGTATAACCAAATTATGACCCCTGGTGGTTTAAGGTGCTCCAGTTAGACTGAGCCTGTATAGGTTTATATCCAAAGGGTGGTTGGGATTTATTGCTCACATAATGCCACTCGGGGATGAGTGAGGCTGGTCATGCTCATCTTAAACTTCAAGACCAACTTGCCCATCCCCGGGCTCCTCCGCTTCTCATGGGGCAACGTAGGATATATATATACATATATATATATATTTATATATATATATATATATATATATAATATATATATATATATTTATATATATATATATATATATATATAATATACTGTAGCAGTAGTTGTGTGTGTGTGTGTGTGTGTGTGTGTGTGTGTGTTTTGTGCAGCCGAAACTACACATTCAAGTCGCACCAAAATTGGCACAAAAATCGCAAAAACTTCCCCGGTGAAAAAACTTGGTCCCATCACGATTGAAAAACTTTTACTATATTTAATAAGCGATCACATTTTGACCAAAAAACGCTGCTTCCGGAGCCCGGGGGCTAAATAAACTGAAGCAGTAGCCTTGTGTCTGTGTGCGTACTTTGGACATGCGTTCGGACAACTTGGGTTCCGTTCCCGAAGCTGCAAATAACACGATCAGTTGGTTAGGTGCCAAAATCTAAGTGACAACGGTACACTAGAACAGCACATAAACGCGAGAGCCTTCAGCAAGAGCAAGTGCGAGGGGCCTGAAGGGACCACGAGCACTTTTGTATATATATATATATATATATATATATATATATATATATATATATATATATATATATATATATATATATAATCATCAGACATTGCAGTTCCACGGCTGAGCAAAGACCTCCTCCAACCTTCTCCACGAATTCCTTGACTGAGCCAATTTCTGCCACGTTTTGCCTGCAAACTTCTTTATCTCATCTTTCTACCTCCTGTCTGGCCTTTTTCTGCTACGCTAGTCCAGTTTGTTTCCTATGATCTCTGTTGCTACACAGCTACACGAAAAACTTGTAAGGAGTAGGTAGTAAATAACACAGCATCTCAAGGGGAACGTGATGGATTGAAGTCTGGGAAACACTGGTTTACACTGTCATCTTATCAGCAGCAGATATGAAACTTGAGGAATAAGGCTAGTCAGGTACGAATATGTAGCGGTGGTAGAGCTCTCATAATGTTTCCCACGTTCCTCTTGATCTTCGCACAAACTGGGACACGACTTTTGTCTTTCACTGTACTAAAGGCTTTTTAAAGAACCATTCATAAAAAGGATGGTCCCTGAATTTGAAAATCGCTAAAATCTATACTCAAACAGAAATAAATTCTCTGCATCTTTCAGTGACAATTATTTACGATATGTACGTGGTTACCTTGACACACGGGATTCCTCTAGCAAAGGAAAAAAGATTCAAGTTTTTCTGGGAGTCAAGATGATAGCAGTAATAATGGCCATGGTTGTGATGACATTACTGGTGATGATTGTAGTGCTGAAAGTTGTGGTAGCAGTAAAAATGAAAATCGTGATGCTGGTCCGTCCATCCATCATCCACTCCTGCGTCACCCCATGAGTAGCGTAGGAGCTCGGGGCTAGACAATTTGGTCCTGACATTTAAGATGTGAGTGACCAGCCTCACTCATCCCTGAGTGGCATTACGTGAGCAATAGATTCCTACCACCCCCTGGATAAAAACCTGCACAGGATCAATCCAGCTGGAGCGCCATAATTACTCACTAAACCACCAGGTGCCATAATTTAATAATATGGTTACCACCCTGCGTAGTAAATGGTTTCCTGGTGTACAGGAAACCATTTGGCTTGTCACTTAGTGTAGAGTCACCCACAGGCAGAAAGAAGAGGAAAGAATGAAGGAAAGAAAGACAGAAGAGGAAGTGTAATCTCACCCATTGGCAGAAGGAAGAGGATAGAATAAAGGAAATAAAGTCAGAAGAGGAAGGAAGAAAGGAAGAGAGAAAAAGGCAGCCACCCGAGAGTAGCACTATGTCGAGTGAATGGATGGTGAGCGCCCCCACCTACCTAATGTAAAGAAAGGAGAAGGAGCACTCAGAGAGAGCAACACCTCCGCCAGCCAACTGATCTAAGGGCCAAATATTTGGCTTTGCCCTGTGACACTGGAATTGAACTGACAGTTCAGAAAATAGAAATACCTGTACGTTCATATCGCCGGACTCCTAACACTCCCGCCAAGTTTGATCCAAATCATATCAAAACTCTATGAGATGACCTTTGACATTTCTCTGTGACCTCGACTTGTGACTGTTTATCAAAATCGATTCCCTTTTTCATTTTTTATCCTGAAGCCTTGCACAAAGTTTGCTCTAAACTGGATATAAACTGCTTAAATTTACCTTTACCATGTAACCATGACCCTTGATCTATTGTTCTCAAAAACGTTAGGTCAGCCCCTGTGGTAATCCCCATCCCTTCCATCAAGTTTGGTTTGAATCAAATGAAAACTCACATCAGCGTTTAGGTCACACGCAGATACACAGGTCAAACTTGATTCTCCACGATTGGTCTGAAATAGATAATTACTGTTTTAACCTAGCCCCGTCATCTTGGTGTTTATCCTGTTGTTCTAAAAAACAATACCTCGGCTCCTTGGTGTCAACCAAATTTGGTAAAAGACATATAAAAACTCTGTTCACACACACACACACACACACACACACACACACACATGTCGAGCAAAACCTAACACCTCTCGCTTCGTGAGCTCTGGTGTAATTATGGTAGCTCCTGTAATAACAGTAGCAATAATACTGTATGCCGAGTCGGTAGTTTTGGTAATGATGATGGTTCTGGAAGTCATGACAGCAACAGCAGTAATGGCAGTGGTGGTAATTACGGTATTTATGGTGACCAGTAAAGTCATGATGGCAGTAGCAGTATTACAGTAGTAGTAGTATTGGTGGTAGTTCTGGAAGTCGCATTGGTAGTAGTGATGAAAGCTTTAAGGTTTTGGTAGCTGTGTTGATGATGGCAAACCCTTGGAGCACATGCAATGGTTGTGGTCTTGATCACTAGTTCAGTGCTGGTGGGTAGGTAGGAATCTATGAGTAGTATTGGCGGATAAGGAGATTCACTGTGTGCAGTGTTGGTGAACGAAGACAGGTTTCAATTGGTGGAAAATTTAAGTACTTAGGTGCAGCGAAGAAAAAAAAAGATGTAAATGTGTTAAAACGAATAAAGTAGAGAAAGCATGCTAACTTTATCTATGAAGGTCTGGGTTAGGAATTCATGTCTGATACAGTGGCCTGTTAAAAACCTACATAATCACAGGTTATGGGTGTGAGAACAGCAATCGTTAATGAACACATGTGGCCTGCACAGATTGGATGGAATAAGCAATGATCAGGTTCGTAACATAACCGTTGATGAAAGGGTACAAAAGAGTGTTCTTCGATAGCTTAATCACATAGAGAGGGTGGATGTTACATAAATACGGTCATGGAAAGGGTATGTTCAAGGTTTCCCAGGATAAAGAAATGTAACACTGGGAAATGACAGATGAGGAATATCTGAGTAAAAGTTCTATTTTAACAAGAGTCCAGATCTCAACCATTACAGAGCTACAGTTTCTGATGATCTTGTGGGTGAAAGTGTCCCTCATAATTCACCCATAAGGTCATCCGTAAGTGTAGTTCTGTAACGATATATATTTGGGCCTCTGTTGATATAGCATTCCTCTTTAAATAGAATACCCCTTTTTATAATTTCTCAAAATTTCTTTTTCCCGGGACACCCTGTATATGAATGAGTCTTAGGGTAGGAAGCGTGGAAGTCAAGAAGGTGGATGGATAATGTCAAGTGCACATCTGAATTTGCGAGTTGTGGAAGATAAGGAAGGAAAAGAACTTGCTAAGGACAAAAATAAATGGATGATGTAGGGTTCGATATACACTTGATAAGGATTTCACATTTTTTCTTAAGTAGCAGTCAACGGAATGGTCAAAACCCAAAGGCATTTTGAAGTGCAATTGTGTGTGGATCGTTTGGTGTGTAAGTTGAATCCAGTAATGATGAGCAGATGGATGTGTGTTTTCTGGGGGGCATCCTGTTGATAACTTTCTTACGTTTGTCCTTTGTTATTCCTGTTTCTGAATCTCTTCCACCCCATACCTCAATGGGAAACGACGATGATGACGATCGTGATATGATGATGATGACAGTTGTGGAGTATCGTAGTAACAGTGGAAAGATAATAGTAATACAATTTGAGCTAATGATTTTGATGACAATGAAAGTAATGGTGCATAGTAATAAAGTGCGGTCAGAGACGACGATGATGATGATGATGATGATGATGACAATGATGACAGTTGTGGTGTGCGTTAATAATAGTAGAAGGTTAATAATATTTAAAACTGAATTGATAATGATGACAGTGGAAGTAGTGGTGCATGGTAATAAACTGTGGTCAGCAAGTATTCAGTAGCCAGTTATATGACTCGGCCAGGGAGCATAAAATCACATACTCTGCACTCCACCCTCACCCTCGCAATTAGTCTAGCATGTCTGTCTCAGCTGAGTCAAAGTCTGGCATGTGTATGCGGGTTCAGGTGCGTGTGCGTTATTATGTATGTACGGCTACATATACCGTATGTGTGATTATTGCTGTCTGCTTCTCGTCATCTGATTTTTTCTCCCCCCCCCCCCTTTTTTTTTTGTCCACCTCGTTTGTTGTTTTTCTCGAGGACAGATGTCGGAGTGTGTTATTACAAGTGCCGCCGCGGGTGATACATACATGACTGCTGTGTGTGTGTGTGTGTGTGTGAACAGCTATCTTGAAGCCAGCCCGTGTCTTACTTTCAACCTCCTTAAATCGCACACATACCTTGAGTAATTTTCCTTGATTGTTCGCTACCGTTTAACCACCAAACATTCCTACTCTCCCTTTTTTCTGCTCATATTTTCAGGTCATCTGCATCTCCACCAGGGACGCCGAGCACCCCAGTCGGTCGTGGAGAAACATCCCAAATATTGCCATTATATCGTGGACCTATTGTTCTGCAAAATGCAAAAACGAGTCACTAAAATCCAAAATATTACCCTCATAGCTATTTGTTCCCGTGTAGCGATATGTTTTACGAGGTAATGAGGGTCTGTAATGGGGTATGTCGGGAGCGCTGACTATCTGGGCCGCATCTTCTGCTCGTCCGGACAGAGTTGTTGTCTGGTTTCGATTGTCGTGTCTCCGGATTTGTCGTGTTGTCATTACGTTGTCGCAGTCTGTGTCCTCACGTCAGGTCTTCTTTTTGTCGCTCCTCTCCGTACCTGTCCCTATCTGTGTCTTGTCGTGTCCACAGACCTGTGCTGTCATTACGTTGTCGCAATCCATGTCCCCACATCAGATCCCTTTTTGTTGCACCTCTCTTTTTCTCCCTCTCACTTCCCCATCCCTTCTTCCATCTACCTCCCGCCTTCCCTTAGCTATCAATAACGCATCTGCAAATGAGCATTGTCCAATTAGGGTCTTGTAATGTCACCTTCAGCTAGGTTAGCTAGGGGTTGTGGAGAGGGAGGAACATGGTAGCGATGAGAGGGCTGAGGAGAGGCGGGTTATCTGACGTCGACATCCGATTGTGACCACTCAAATATTAGGTCCTGGCGGAGGTCGAGGATCACTAGGAGGAGGAACCCGATTTTTTTTCCCTACCTGTCTAACATTACTTTAATTTTTCCTCTTGACCTGCGGCTGCCAGAGAGGTACGGTAGCCGGGTCTTGCATACCGTACCTCCTTTTTCAGTACTTTTTCAATCTCGGACTGCTACCTTCTATATTGATTTCTGTATTACAGGTTCATCTTTCTCTTTCTGCCTCCAGATTTGTCATATTTTTTCCTGATCATTTTTCCTGGAATTCCTATATTTTAACGAGGGCAGGATGACTAGAGAAAAATGAAAAAGTTTGATCATCATGACGTTAAGGGCAAGTAGACTAGTAAATACGATTATTAAAATCTAATTCTGAATCATTAAAAAAAATATAACTGGTAACATTATTCAACTTTGAGAGACTAAGTACACTTGAGTAAAATTCGCGGACTTACTCTCAATTAGAAATTGAAATGCGGAACCTTATGATGTGTTGTCATGCAAATGCCAGGAATTAAGCTCAGACAAGCTTAAGTTTATTACAGGTTCGTGAATTATGCGCAGGTTGTTTGTAACGAGCACCCGAAGGCACCTCTTCCTCCTTGCAAATTAGTAGTTCTCTCTTCTCCTTCCTCTCTCATATACCCATTCCTCGTATTTTGTTTATTTCCTTGCCACATTTCATCCTTCCTTTTAGCTCGTAACGTTTCGCTTGGCCTTTCCTATTTTCCTGATACCTTCCTCTCTCCCATTCTGTCTCGCCTCTTTGCCTTCATCATTTGCATCCGTTGTTTTCACATCCTACGTAGAGTTTTACATAATCTTCGTTTTCTAATCGTTCCTCTACAGATCCTTTTTTTTTTTTTTTATCATCGGTCCCTTCCTTTTTTTCATCTCTCCTTTCTACATTTTGCCACCCTTCTCCTTCCCTCTTTCCTCTCCTCCTCCTCCTCCTCCTCCTCCTCCTTCCCTCCATTTTCCCTCCCTCTTTTTTCTCCTATTCTCATCTTCAGCTTCCCCCCTCCATCTTTGTCACCTCTCCTCGCCCCGTCTTCCTCTTCTCTCTTCATTCCTTCTCCACTAGCTTCTGTTTACTAAGCCTACTTCCTCTCACCTCTCACTCTTTCCTTTCCCTCCTTTTCTGTCATATTTCTAGCTCCTTTCCCCTTTCCCCCTCATTCTATTCTCCCTCCCTCCTTTCTCCCATCCTCTTCCTTTCCCCTCTCCATTTTCCCTTCCGCCACTTCCGTCATCCGTCTTCTTCCTTTTTCCCCATTCCTCTCCAACTTCCCTCTCACTTATATCATGGCTGTTCTTCCCATCATCCTCTTCCCTATCCATCTTCATTCCCCTTCTTCCTCCTTCCTTTCTTTTTCATTCTTCCTCTTACTTCTCTGTGTTCCCTCCCTCCTTTCAGCTTTCCCCCCACCTCACCATTCCTCACTTCATTTCCCTCTCCTCCATTCCTCTCTCTGTTTCTCTCCCGTAGAGTCTTGGCATCTTTCCTTTCCCTGTTGCTCTCACATTTCTTCATTTTCTCTTCCTTTTTATATCATCTCTTCCTTCTCTCCTCTCTCTTCTGCTATCCTTCCTCCTTTTTCCTCGTCCACTTGCAAGTTTTCTTCCCTCATTTTTCTCATCTTCCTCCTTTTTCCTCTTCTTTTACATTTTCCTTCCCTTTCTTTCTTCTTCCCTTCCTCCCTCCTTTCTCCTTCTCTCCCTCCCTCCTCTCCTTGCCCTCCCCACTTCATCAGTGCAGGGGCGTAATGAAAGAGGAAGGGTAAGGGCGCCACAAGATAATCACGTCAGGTTATAAATGCCCCTCTGAACTGGGGTCGGGGGCGGGTAGGACAGGGCAGGCGAGGGTACGAAGGAGGGGGTGAGATATGACGGTTTGGTGGGAGTGTGTAGGTGGGTGGGAATGTCCGGATGAGTGGGAGTTTGTAGATGGGTGGGGATGTGCAGATGAGTGGGAGTGTGTAGGTGGGTGGGAATGTGTAGATGGGAAGGAGTGTGTAAATGGGTGACAGTGGGATTTGTAGGTGGGTGAGACCGTGTAGATGGGTGGTAGTGGGAGTATGGGTATGTAGGAAGGGGAGCGTGTAGATGGATGGAGGTGGGAGTATGTAGAGGGGTGGGAGTGGGTATTTGTAGATGGGAGGGAGTGGGTGTGCGTAGAAAGTTCGGAGTGGGTGTGTGCAGAAGGTTCGGAGTGGGAATGCGTAGATGGATGGTAGTGGGAGTGTGTAGATAAGTGGAGTGGGAGTGACGATGGGTGGGAGTGGGAGTAAGAGAGAGAAGAATGTCTGGATAGCTGGTACATTGGTAGGTGGATGGCTGAGGATGTGTGGCTAGTTCTAGGTGGGGTGGGGGAATGTCTGTATTGGGAGAGAGAAGGTGAATGAATAGGAGTCTCTGAATGGATCGTAATGGATTATATGAATGTATGAGAGTGTGCGGATGGTTTACAGATGGATGGTTGGGAGTACATAGGTGGCTGGTAAATGGTGAATGGAAAATATGGGGTTGTATTAAGTGTGTGGATGGGTGAAAGTGTGTGAATGCCTGACAGAGATTTAGGTAGAATGATGGAAGTGTGTGGATGGATGGAAATGTGTGGACTGCGGGTAAAAGGTTGGGTTGATATGTGTGAGTGTGAATGGTTGTCAGAGGTGAGGTGGATAGATGGAAATATGTGTATCGTTGACAGAGGCTTAGGTGGATGTGTGGGCGTGTGAGGATGGCTGGGGTGGATGCTTGAGTGTGTGTGGATGGATGGTTGAATGAGGGTGTGCTTTTAGGCTGTTGGCTGAGTTTATGGTTGGATGGTTAACCCCTGAAGGAGGAGAGATCTCACAATTTCAGAATAAAGTCGCCTAGCGGTATTCAGAAAGGATTAACCTCTTCAGTCCGATGGTGTATTGTAAACTGTACTCTTGCTATCGGCTTAGGGGGAGAAATCAGGTTCTGAAGGGATTAATTGTGATTAATTCTAACCCCGTCACAGGAAATAATTGATTAAAGTTAACAGGATCGTCCAGAGGCAGCAGAAATAAACTACAAAAATACCTCACTGACTGAAGGGATACGAATGAATACTAACAAATGTATTATTATCACATCGAAACGACTTTAATTCAGGAGCAACTTCTCGTCGCTAACTTTATAGAAATATTTACCATCTTGTTTATACTACTTCCACACTATTTGGTTCAGCTTAGATGTGAAATCCTGTCCTCGACGAGATAAGATTTTTGTCGTGCTGAAAGAATTACAGTAGATGTCTGTGAAGGTGGTCTGAGATGAATGCACGAATGTTTATGGTTAGATAGTTTGATGTCTGTGAAAATGTAAGTAGTTGGCAGGCTGGCTGAGATGTGTGTGTGTGTGTGTGTGTGTGTGTGTGTATGTGTGTGTGTGTGTGTGTGTGTGTGTGAGAGAGAGAGAGAGAGAGAGAGAGAGAGAGAGTAAAAATGTGAGTTGCTCTTTTTTTTTTTTTTTTTTTTTGCCTATAGACCAGTGGGGGCCGAAGCCCCTGGTAATTAGGGCAAATACATTATATATATATACAGTTTCATACACACATGAATACACAGATACATACATTTTTTTTAGTTTTATTGTTATATTTTTATTTTTTTCATATATTTTAAATGACAAAACTTTATATATATATATATATATATATATATATTATATATATATATATATATATATATATATCCAGCCAGCCATTCATCATCCAATCCTACATTGCCCCATGAGGAGGTAGGAGCCCGGGGCTAGGCAGTTGGTCCTGACATTTAAGATGAGAGTGACAAGCCTCACCCATCCCTGAGTGGCATTACGTAAGCAAAAAAACCCAACCATCCCTTGGATATAAACCTTCACCGGCTCAATCCGATTAGAGAGCAATAATTACCCACTAAACCACAAGGCGCCAAAGTTTGGTTATATGGTTACCACCCAGCGTAGTAAATGGTTTCCTGGTGTACAAGAAACCATTTGGCTTGTCACTCATTGTAGAGTCACCCACAGGCAGAAGGAAGAGGAGAGAATGAAGGAAAGAAAGACAGAAGACGGAGTGTAAAGTTACCCGTAGGCAGAAGGACAAGGAAAGACTGAAGGAAAGACAGATAGAAGAGGATGGAAGGAAAGAAGTATGGAGGAAAGGAAAGGGCAGACACCCGAGAGCAGCACTACATCGAGTGAGTGGATGGCGAGCGCCCCACCTACCATATATATATATATATATATATATATATATATATATATATATATATATATATATATATATATACCCGAGAGCAGCACTACATCGAGTGAGTGGATGGTGAGCACCCCCACCTACCATATATATCATCATCATCATCATCAGCCGTTTGAGTATCCACTGCAAGACCGGCCTATCCCGACCGAAGTCGGGACGATACAGCCAATGTATCTCTACCAAGTGGCTTAGGCTGTCTGGTAGAGATTGTATGTAGGGTGAGAAGTGCTTGTAAGTGTAATTGTAGTACTGGAGTGGCTTTGGATGTGTGTGTAGTCTGTGAACCAAGTGTAATCAGCCCGCGCAAACCGACTGGGTGCAAGCATACTTTACAGTAAGCGACACTGGTTCAGCCACAGCACCCCTTGTGTCCGCCAATGCAGTATGTGGCCGGGTGAACACTCCCAAAGTTTATTACCTTGGCGGGGCGCAAACCCTGGTTCACCCATGTACGAAACGCACACTCTACCACTGTACTACAGAGGCTCCACCATATATATATATATATATATATAGAGAGAGAGAGAGAGAGAGAGAGAGAGCCTCTGTGGTACAGTGGTAAAGTGTACGTTTTCGTACACTGAAGAACGAGGGTTCGCGCCTCGCCAGGGTAGTAAATTTTGGGAGCGTTCTTCAGGCCACGTACTGCATTGGCGGACACAAGTGATGCTGTTGTTGAACCAGTGTCGCATATTATAAAGTACGGTATGCTCTTACCCAGTCGGCTTGCCCGGGTCGATTACACTTGGTTCACAGACTACACACACATCCAAAGCCACTCCAACGCAACAATTACACTTACAAGCACTTCTCACCCTACATACAATCTCTACTAGACAGCCTAAGCCACTTAGTAGAGATACATTGGCTGTATCGTCCCCACTTCGGTCGGGATAGGCCGGTCCTGCAGTGGACACTCAAATGGCTGATGAGAAGATATATATATATATATATATATATATATATATATATATATATATATATATATATATATATATATATATATATATATATATATATATATATATATATATATATATATATATATATATATATAGCTTCATACACACATGAATACAGATACATACATATTTTTTCAGTTTTATTTTGTTATATTTTTATTATTTTTCATATATTTTAAATGACAAAACTTGTAAAAAAATATTCAATCTAAAAATCCTGAAACTAATTAACCTAACAGACAAAACGCTAACCTATACTAAAGCCTATAGATACAAATGGCTAAACCTACACTAATGGGAAAAATATCTCAGCCAAGAGAACACCATTGACTGCAGATATGCAGTGCCTTTCTACATTACACACCTGCACTCATCACCTGCTGACTGTCGGTCGAGGCACATGGGTTAATATAGGGCGCATCAGTATATGAAAGAGAACCAGACGAGTCCAGAACTATTCCATGTACGTCAACTGTCGGCCCTAATTAAGAAAATTTATACAAGTAGTTGTACAGCATTTACTTATTTACATGAGGTGAAATACCTCGTCCAAAAGAGTGACTCGTTTTGCGGCCGGCTATAAGAGCGTGGATAGGTAGTAGAATTAAAGAATAAGCTTCTGATTTTTGACTGGGTTGTGAGGATATTGACTATCGAGGAAAGCTTAAAGTTACGCCAGATGACTGCACGAGGGTAAGTAAATATAAGTCTCAGTCTTCCCCGTTAACTCCACCCAAAAAATTGATATTACACCCAGGTCCTTAGTTTTAAGGCTGTGACAGTAGGAATACAAGGGGAGGGAGGGGTAAACAAACGGTAGTATGACCTGCTTGAGATTCTTGACCTATTTATTGAAACACCATCTCACATTTATGATTGTACTAACTTCCATACCTCGTTTGGTATAGTCATTCTCTCTCTCTCTCTCTCTCTCTCTCTCTCTCTCTCTCTCTCTCATGCCATCTGGGTATCACCCAGATGGCATGAGTAAATTATTTATGACTATAGATTTATGGCCATATAAATCATCAGATGAGTGAATGAGTGAATGAGTTGTGGAGCAAGTGAGTGAGCAGGAGAGTGGAGGAGATGTACGCAACTGAGTGCGTGGTAGGCACATAAATGAGTGAGTGAATGAGTGAGCGAATGTTGAAGCAGTGTGTGTTTAGTGTCGCAGTACAGTGAGTATGTGAGTGCGTGTTGGAGTAGTGAGATAGTATAGTAGTGGTGCGGGGTTGGTGGTGGGGTGAGGGTCTGGTGGTCAGGTGTGGCAGGTATAACGTGTGTAGCAGCGCCTCAGGGCTGGCTGTAATAGAATTGTTACTTTAATGGTATTTCTACATTAACGTCTACTCGCGTAGGAAATTATGAGATTTTTATTATTATATTCACTTTTTGCATTTTTTGTGGGTAACACGTAAGTAGGATGCTTCGTATATCGTCCTTCTGTACGTGTTTATGAATGGGTGCTGGGCGTGCAGTGTGAACAAAGTGAACTTGTATATTCACAAAGTCTGTATGACATGAAATTTAAACAAGACTTTGGTAAGTTTGCCACTGAAAGATATTACACAGATACGTTAATACTGATGAGAAGGAAAATTTCTGATTATATATGAGTTATACATCCAGAAACAGAAAATACTGATAAAAATAAATAAGGCTCTGCAATACTCTCCACATACGCACAATGCAGGAGCAAGGCACGGTAATGGGATGTTCAGTGAATGTACGCGCCCGAGTATATCTATCTATCTATCTATCGATAGATAGATAGATAGATATGAAATTATGTATGTCAGTCAGTTCGTGAAATAGTGTAAACTGAGATGGGTTAATTTAGGTTTGGTTAATTGAGGCTCTGGTTAGATTAGGCTAGGGTAATCTAGGTCAAGTTTAGGTAAGGTTAGGCTACATTAGTTAGGTTAGGTTAGGTCTGAGTAATTTAAATGAACTCTTAACATAACTTACCCTTCATCTTAATTAATCTAACCTAACCTTACCTAGTTTAATATAACCTTAACATAACTAGATTATCCAAGCCTAACCTAACCGCAGCCTAAATTAATCTAACCTTAATTAATCCATTCCAATTTACATTCATTTAACGAATTGAATAGGCATTTCACGATTTTTTTTTTTTTAGTAACAACGGAGGAAGGAAAAACAGATGAATAGAATTAAAAATAATCCATACACCAGATTACTGGTGTCCTCTGTTCATAAAATATCTGTAACAGTTAGACTTGAACAGCTGTGGGTTGAAATTTGGAGGGAAACAACTCTGGGGAAGCGAGTTCCAGAGAGATGCAGTTCGGGGAATGAAAGAATTCTGATAGGCAGAAGTTCTGCAATATGGTTGAGTGACATTCCAGTCATGAGCGCTACCAGATGCCCGTGTAGCACGAGGGAAGGCATGGACAGGTGACACCATAGACGCAACTTCGTCTGAGCATTGCCCAAAAAATATCTGTACAATAATGCAAGGGAGGCAACATTCCCTCTTACTTGTAGGGGAGGTAGTTTATTTGTAACGGCAAGGTTGTTAATAATTCTAACAGCTTTGTTCTGAATTTTATC
This sequence comes from Coenobita brevimanus, assembly GCF_032717465.1. Lineage (NCBI taxonomy): Eukaryota > Metazoa > Arthropoda > Malacostraca > Decapoda > Coenobitidae > Coenobita > Coenobita brevimanus. The sequence continues at coordinate 16,567,131 of NC_137029.1, read as the reverse complement.
TAGTTGTTTTAATGCAACCTCACCACATCCATTCCACAAGGGTGAGCAATATTCAAGCTGAGAGCGCACATAACTCTTATAAACTATAGCCAACTGCTCATCAGCGAAGAAGTTACGGACTCTGTACAATAACCCAAGTTTCCTAGAGGCGGTTTTAGCAAGTGATCTAACATGAGAGGTCCAGCTGAGGGCATTGTTAGGTGAGACGCCAACAATTTCAATACTTTTGGAGATGGGAATATCAGTGGCAATGAAGATAATGTACGAATCTGGCAATATCTGGCTATAAGTAAATTG
>NC_137029.1:15771834-15954334 GCF_032717465.1 Coenobita brevimanus | reverse complement strand
TTATTGGCCTCCCTTCCTAGTTTTTCTATTTCTTCCTTTTGCAAGTGCATTTGCTTCTTTATTTGATCAATTTCATTTTTGAAAGCCATTTCTGGTTTGTGTACACGTTCAACCAGTCTATTGTGAGTCTCCACTTCAACGAGTTCTTGGTAGAAATCATCATTTTGCTTTTTACTTTTATCCCTTTTCTTTTCCAAATTTGCTTTACTAAAGTATGTATCCATTTTGCAATACTAAAAGAACAGAGTATGTACTTACAGAGTATGTACATTTTCCCCGTGTTGCTGTAGTCTAAACAAACCTCAGCTGACTCAGCGCATTTTTTCCTGATGGTTCATTTTTCTGTTTGAACAAGTCTTGTTTAAACTTATTATTTTTTTTACTTTTAATAATGAAAAATCATTTAGTCTAACCTGGTACAGAGCTTGACTCATACAAAGATACTAATTTAGGTAATGCCACTGGCCGTGTTGGTTCGGTACGGAGCACCGATGTCAGACATCTGCCTCGGATGACTCCCTCTGTGTGTGTGTTCTTACCTAATTGTATCTTTACAGGAATGAGTCAAGCTCGTACTGTCCCGTGTCTTAAACCATATTTATCGTACATATCCTTAAATTGGTGAATTGTTTTGACACACACTATTTCATTCGGTAGTGCATTCCATTGAGCAATTGTTCTGTTTGGGAAACTGAATTTCCTTACGTCTTTATCACCTCTCTTCTTATGCAGTTTTTTGCAGTGTCCTCTTGCTGATGCTTCTCCATATGTTAAGTAATCCTTTATGTCTATTTTCTCCTTTCCTGATATGCACTTATATAGCATTATCATGTCACCTCTTTTCCTTCTCTCCTGTAGTGTTGGTAGATTCAGTTTATTTAGTCTTTCTTCGTAGCTTAGGTCCCTTAAGCTTGGTATCCATCTTGTAGCGGCCCTTTGAACTTTTTCAATCTTGTCTATATGCTTTTTGAGATGAGGACTCCAGACTACTGATGCATATTCCAGGGTTGGTCTAATGAATTATGTTATTATCCTTCTTAGCATGTCTTCATTTATGTATGTGAATGCTATTCTCATATTTGCAAGCAGTGTATACATGTTCCGTACCTTCTCGCTGATGTGGTCAGCCAGAGATAGTCTGTTATTGATAATCACACCTAGGTCTTTCTCTCTTTTTGATGTGTATAGGGTTTTATTTCCTAACTTATAATCTCAATCAGGTCTTTTTCCACTTTTACCAAACTTGATTACATGACACTTGTCCACATTGAATTCCATTTGCCATGTACTACTCCATTCATGAAGTTTATTTAATTCTTCTTGTAGCTCCCTACAAGAGTCTGTGCTAGTAATTCTCCTTTGTATTTTTGCATCATCTGCAAACATATTCAGATAGCTCTCATTTCCAGTGTTACTGTTTATATCATTTATGCACACTAAAAACATGATTGGTGCCAGCACCGAACCCTGTGGTACTCCACTAGTCACTTCTTTCCACGATGAGTAGTTTCCTCTTAGTACTGTCCTCATTTCCCTTTTTATGAGAAAGTCTTGCATCCAACAAAACAGTTTGCCTCGAATTCCTCCTTGATGGTACAGTTTCCATAAAAGTCTTTGGTGTGGTACTGTGTCAAAAGCTTTCTTGAAATCTAAATAGATACTGTCCACTCATCCTTCCCTTTCCTGTATTGTGTTTGTTACTCTGTCATAGTAGCTCAACAGATTAGTAACACATGATTTTCCTTTTCTGAAACCAAACTGTCTTTCTGTTATCATACTGTGTTCTTCTAGATGATTTACCCAAGCTTTTCTTATAAGTTTTTCTAATACCTTGCTTACAACACTGGTCAGTGATACTGGTCGGTAGTTGAGAGGATTTTGTCTATTTCCTTTCTTGAATAAGGGGACTATATTTGCTTTTTTCCAAATATCAGGTAGTTTACCTTGACTCAAGGATTTCTTGAAAATTAAAAATAATGGTTTACTTAACTCCTTTGCACATTCTCGTAATACCCAACATGAAATTTCATCAGGACCACTTGCTTTTCCTCTGTCTAATCTACTTAACTCCTCCTGTATTACTTTTTCTGCTATTTGTATATCTGGTAGTATGTGTGGACATGCGTGTTCCACATAGTCCCTCTCAAAAATTTTTTCTTCTGTAAAAACTAATTGGAAATTCTTATTTAGTGCTTCACAAATATCTTTCTCTTGTGTATAAGTGATTCCCTCGTCCGTAATGGATTGTATTATATCTTTTACTTTGGTTTTGCTTCTGATATAGCTGTAAAACAGCTTTGGTTGATCATTACTTTTATTTATTATATCCTCCTCAAACTGTTTTTGGGCTTCCCTCCTTATTCTTGTATAGTCGTTTCTTGCCTGATTGTAATTATTATATGCCCTTTCACTATTGTGTCTTCTGTATCTATTCCACAACAAATCTCTTCTTTCTTTTGATTTTTTACATTCTGTATTGAACCATTTCTGTATTTCCTTATCTGCTTCTTTGTGCTGTGGGATGTACTTCTGGACTCCTATTTCATAAAATTCACAAAAATTTTTATATACAGCATTTAAATCTTGTCCTCTAAGCTCATTTTCCCAATCAACTTCTAAGAAATACTTCTTTAGGTCTTGATAATTTCCCCTTTTTATAGTTTAGGCTCTTTTTGTAACTGTCATTGCTGTTTACTATGTCATATGCTATCCTGAAGTTATAATTTAGTACTGCATGATCGCTTTTGCCGAGTGGAGGGTGATATATTAAACTGTCAATGTCATTTTCTTGCCTAGTAAATATTAGATCTAGCACTGAAGGTACATCAAGTCCTCTTTTTCTGGTGGTTTCCCTCACATGTTGCGTTAAGAAAAACTCTTGTACGAGATCCAGGAGCTTTTGGTCCCAACAGCTTTCTTGGCTATTTATATCTAGAGTATTCCAATTTATATTTGTATTGAAGTTCCCAGTTAGTATAATTCTTTCCGATTTCTCTTCCATTTTATGTAGCAATGATCTTATACTCTGAATTGTACTCTCTGCCAGGTCCTCATATTCGTCTCTTTCCCATGTGTTTGATCTGGGTGGCATGTACAAATTGGCTACAATTACTTTACCTTCAGATGTGTCGATCTCTACTGCAATCAGTTCTACTTGTGATGGTATATCTAGGTTTATTTCCTTGACTTTTAGATTTTTCTTAGTTAATATTATAATTCCTCCTCCTTTTTTTAAATTTCTGTCTCTTCTCCATATATTGTATTCCTCTAAGTTTAGTATGTCATTGGATATCCTTGGTGTTAATTTTGTCTCAGTTAGGCATATTATTTGTGGTTCATTTTCTCTGACATAATCATTCATCTCTAGTAATTTAGATACCATTCCATCCACATTTGAGTACATCAACTTTATCATCTTGTTTATATACTTGTCATGACATGGGTTCAGTCCCAAGTAACATTAAGGCAATAGATGTGTTAAGGTATACTGCCTGGTTTTTATGTCCTGTTCCTTTGTTGGTGCTTTACTTCCGGTCTGGAAAGAGGACCCCGCTCAGTCGCTAGTGTTTTTAGGATGAGGAGTCGAGCTAAAAACACTCAGCATAACAGATAGATACAGATGTAGATAGATTGATAGATAGATAGATATACGTATGTTACATGTTATGCTGAGTGTTTTTAGGTCGACTCCTCGTCCTAAAAACACTAGCGACTGAGCGGGGTCCTCTTTCCGGACCGGAAGTAAAGCACCAACAAAGGAACAGGACATAAAATCTAGGCAGTATACCTTAACACATCTATTGCCTTAATTCTAAAACCGTTACAATATGATACAGAGTGATATATGAGATACAGGATACAGGGACACAGAGTTAGGCTTTGATAGCACAAAATACAGTTGCACTTAACACACGATATGATGCATGTATACCAATGTCTTTAGTTATATATATGTAGATACCCGTCTTTCATTTAAACCCAAAATATATATACACTCGATAACAAGGGGAATACACAAGGTTAACAGTCCGTGGGAGGAATATTACTATAACGAAGACAGGGTGCGGATCATGACACTCGGCACAGTTACCAAGTCGCGGTGTTCTCTTGGTCGAGGCTTTTTGAATATTAGTGTAGGCCTAGTTATTTGTCTCTTAGGATTTAGTATAGGTTAGCGATTTGTCTGTTAGGTGATTAGTTTTAGGGTATTTAGATTAGGTATTTTGTTTATAAGTAATATAAGGTTAAAAATATAAAAAATAAATAAAAATCATAAAAATAAAACTACAAAAAAATAATAAAATAAAAATTATTATATATATATGTACGTGTGCATGAAAGTGTGTATGTTCATATGCATGGATGTGTGTATGTATGTATGTATGTATATATATATGTTTGTATATATATGTATATATATATGTGTCAATATATATACATATATATATATTTGCCTTAATGACCAGAGGCTTCGGCCTCAATGGTCGATAGGCAAAAAAAATTTTTAAAAAAAAAAAAAAAAAAAAAACACAGGCTTTTGATTCTCCCGCACACCCTGATCGTCATTCACAATTACGGGAAGTTCTTTTATTCTGGGCAGGTGATATTACTCTACTACTTATGATTAAATATTTTCTACTCTACTGGGTATGTAATTCTGTTGGGTTAATAACAATAGTCACTGGTTTTATATGGATCACACTCTGTCACTGTTCACTGTTCCTCTTCCCCTGGCTTATTTTCGGTATAAGGGGCGTCACTTATTTACCCGTGTTTCCTGGGTTGTTTCACTCTGTCACTGTTCGAGTGGGAGGACCTCAGGGGGGACTCTGCCTGTAACAGGCAACACACTACCCGCAGGGGAGTCACTGCTCGGGTCCGAGCCATCAGTGAGTTGCAGGGAGGCCCTCCTGTCTGGGGGCCTCGACCTGAAGGGAGACCCTTACCTCGGGGTCTCGTCGGTGGGGTGCAGGGAGGCCCTCCTGTTTGGGGGCCTCAACCTGAGAGGTGGCCCTTGGGACTGGGGCCAAACAGCTGGAGGAGGCGGGCCTGACGTCGGCGGCTCCGCAGGGTGAGGGAGTCGGGGTTGCCCTCGCCTGTAGTCTGCTGGGCTCGCCTGGGGGTCCTGGGGGTGCGGTCGTCTGCCAGGGGACGTGCCGTCAGGGTTGGACTGCAGCCTCGTCTCCTGCTGGTGCCTGTGAAGGACAGAGATTTCCCAGGAGTGGGAGGCAGGTCCAGTCTCAGACTTTGCCTCCACTCTGGTGACACCTACGGGGCAACACTCCCGGGTGGTGTCGAGCAGTTCCCACAGAGGAACGTGGTAGGTTGAGTATACACAGAGACCATGTCCTCTCCTACATGCAGGGAGGGAAGCACAGAGGCGACTCTCTCTCCTGGGTCTGTCACAGCCGTGGCTCCAGGTCTTTTTACCCTGGGACCCACTTTTAGCTGTCGGCTAGGGCCTCCTGCCCTTGGAGTGGCTGAGGGTACTAACACCTCGTGGCTCACTAAAAGGCCTCCTGCCCTGGACGTGGCTGAGGTACTGACGCCTCTGTGCACACTAAAGGGCCTCTTACCCTGAAAGTGGCTGAGGGCACGGACACCTCTGTGCACACTACTGGGCCTCCTGCCCTGGACGTGGCTGAGGGCACTGACACCTCCGTGCTCACTAGAGGGACTCTTTCCCTGGAAGTGGCTGAGGACACTGACACCTCTGTGCACACTGCTGGGCCTCCTGCCCTTGAGGGGGTAACTATGGCCGTCGCCAAAACATTATTTGGGACTGAAACCTGTTCAGTCCCACCCCACTTTTGGCGATGGTTGTCCCGCCTGCAAGGTCGTTGCCGATCCTTGTTCACCTGGTGTCGGGACAGTTGCGGGGAAAAAGGGCGCAGGTCAGTAGTGGACGGGTGACCCTCTTGCCCTGGGTCATTAGCCCCCCCGTTGTGTCTTCCTGGGGTGGTGGTGTGGTGGTGGCCCGGTGGTGGGGTGGGGGGTGGCTGGGTGGGTGGTCCGGTGGCAGGCATTTTACTACCGTCTTTGTCGAAAAAGTCACGACCTCATGACTGCAGGTGGTAGGTGGTGGAGGTGGACGTCTTGTGGGCCAGGGTGAGTGTGGTAAAGACTACATATTATATAGATAGATAGATAAATAGATAGATAGAAGCAGGGAGTCAGATGATGAGAGGTGTTGTGTCTGCGAGAATCGAGCAGTGCTAAACATGCTTACACACTCTGATGCGAGGAATGCTTGAGACAGCGTCTAGTGGCCATATACACACATACACACATGCTTACACACAGGCTGCGTGAACTTTCCATCCACGAGGAACACACGTGACACACCCCTGCTACACCAGAATTTAGGAAAGAGAGCTCAGACGGAGATTAGCCACCGAACAGGCAAGAGAGCAGTAGACAGGCCTCAGAGGAGACAGGTGATGGGAGAAGGGCTTGGCAATTTGAGAGAGAGACAGATAGCGAGACAGGGAGGTAGCTACCCGGGACTTATACTCGTCCGTGTGAGAGACTTGTTAATATTTCCAAGACAAATAAAAATAGTCCCATACTATTCTTTACCTCTCCTGTCACTGCATGACATGAGGTGTTGTAGGAGGTTTGCCTAGTGGTGGGATATGTTGTTCGGCTCCCGATGGGGGTTGAGAGAGAGACAGATGGAGGATGGATGTTCTGTCTGGCATAGGAGGCGGAGAAGGTGGGGTGTCCCCCGAATCCTGATGGGTGGTTGGTCGCGAGGGAGCCAGTGGACTCTGGTAACCTTCATCATGGTGGTTGGTGCCTGGTGAGGAGACAGTAGCTATATGCTAGAGAGTGATGGAGGGTTGGTGCTTTTATGGGGAATGGGTCTGTGGGAGGAGCATTTCACTTTGGGGAATTGGGATTTGGGAGGATTCCATCGTGCTTGGTGGAGAGGAAGGGTGATGGGGGAGGTGTTTGGGGGAGGGGGGGTTTGTGGTGGTGGGTGGCAGGCCGGGCGTGCACTGGGGGGTGGTGTTGGAGTGTATCTGGATGGTGGGCATGAGAGGCAGCCTGATCTGGTAGTGGTGGTGGTGAGTGTGGGTGTGGGTGGTGAGGGTGGTTGTGCACGAGGTGGTGGTGAGGGTGGTTGTGCACGAGGTGGTGGTGAGGGCATGCAGCTGTTGGGGGGTGAGGCGGGTGGGAGTGCGGTGTGGCGTGTATAATGGGCATGGTCGCGGGGGAGGGGGGGGGTGTTTGATGGGGTAGGTAGGGGAGTGGTGCGGGTGCAGGTGGCAGGGGGGTGAGAAGTGAGGTGTGAGGAGGTGGCGGCTTGAGGCGGCGGTGGTGAGGTAGGTGGTGGAGGCGATGTGGTGTGGGAGGTGGTAGGAGGATGGGTGGTAGAGAGGGGTGTGGGAGGCGGTGAGTGGGTGGTGGTGCTGGGCGGGGGTGGTGATGTGGGCGGTGGAGGTGGTGAGTCGGGATCAGGTGTTATGGGGGGTGGTGTGGTTGTTGGTGAGGTGCTGGGTGGGGGTGAGAAGGAATAGGAGTAGGAGTCTGGGGGGTAATTCTCAGAAATGTCTGTGTGGCCAGGTGTGCAGGAAGAGGTGCAAGGCACGCGGGTGTGGGGGTGGTCATTGTTGGGTGGGTGGAAGGGTCGCACGTGGCGATTGCGATACGTGCGTTGTTGGCCTTGCTGATTTATGATTACTTGATAGGGGTTGGGGACTCGGGTTATGGTGAAAGGGCCAATGAATCGGGGTGAGATCTTATTGGGGGTAGGGAGGTGCCCCACGACAACGGATTGGCCAGGTTTGTATGGGTTGGTGTGGTTGGTGTCGGGTGTAAGGTCCTGTTGTGTTTGTAGGTGGTGGAGGTGGCGTTTGAGGTGGTGGAGAGGGTCAGTAGTGGGGGGCAGGGTGGGTCGTTGGAGGTGGTGGCGGAGGGGTAAGAAAAGCAGGGTTTCCCCGAAGACTCGTTCGTGTGGTGCTATGCTATCTTCTCGTGGGTATGTGTTTAGGCCCCATTGTACTGTCTTGACATGGGCAGGCCAATCTTCATTCCCTGTTTGCATGATGTGAGTGCGGACCTGATTGAGGAGGGAGGGATGACTTCTTTCACAGATGCTGTTGCCTTGGAACCAGTAGGGGGATGAGTGGGAGATGTGGAACCTGAATATTTTTGCTAACTCTTGCCAGACTTTTCCTGTGAACTCTGGTGCATTGTCTGAGTGCCAGGCCTGGGGAATGCCAAAATATGGGAATATGTGGCGAGTTAAAGCATCAGCGACGGACACTGCACTGTGATCTTTTGCGGGGCATGCAATGATGAATTTGGAATGGACGTCCATGAAGGTGATTATGTATTTATACCCTGTTTTGGGCGTGAGGGGGCCGACGATGTTGAGGGAAAGTAGTTGCCAGGGTTTTGTTGCTGTTATTTTGCCTGAGGGGCTGGGTGTGCGGGTGATGTCTTTCCCTAAAGAACAAGCGTGGCAGGATTGTATAATGTTCTTGGCAATGGTGGAGGGGTTTGGTGTCCAGTACATGTCACTGAAAACTTGGACGAGTTTCTTAGTGCCCAGGTGAATGCCATTGTTGGCGTGAAGGTGCAGCATGGTGTCGTGGGCGGTGGTGGGGCTTAGGACGATGTGGCCGTTGGGGTCGAACAGGTGTTCACCGTGCAGGTGGAGTTTGTTGAAAGTGTTTGGCGGGATCCAGGTAGGGCGTTGCTTATTGTGCCACATTTGGATAAGGTCCAGTTCTGCTGAGATGGCATTGATGGGTAATCGGGAAAGGGCGTCTGCGTTTGTGTGGAGCTTGCCTGGACGGTATGATATCTCAAAGTCGTATTCCTTGAGAGCTTCTCGCCATCGTATGAGTTGTGCGTTGGTGGTGTTGGACTGGCGTAACCACTGTAGGGATTGGTGATCGGTAATGATAATCACATGGGTGCCTGAGATGTACAAGCGGAAGTAATCGAGTGACCAGATAATTCCCAGGCATTCACGTTTGGTGGCCGCGTAATTTCTCTCCACGGGGTTTAAGGTGTGGCTGGCACAGGCGATGATATGCTCATGGCCGTCTTGGACTTGAGCAAGGACAGACCCTATGGCGAGGAGTGAGACGTCGGTACATAGATGGAAAGGCAGGTTGTAGTCTGGGAAGGCGACGACTGGGGCGGAGGTCAGTTTGGATTTGAGGGTGGTGAATGCATTCTTTCTGGGTTCTGTCCAGACGAAAGGTTCTCCTTTCTTGGTGAAGTCGTGCAAAGGTTTGGCGATGTCTGCAAAACCTATCATGAAACGCCGGTAATAGGAGGTTAAACCTAGGAATGCTCTGGTTTCATGCACATTGCGGGGTAGGGGGATGTCGGCGATTGCACGCAGCTTGTAGGGGGTGGGAGAGATGCCCTCTGCATTGATCAGGTGTCCGAGGAAGGAGACTGAATGTTCTGCTAAAACACATTTTGTGGATTTTAGTTTGAGCCCGGCCTGGCGTATATGCTGGAATACCTGTTTGAGGCGGTGGAGGTGGTCGGCCCAGGTATGGCTGAAGACGATGACGTCGTCTAGGTAAGCCAAACAGGTTTCCCAGGTGAGTTCGCTCAGAACAGATTTCATGAGGTGGGAAAATGTGGTGGGGGAGTTGCAGAGTCCGAAGGGAAGGACGTTAAACTCATAGTGCTTCCCGTTTGATGTTGAGAAGGCGGTTTTGTGTTTGTCATCGAGGTGGACTGGGACTTGCCAATAGCCTGATTGCAGGTCTAGGGTAGAGAACCATGTCGATCCATGGAGGGAGTCTAGAGAGTCGTTGATCCTGGGTAGTGGTGTGGCGTCTTTGATTGTAACATCATTCACTCTGCGGTAATTGATGCAGAAACGCATGGTTCCGTCCTTCTTTCGCACGAGTACCACAGGTGAGGACCATGGGCTAGTGGAGTTTGAGATGACACCGGCATTGAGCATATCCTGGACTTGCCGGTCTTCTTTTGCCCGTTGTTTGGGTTTTTTTGGCGTGATGGTTGGCGAATGTGAGGTCCTGTAGTATGAATCTCGTGGCTGAGATAGGTGGTGTGGCCAAGATCGGTTGGGCCGGCAGAGAATAGGTCCTGAAAGTCCAGGAGTAGTTGGTGGAGACTGTTTGTTTGGGAAGGGGATAGATGTGATGGTAGGTTGGGGAGAGTGGGGTGACTGGGGGGTGGTGCTGAGCACGGTTCTGCTTCTTCTGTATCGCCAATGATGAGTCCTCGTGGCAGAGTTAAAGGTGTTGTGGTGAGGTTTGCGATATGGATTTGGTGGGCGTGGGGGGGAAGGGAAGTGGGGGAAACTAGACAGGATGATAGGGGTCCGGTGGGTTTGACTGGTGAGAAAAGGACTGATGTACCTGAGGGTCTGGTGAGTGTCACCCAAGCTTCGTGGTGAGGTGGAATGGTAATAGTGGAAGCAATAGTGGCAGGGAAGGATGGAGAGGGGGGGAAGTAAGGGTGGAATGGGAGATGGGGATGGAGGGGGATGAAGTGAGGCATTGAGTAAGGCTGGGGTGGGGTTACATGTACAGGTGGGTTGGGGCGGGTGAGTGTTGTGGGGGGGGAGGTGTGGGGGTGGTGGTGGTGTTTTTCGTTTTCCTTCGTTGTTGTTGTTTTTTTTCCTTGTTGATGGATGCTTGGTTGGGGCAGACTGGACTGAAGTGGAGGCGACACTAATGACAATCGATGGTCGCGTGGAGTTTCTGAAGGAGGTCCAGCCCAAGATATCCATCATATTGATTACATGTAGAATCAAATATGATGACTGGGTGGTTGGTAGAGACTCGTTGGTGAGTGCTGGTTTGTAGGGCCCAGGTTTCCCCACAGATGGGTAGGGGGCCATCCCCCGCATCTACGAGGTTGGCGGAAGTGGGGAGGAGTGGGCCGAATGCTGAGGTGTGGCGGGAGTAGAAATGGGAGTAGAGGCATGACCTGGCTGTTCCCGTATCCACCAGTAGTCTTGCCTTGGCCCCGTTTAGCAAATCTTGTTGTAGACTGGGGGTCTGTAGTTGTGTGAGGTGGCCTCCGCCACCGTGGGGAGGTGCGGGGGCGGGCCTAAAAATCCATCTGCTGAGGTTGGGTGTGATCATCATGTTCGTCGTCGTCCGGTCCTGGGTAGAGTAGTGGCGGCGCGTCGTCTTCCTGGGCGGCGGCGTCTAACGAGGAGACTTTCTTACGCCCCTAGTGGAAATTCCTGCTCCTGCTTGCCTTGAGTTGCTCTCTTATGTTGTGCAGGGGACAGGTGCGACTGCAGGCTGTGAATTCCCAAGGGTTTATGGTAATTAAGTTGCCTTGTTCCCTGGGGTTTGGGCACTTCTTTTGTGGGTAAGCCCTGGGCACTGTAGGAGACGGCTCTGTAGGCGACTGGTGAGGCGGCGGCTTAGGTTTTCGTGGAGGGTTGTGACTTGTGGGGAATCTTGTTATTGCGTGAAAGGGTTGTGGTGTGGGACAGGCGACAAGGAGACGTCTGACGAGTTGCAGGTCCTGACCCATGTCCCCTGAGGGATTATAGATAGAGAAGTGCTCCCTGACTGTGCTAGGGAGAATCCTCAGCAGAGCATTAAATGTGTGAGTATCCCGAGTATTAATTGCTGCCTCGGGATAAGCGGCGCTGACTAGGCGCCGAGCCTGGACGAAAGTGTCGTCTAGGTTACCGTTGTAGGTGAGGGCGTTGAGCTGCGAGAGAGTGACAACTCTGCCCATGGAAGGCAGGAAAGCCTGTCTCACAATTTGCGTGAACTGGTCCCGTCCCATGTCAGTTCTGGAACGACTTTTGGTACGACAGTGGCGATTATTTTTCCCAGGTTAGGTAGTGTGACCGCAATTTTTTCCTTGTCCGAGTCAGACCTTATGTCTAAGAGGGGTTTAATCACATCTAAATACACATCATTGTCACATTGGTCCGGGTTGAATTTCGGCAATTGAATGTGCGGTTTGGCTGCCATTGTGCAAGTTTCCTTTTTCGTTCCTCCGTGCTTTTACTCGGATCCAGAACCACTGCTTGCCACCAGTGTTATGCTGAGTGTTTTTAGGTCGACTCCTCATCCTAAAAACACTAGCGACTGAGCGGGGTCCTCTTTCCGGACCGGAAGTAAAGCACCAACAAAGGAACAGGACATAAAAACTAGGTAGTATACCTTAACACATCTGTTGCCTTAATTCTAAAACCGTTACAATATGATACAGAGTGATATTTGAGATACAGGATACTGAGACACAGAGTTAGGCTTTGATAGCACAAAATACAGTTGCACTTAACACACGATATGATGCATGATTACCAATGTCTTTAGTTATATATATGTAGATACCCGTCTTTCATTTAAACCCAAAATATATATACACTCGATAACAAGGGGAATACACAAGGTTAAGAGTCCGTGGGAGGAATATTACTATAACGAAGACAGGGTGCGGATCACGACACTCGGCACAGTTACCAAGTCGCGGCGACACTTTACACAGGCTTTTGATTCTCCTGCACACCCTGATCGTCATTCACAATTACGGGAAGTTCTTTTATTCTGGGCAGGTGATATTACTCTACTTCTTATGATTAAATATTTTCTACTCTACTGGGTATGTAATTCTGTTGGGTTATTAACATTAGTCACTGGTTTTATATAGATCACACTCTGTCACTGTTCACTGTTCCTCTTCCCCTGGCTTATTTTCGGTATAAGGGGTGTCACTTATTTACCCATGTTTCCTGGGTTGTTTCGCTCTGTCACTGTTCAAGGGGGAAGACCTCAGGGGGGACTCTGCCTGTAACGGCCAACACACTACCTGCAGGGGAGTCACTGCCCGGGTCCGGGCCGTCGGTGAGTTGCAGGGAGGCCCTCCTGTCTGGGGGCCTCGACCTGAGGGGAGACCCTTACCTCGGGGTCTCGTCGGTGGGGTGCAGGGAGGCCCTCCTGTCTGGGGGCCTCGACCTGAGAGGTGGCCCTCGGGACTGGGGCCAAACAGCTGGAGGAGGCGGGCCTGATGTCAGCGGCTCCGCGGGGTGAGGGAGTCGGGGTTGCCCTCGCCTGTAGTCTGCTGGGCTCGCCTGGGGGTCCTGGGGGTGCGGTCGTCTGCCAGGGGACGTGCCGTCAGGGTTGGACTGCAGCTTCGTCTCCTGCTGGTGCCTGTGAAGGACAGAGATTTCCCAGGAGTGGGAGGCAGGTCCAGTCTCGGACTTTGCCTCCACTCTGGTGACACCTCCGGGGCAACACTCCCGGGTGGTGTCGAGCAGTTCCCACAGAGGAACGCGGTAGGTTGAGTATACACAGAGACCATGTCCTCTCCTACATACAGGGAGGGAAGCACAGAGGCGACTCTCTCTCCTGGGTCTGTCACAGCCGTGGCTCCAGGTCTTTTTACCCTGGGACCCACTTTTAGCTGTCGGCTAGGGCCTCCTGCCCTTGGAGTGGCTGAGGGTACTAACACCTCGTGGCTCACTAAAGGGCCTCCTGCCCTGGACGTGGCTGAGGTACTGACGCCTCTGTGCACACTAAAGGGCCTCTTACCCTGAAAGTGGCTGAGGGCACGGACACCTCTGTGCACACTACTGGGCCTCCTGCCCTGGACGTGGCTGAGGGCACTGACACCTCTGTGCTCACTAGAGGGACTCTTTCCCTGGAAGTGGCTGAGGGCACTGACACCTCTGTACACACTACTGGGCCTTCTGCCCTGGACGTCGCTGAGGGTACTGACACCTCTGTGCTCACTAGAGGGACTCTTTCCCTGGAAGTAGCAGAGGGCACTGACACCTCTGTGCACACTGCTGGGCCTCCTGCCCTTGAGGGGGTAACTATGGCCGTTCAGTCCCACCCCACTTCTGGCGATGGTTGTCCCGCCTGCAAGGTCGTTGCCGATCCTTGTTCACCTGGTGTCAGGGCAGTTGCGGGGGAAAAGGGGCGCAGGTCAGTAGTGGACGGGTGACCCTCTTGCCCTGGGTCATTAGCCCCCCCCGTTGTGTCTTCCTGGGGTGGTGGTGTGGTGGTGGCCCGGTGGTGGGGTGGGGGGTGGCGGGGTGGGTGGTCCGGTGGCGGGGCATTTTATTACAGGGCATTTGTGTAACCAGTGATCTCATGAAATCCCTAGGGGTTTAAATTAGGATGGGTTAATTAAGATTAGGTTAATTTAGGCTGCAATTTGGTTAAGCTAGGTTAGTTAGGTTAAGTTAGGCTAGATTAATCTAGATGAACGCTTAACATAACTTAGCATTCACATAAATTCACCTAACAACCTAACTTAAGCCTAATCTAACCTAAACTTAACCTAGATTAACCCAGCCCAACCTAACAGCAGCCTAAATCAGCCTGACCTTACTTAGCCCACCCTAAGGATTTCATGAAATCACTGACTACACAAATTCCCTGTCATATATATATATATATATATATATATATATATATATATATATATATCGAAACCGCCGTTGGGAGACTGCGTGGGACCGTCTGCGGAGTGGCCATTCCCGTCTCACTCATGGCCGTTAATTTTAATGTCCGGGGATCATCCTCTGATTTGCTCGAGTTGTGACGCCCCCTTGTCTTTTTACCATACACTTTTAGATGCCCTCTTTATGGGGCTGTCCGTCGTCAGCGTCTCCTTTTTTTATTTGATCTTGGTCATCCTCCAATTTTGGGGAGATGTGTTAAGTAAGTCCCAAATCTTTCCTGTGGCACGTTTGATGTTGTTTTTATCATGTACTTTTTTTTTTTTATCTAATCTTCGTTTGTATGATTTTGCTTCTTCATTCCTTTTAGAGACGTATTCCCGAAGATTTTCTTTTCTTATAGTTAATGATTTCTTGATTTTTTTTTTTTTTTTGTTTTTTTTTTTTTATTTCATATACCGTTTTTTATTGTATCTCTTTTCTAATCTTAGTGCCATGTGGTCTTTGCTACGTGACACTAGATTTTACTTATTCCTCTTCCTACAACGAGTAGGTCATTCCTCTCTCTCTCCTTTCTGATATTAAGAGAATGTTTACTGGGTAATAAATTTTCAGTGTTGTTTATACTGACCAATTTGATTTGGAAAGAATGCGAATGAATTTACTTGTAAGGTGAGCAGTATATTAATTTACACTGTTGTTTATACTGACCAACGTGATTTGGAAAGTAGATGAATGAGCATACTTGAAAGATGAGCAGTAGCCTACACACACACACACACACACACACACACACACACACACATATACTGTATATATATATATATATATATATATATATATATATACTTGGGAGGAAACTTGAATGGTCATGTGGGTGAAGCAGCTGAAGGATATGAAGGGATAGATGGTACGCAGAATATGAAAGGGTAAAGGATACTAGAATCTGGGGAGGCAACGAACATGACCGTGTGCAAGTGCATTCTAGGAAAAGGAGAGTAGGTTGATTAAATATGAATCTGGGGGAAATAGTGGCCAGATCGACTATTTCTTGGTCAGGAGGGCTGATGGGAGGTTGGTGAGGGATGTTAAACTTATAGGGAGTGAAGAGTGTTTGCAGGAACACAGGCTACTGGTATGTAACATGGTGCTTAAGGAGTGGGTGGTGCAAGAGGTCCTATGATGCATCTAGGAGGAAAATATGGAAGCTGAAAAACCAAGCAGCGAGGGATGCCTTCTATAGAAATATTTATAAGACGTGGCTGAACAGGGAGCTGTTGACAGAAATGTAAATGACCAGTTCAGAATTCAAGAAAAATCTCATGAGAGTTACTGATTCAGTGCATGGATGGACAAGGGGCCATCCAAGACAAGGTAAGATGGTGGTGGGATGAGGATGTAGAAGCTGCAGTTAAGGAGAAAAGAAGGCTTTTCCAGGAATGGGAAGGAGGTGATAACCGAAAAGGAATACTTGGCTGCCATGCATAGAGCTAGAAAGGCGGCATATAGGTAAAAATATGAGTCTCAGAGACTTTACTGGGTAAACTAAACAGCACTGAAAGGAAGAATATCATGTTTAAGGTGGAATCAGAGAAGGAGGAAAAACAGGGATATCTTAGATGAGCAGTGTGTGAAGAATGATGAAGGAAAGGTTGCGGTGAACAGTGAAGATATTAAGATGCCTGGAGAGAACATTGTGACAGGTTGCTGAGTGTGGAGTTTGGCTGGAACATGGAAGGTTTGTCAGAGGATCCAGCATTTGGCTCTTGTACTTTGTTGGATGCAGGTACCGTGGGCAAGGTAACAGACAGGACGCAGTTTGGGAAGGCGGCAAGTGTGTCTGGGTTGACTGCTGAAATGCTGAAGGCCTCAGGAGAGATATAGGAATGAAGTTAGTTACTGATTTGATACATAAATTTATATATATACATATATATATATATATATATATATATATATATATATATATATATATATATATATATATAGATAGATAGATAGATAGATAGATAGATAGATACAATTTTTTTTATGCGAGGAAGAAGGAACCAAAGGCCATGAGCCCGCAGTAACAGTTCCCTTCAAGAGAAAAACAAAATACAATAGAGAGCCAAATTCAAGATCCGATCATTTTGAGATGCCTGGACACACTGCGTTTGAAAGACTGGAGATCATAGGCAGCAGGAAATACAGACAGAGAGAGACAGTTCCAGAGCTGACCTGTTGCATAAATGAAAGACTGGGAGTAACGGTTAACTCTTGCATTAGAGAGTTGGACAGAAAAGGGATGAGAGTTTGCTGCCAGACGGGTGCTACGCACCCGTCGTAGAGGTGGAGGAATGCAAGCAGATAGTTCAGAGGAGCAGTGACCATTAAAGTAGCGATAGAAAAGAGATAAAGATGCAACAGTGCGGCAAAGAGACAGAGGTTGAAGGGAGTCAGTAAGAGGAGGAGAGTTAATGAGACGAAAAGCCTTTGACTCCACCCTATTGAGAAGAGCTGTATGTGGGGAGCCTCCCCACACATGAGAGTTGTACTCCACACAGGGGCAGATAAAACCCCTGTATAGAGTCAACAATTGTGCAGGGGTAAAGAAAGAGTGGAGTCGGCTTAGCACACCCAATCTCTTGGAAGCAGATTTTACAAGAGATGTAATATGATCTTTCCAAGATAAGTCCCGAGTAAATGAATCCCCAAGCATGTTCAAGGATGATGCAGGATTAAGCTGAATATCATTAAACATTAGTGGGTATACCTGTGGAAGATTTTGTCGGGTTGATAGGTGTAAGAACTGAGTCTTAGATGCATTAAAAACAACCATATTATTTTTATCCCAGTCAGAGATACGAGCCAAGTCAGACATTAGGTGTGCCATAGCCTCATCCCTTGTTTGTTGAAGTAACTGTTGAGATGGGCGTTGCGGGAACCGAATAGAAAGATGAAGGGTGGAGTCATCAGCGTATGAGTGGATAGGGTTAGATGTACAGCTTAGAAGATCATTGATGAATAAAAGGAAGAGAGTTGGTGATAGGACAGAGCCCTGAGGAACACCACTGTTGATAGATCTAGGAGAAGAACGATGGCCGTCTACAACAGCGGCTATAGAACGACCAGAAAGGAAGCTAGCGATATATATATAAAATGCGTGACTTAAAGAACAGTGCCCCCGAAATATACCATAGTGCCCCCGACAACGGGGCAAGCAAAATACAGCTCAGTATGCCCGAGAATGTACCGACACCCCCACACGGATCCCACGGGGTAGCCGCCACCAGTCAGAACCACTCCCGGCAACAGCGACATATGTCAGCCCAGGCCGTGCGCCCCTATGTCACGCAGCCACCACGCCATCGCCGCCGTAGGAGAAAGACACTACCTTCATGGAGTGGGATTCTTGAACCAGCTAGGGGTGGAGTTGTCATAGACACTCCAGACGGCGCCCCTCTTCGTGAGACGGCCTATTGTCACTCCGAAAGTGCTCCGGTAGAGACGGCCTATTGTCGCTCCCGCCCTCATGAGATGGCCTATTGTTGCTCCGAAAGTGTTCAGATAGAGACGGCCTATTGTCGCTCCCCTCCTCGTGAGACGGCCGATTGTCGCTCCGAAAGTGTCCAGGTAGAGACGACCTATTGTCGCTCCCACTCTTGTGAGATGACCTATTGTCGCTCCCCTCCTCGTGAGACGGCCGATTGTCGCTCCGAAAGTGTCCAGGTAGAGACGACCTATTGTCGCTCCCACTCTTGTGAGACGACCTATTGTCGCTCCGAAAGTGCTCCGGTAGAGACGGCCTATTGTCGCTCCCCTCCTCGTGAGACGGCCTATTGTCGCTCCGAAAGTGTCCTGGTAGAGATGGCCTATTGTCGCTCCCTTCCTCGTGAGACGATCTATTGTCGCTCCGAGGGTACACAGAAAGAGGCAAGGAGTGAGACGTCACTACGGCAGGAGACTAGAGCCCAGGCCTCCCATCCCAGAGTGACCCAGACAGGCCTCACAGCCTCCCCTGGCCTCTGCTCCCTACGTCTGGCTCTAGAGCAGACGCACCCGACGGGCCCCAGTGGAAGTCGATGCCGCAGCCCTCATCTGTCAGCGCCCCTAGACGCTGGAGACCGCAGTCTGCAGTCTCTCTCGATTCTCCCCAGGACACCCGGGCGCGATCTCCCTACGCCCCCACGACGCCGTAAGGCTCCCACTACAGGCCGAGACTTACAACAGAGGTTCCTGGAGCTATTCGGCCCCAGTCCCGAGGGCCACACTCCTGAGCCCAGCCAGGAAGCCCTGGGTAGCCCAGGACGCGAGAGGACGCCCTGACGAGTTGTCCCGTGCCCTCTTGGCACGCCTCACATTGGCGGTGCCCCTAGCCCGGCAGGATCGCCGACGGCATGTTCCCGCCTATCCCCATGATGAATACTTGTGATGCTGCAGTACGAGTGATTTAGGTTTAGTGTGATTTCCCCTAGTATAGTATTGTGCAATGACTTAATATAGTGAATATCGGGGCGAGTAAGATCACATTGAGAAACTAAAGGACGAGTGTGTGGAACAGGATCTGTTGAACTATATTTATGAGTGACGTCCCTTACATACAATTAGTAAGCCTGTGCCGCCTGGAGATTCCTCTGTAGTGACATACCCCTACTACTGCGAGCTCTAAAGGAATATTATGAAAGAGAGTATTAATGGTATTCCCTTCCCCCTCCACGCTGCCCATAAATCTTGTATATCACTCTCTCTCACCCCAGTATCCCGAGTAAGTGTGAATCAATAATAAAATCAATTACCAAAGTCCCTTGGCTAGTGGAAAACGTATATGCTTCACTGCTAATATCTGCCTCTCTCCAATATTACCATAACTTTTCCCTAGCTGTCACAAGTCACTCCCCGCACCCTCCCCAATCCCCTCCTCGTCAGACTCACCCCCCTGCCCCGCGCCTCCCGCACGCGCCTATATTCACTGCACCCTTAATACACTAGGATTGATAGTGTTATCATTACTGTCAGAGAAGCAAGTATCCTGCGAGATACCCATATCCTAGATAAGGTTTTATATTGCTATGTATTGTGCTGTAATATCTGCTGACTTGTCCTGTGTCTGATTCTGGTAATACACGTGTAAAGATTGCTGCCTAGAGTTTTTGTGTCCTGCCTCTATTGCACTAAGCTCCGGTCTCGAAAGAGGTCCCCGCTCTACGTTAGGTGTAATAGGAACGAGAAGTCGAGCCTAATTTCACCTAGCATTACAATATATATACCAAATTATATATATATATATATATATATATATATATATATATATATATAGATAGATAGATAGATAGATATAGATAGATAGATAGATATAGATAGATATAAAATTATATATATATACTGTATACAAAATTATAAATATATATATATATATATATATATATATATATATATATATATATATATATATATATATATATACTATATATATATATATATATATATATATATATATATATATATATATATATATGTATATATGTATATATATATATATATATATATATATATATATATATATATATATATATATATATATATAGATAGATAGATAGATAGATAGATATAGATATATATGTCTATCTATACATTTATATATATATATATATATATATATATATATATATATATATATATATATATATATATATATATATATGAGCTTCTGTGGTATATAGGAGCGTCTGTGGGACAGGGGTAAAGTGTGCGTTTTCATACACTGGAGAATGAGGGTTCGTGCCCCGCCAAGATAATAAATTTTGGGAGCGTTCTTCAGGCCACCTACTGCATTGGCGAACACAAAGGGTGCAGTGGTTGAACCACTGACGCATACTATAAAGTATGCTTGCACCCAGTCGGCTTGCGCGAGCCGATTACACTTGGTTCACAGACTACACACACATCCAAAGCCACTACAACACTATAATTACACTTGCAAGCACTTCTCACCTTACATACAATCTCTACTAGACAGCCTAAGCCACTTGGTAGAGATACATTGGCTGTATCGTCCCCACTTCGGTCGGGATAGGCCGGTCCTTCAGTGGACACACAAACGACTGATGAGATGAGATGATATATATATATATATATATATATATATATATATGTGATGATGATCATCATATATATATATATATATATGATGATATCATATATATATATATATATATATATATATGATGATGATGATCATCATCATCATCAGCCGTTTTAGTATCCATTGCAGGACCGGCCTATCCCGATGGCAGTCGGTACGATACAGCCAATGTTTCTCTACCAAGTGGCTTAAGCTGTCTGGTAGAGATTGTATGTAGGGTGAGAAGTGCTTGTAAATGTAATTGTGGTGTTGGAGTGGCTTTGGACGTGTGTGTAGTCTGTGAACCAAGTGTAATCTGCCCGCACAAACCGACTGGATGAAAGCATACTTTATAGTAAGCGACACTGGTTCAACCACAGCACCTCTTGTGTCCGCCAATGCAGTACGTGGCCGGATGAACACTCCCAAAGTTTATTGCCCTGGCGGGGAGCGAACCCTGGTCCACCCGTGTACGAAACGCACACTCTACCACTGTACCATATATATATATATATCGTTTGGCTTCTTGACTCGCCGGGACACAGGGGCCAACATTTGTATACATCGCTCGTCCATAGTGGCCCCCAACCCTTCCCACCCTGTGCCTTCGGTTGAGGCTGGTGAGGTTGTGGAGTTCATCGTGGTGGCGGGAGATAAGGGTCCTGTGGCTGCCTCCGTCACCGGCCCTGCTGGCCAGGTGGTGCGGGGCTCACACCACGCCCTCCCCCATCGTCGGCGCTGTCGTCAGCCTCGGTCTCCCTCTTCTGCTTCTGCTTCTGCCTCTGCCTCTTCTGCTTCCACCCTAGTCACCATGTGCGTGGAGGTTGCTAAGGCTTTCTCGGGGGGTGATATGGCAGTTCTCGCCCAGCGCCTGCCCGCCATCTTCCAGGCAAATGGGCTTCCTGCCATACTCATCCCAGAGTCTTTCTTCTCCCCGCCTGTGGTGCAGAAGAGGCCTTGGAAGAGGGCCCCTCGTCATCCTTCGGGGCATCCTGTGACCTCCACCAGCTTGGTCCCGAGGGTGCTGCAGCTGCAGCCCTCAACCCCACCTACAAGGCTCCAGCTGGCAGGACGTTCAGTCTCTCGCCGGGCTGCCCCGCCGCCACTACCCGTGGTACCTATGGAGGTTGGGGATGCAGCGCTGCCTTCCCCACCTAAGGCTGCTATTCCTGATGCCCTTGTCTCCCCTGCTCCTACCATGGTGCCCGACGAGGTGGAGTCTGCTCCACCTATGGGGCTGGCTCCGGTGGATTGGGAGCCTTCTGGTCCAGCTCATCACCTCACCTGGGCAGACTTTGCTGCCCTTGATGAGTCAGAAATGGACTCCGTGTCTCGCCATCTTCATGAGTACGAGGACGCTTCCCCTGTGACTCCAGATGAGAAAGACTTTTCCAAGGGGGATTTCCGGCGGGCCATGCTCTCATTCACCGAGCTGCGCCGGGGGTCTCTCCAGACCATCAAGGACCCTGACGAGGTGAAAATCCTCAATCATATCCTTCAGGGGGTGCAGTCAATCTCTACGTCCGACTCCGCCTCGGCCACCAGCTCAGTTTAACCTACGTCCTGTGCCCTTCTTACTGCCATGTTTATATCCTGTGCCCTTCTTCCTGCCTCGCTTGCCTTTGTGTCCTAGAGTGACTGTTTTCAATGATTTTGGACTTTGTTTTAAAATTTTGTTGTGTATATTATATTGTTTGGCCTAATACCCAAAATAGTGGGTGATGGCCATTAAACCCCCCCCCTAAAAAAAAAAAAAATACTAATACTGGCTGACAGCAAAAACTTTACATGAATCATAAAAACCTTACCAGGCCAACAAATCAACGCCTTAGGCTATACAGTACAAGAAAAACGGTTATAACACTTATACTCAAATTATACAGCAGCTAGATGGCTGGAGACTTCCCGAGCACTCACAAAAATAATAATACACTATACAGGGGAGGACAGAGTTGTCAACAAAATGAGGAGTAGATCTAAGTGGCAACTAATGTAGAGACTGAGCTCATTATATAGGGGGCCGGTAGAGCTTGATCCAACTTGTAAGAAGGACGCGCAAATGGTGGCATAGAGGACGAGTTGACACTCCTGCTCTGAACAACAGAAAGAACGACATACTCTACTATAAGGAGGAGAAGGGGGGAGTGAGGTAGAACATGCAAGCCTGGTCACTATGGAAGCCACGTGGCGAATTGTGATCAAACATGCAGCATACTGTACATTAGAATTATACAAAGGATGATGAAATCATAGGCTATGTAAGACCTCCCCACAAAGAAAAAGAAATTTACAAAGGAAATTTCTTATTACTCTAAAACAATCTGTCTAAAGTCTAGATAAGCAATCTGCAATAACATTTCCTTTCCCCTTGACATGTTGTATGTCTAATGAATACTCCTGAAGAAGTAGACTCCATCTTGTCAATCTCTGATTTTTATCTTTAAACTTACTAAGGAATTTCAGTGGGTTATGATCGGTATAAATGACTATGGGGTCAAAACCAGAACACAAATAAAATGAAAAATGCTGTAAACCCAAAATCAAGGCCAAAAGCTCCTTCTCAATAATGGAGTAGTTCTTTTGAGGTGGAGTGAACTTCTTACTGTAATAAGATACAGGGTGGTCAATACCCTGATCATCCTCTTGCAGCAAAACAGCCCCAGCTCCTGTATCACTTGCGTCAACAGCTATCTTAAAAGGCTTAGCAAAATTGGGAGTAGCGAGCAATGGCTGACTTAATAGGATAGCTTTAAGTTTACTGAAAGAGGATTCACAGTTATCGGTCCAGACAAATTTAACTCCCTTTTTCAGTAGGTCTGTAAGTGGTGATACAAGAATTGAAAAGTTAAGAACAAATCTCCTGTAATAACCTACCATTCCCAAAAATCTTTGTAGCTCTTTCCTACTTTTAGGTCTGGGAAGATCAATTATAACCTGAACCTTAGCTGCTGGTGGTGCAACGTGTCCATCACCAATTACGTACCCAAGGTACTGAACTTTAGCTTGACCAAACTCACACTTTGATAAATTAGCTACAAAATTAGCCTGAACCAAACGCTCAAGAAATTTACTGACATGGCATAGGTGATCTTTCCAGTTGTCACTGAAGATTAATACATCATCAATATAAAAAACACACCCTGCCAAACCCTCTGTTACAACATTCATGAGCTTCTGAAAAGTGGCTGGTGCATTCTTCATACCATATGGCATTACAGAACATGCAAAAGTCTTTCCTAGTGTTACAAAACATGAGATCTCCCTAGCACGTTCAGTCATAGGTACTTGTCAGTATCCCTTTAACAAATCAAACTTACTTATGTACCTAGCCTTTCCGATCTTGTCTATGCAATCTTCCACGCGAGGGAGAGGGTAAGTGTCTGTTTTGGTTATCTGACTAACACGTCTGTAGTCGATGCAAAGCCGCTGTGACCCACCTGGCTTAGAGACTAGAGAGACAGGAGAGCTCCACTTGCTCTGACAGGGTTCAATCATCTTGTGGTCCAACAGGTAGCCAAGCTCCTTCTGGATGAGAGGAACTTTCACTGGGTTCACACAGTAAGGAGGCAGTTTAATTGGCTTTGCGTCTCCAACATTGACATCATGCATCAACACAGTGGTTCTTCCTGCAGTGGCACGGAACACTTGCGGGTACTCCTGCAGTAATGCCGAAAACTCCTGCCTTTCCTCGGGAGCTAGATGAGAAAGCTTAGTCTGGAGATCATTCATGATATCAGGATTCTTCCCCAAACTATCACTCAGGCTCATACTGCATGGGAGAACTTCACTTGCAGACTCGGGTGGAATAGCTACAGTGCAGACTGGGTTATTTTCGTCCCGCCTGTGATATAACTTTACCATGTTGGTGTGACAAAGTTGCTTGTTCTTTCTACGATCTGGTGTGGCAATGACATAGTTGACATCACTGAGTTTCTTCTCCACGAAATAAGGACCACTAAACTTGGCTTGAAGAGGTTACCCATGCACCGGTAGCAGAATCAATACCTGATCTGGCTGAAAGTGGCGTAACCTGGACTTCTTATCATACCAAGTCTTCATCTTCTCCTAAGCGGCTCCTAAATTCTCTCTCGCCAGCTGTAAAGCAGTGGACAGCCGATCTTTAAACTTCATCACATACTCCAGCAGGTTGACATCATCTTCCTCCGACAGCCAGCATTCCTTGAGTAGCTTAAGGGGTCCTCTTATTTCATGGCCAAACAGTAGTTCAAAGGGTGAGAAGCCCAGTGATTCATTTGGAGATTCTCTTGCGGCAAATACAACGAATGGAAGACCTTTATCACAGTCTTTCTGATGTTCCAAACAGTATTTCCTGAGCATCGATTTGAGTGTTTGATGATATCTCTCCAACGCTCCATGGATCTGGGGATGGTAAGCTGAAGACGTGATCTGGGTGATGCCCAACACTTTCAGAGACTGCTTTAAAACATTTGACATGAAATTACTTCCCCGGTCTGACTGTACCTCCTTGGGCAGACCAAACTTGGTGAAGAACCCCAGCATTTCCTTAACCACGTTCTTTGCTGAGATATATCTAAGTGGAATGGCTTCAGGATAACGAGTAGCCATATCAATCAGGGTCAACACATAAGAAAATCCTGAAGAAGTCTTAGGAAGAGGGCCCACAATATCCACCAACACACGGGTGAATGGCGCCTCAAAAGGAGGAATGGGAACTAGAGGTGCAACCTTTTCGGTCTGATTGCACTTCCCCACAATTTGACAGGTGTGACAAGACTTACAATACCAGGAAACATCTCTGAAAATACCTGGCCAGTAGAAGTGTTTCAAAATGCGTGCCACAGTCTTTCTCACTCCAAGGTGTCCTGCCAAACTGGAATCATGAGCCATTCTAATGATATCCTGCCTACAAACACGAGGGATGACAACTTGATGTACAACCTCCCATTCACAGTCAGCTGATGCTGTTGGGGGTCTCCACTTTCTCATAAGTACTCCTGACTTTATATAATAACAAGTAGAAGCACCAGCTGACTCTTCCTCACTGCAAGCAGAGTTAGCTAGACCTTTCAACTCAGGGTCTGCAACCTGCAACTCAACCAACTCATGACGAGACAAATTATCAACACTACGGGGTACTGCCTCATCTGGTGAGTGGTCCAAATTAGCATGAAAAGTGTCAGCTAGGATAACATCATCATCATCATTATCCTCTAAGTCACCAGTAACTTTAGACTTAGCCCTAGTGACAGCACATGCAGAGAACACATCAGGGATATCACAATCCTGGGCCGCAGTCACTGGTTCACTAGACAACTGAGGAGCTGGACACACTTGACTTCCACCAATATCATTTCCAAGTAAGAAAGTTACACCTGACATTGGGAGTGTCTCAACCAACCCAACCATAACGGAACCATTAACAAAACCAGACTCTAAATTCACTCTGCACAGAGGGACAGAGAAGTAATTATTCCCTACACCTTGTAAGATTACAGTTTCATCAGAGGAATTAACATTAGAGCCTAGAACACTGTTCAGCATAAGGGATTGGCAAGCACCTGTATCAAGATATATTTTAACTGATTTCCTGTCATTACTGTCCAGAGGACTGACAAAACCATCAGACAGGAAATTAGCACATGAACTCTTGAGAGTGTCACCCACGTTACTGCTCAAAAGAGGAGCTTCATCATGAGAATTTAATTTACCCCTAAAAGCAGGTTCAGTTAACTCGGTTAAAGAATTCTGGGAACTCTCAAGGGTGGACACTAGACCAATTGACTGAATATTTAAAGACTCCTTTTTGATCACATCACGCTGTCTCCTGAAACATTTCTCCGTAGTATGACCAAGCTTACTACAATAAGTACATTTACTTTTCTGAAATCTAGAGGTGGAGCTGGTATTTACTTCCTGAGAAACATATTCTTTATTCTCTTTCCTGTTACCTGTACTCTGAGTAGAGGCAACGTACTTACTCTCAGCTTTCCCTTTTTCTTTAAAATATCTCTTGTGAGTGAGAACATATTCATCAGCTAAAACTGCAGCATCAGCCAAATTATCTATTCTTTTCTCATCAAGATATAGGCTTACATCTTTATTAATACACCTTTTGAAGTCCTCCAGCAAAATCATCTGCTTAAATTTATCAAAATCAGAATTTACATTCGCAGAATTTAACCACTGCTCTAACAGATCTTCTCTGATTTTGCATACTGAACATGGGATTGCTTCTTCTTTGATTTTTGCATACTCAATATGGGATTGCTTATTTAGCTTATAAGTTGTCCTAAATTTTACTCTATAGGCTTCAGGAACAAGCTCATAGGCCTTAAGATTCAAGCTCTTAACTACATCATAATCATCAGATTGATCCTGAGGCAAAGATGCATAAGTTACTTGAGCTTTACCGGTGAGAACAGTCTGAAGGAGTACTGGCCAATACTTTTTGGGCCAATTAAAACCTGTAGCTACCCTCTCAAACAACTGAAAATACTTTGTTAAATCAGATTCATTAAAAGGAGGGACAAGTTAAAAATTTTTATCACATCAAAATCATCAGAGCTAGATGATCCACTTCCACCTTGTTTTATGCGATACTCATGGTCTGCCTGAATCCTAGCAAGTTCAATTTGTGTCTGAGCCTGTGCCTGTGCCTGTGCCTCCTGAATATGAGCCTGAGACTCAGCCTCCTTAGCACAAGCCTCCTGCAAGACTAGCTGTAACTTAGCTATTTAAATCTGCGTTTGCTCATCTGGAGGAGTTACATTAAACAAGCTTTTATTAATCATGCCAACAATTTGATCTTTAGAATGATGAGAGCGAACAGCAATTCCCAATTGTTGAGCAACAAGCTTAAGTTCATTCTTTGTTCTGTTTTCTACATCACACACTGTTTGCACATTTGACAAAAAATCTTTGGCTTCATCAAGAGTAGTAATAGTAGACATCATCAATAAATCACAGTCACAAAATATCAAGCAATATCCTTATGATAATATCCTGAATATCCTGATAAGAGGTCGACAAATTTATGTTACGGAACAGAGAGAGATAATGAACACTTCAAGTGAGAATACTAAAATCACTACTTTCCCGCAACGTTCCAGGTTCAAAACAAAAGACTTAGGTAAAATTACAAGTTAAAGTTTAATGCTCAAACTAACAACTAAACATTCAGGACTCTTAAGGATAATGTAATGGCAAATCAGGTTACATATATGGTTAACTGCAAAAGCCTCTATTAACACGAATTTAGCAAGAACAAATTTATCTAAATCAGCCATGATAAAATAAGAAAACCGGATAATGCTCAGTTAAAGCAAGATATAATATTATTACAGATACAATATATTACTAAAACTGGCTGACAGCAAAAACTTTACATGAATCATAAAAACCTTACCAGGCCCACGAATCAACGCCTTAGGCTATACAGTACAAGAAAAACGGTAATAACACTTATACTCAAATTATACAGCAGCTAGATGGCTGGAGACTTCCTGAGCACTCACAAAAATAATAATACACTATACAGGGGAGGACAGAGATGTGAAAAAAATGAGGAGTAGATCTAAGTGGCAACTAATGTAGAGACTGAGCTCATTATATAGGGGGCCGGCAGAGCTTGATCCAACTTGTAAGAAGGATGCGCAAATGGTGGCATAGAGAACGAAGAGTTGACACTCCTGCTCTGAACAACAGAAAGAACGACTTACTCTACTATAAGGGGGAGAAGGGGGGAGTGAGGTAGAACACGCAAGCCTGGTCACTATGGAAGCCACGAGGCGAATCATGATCAAACATGCAGCATACTGTACATTAGAATTATACAAAGGATGATGAAATCATAGGCTATGTAACAATATATTATATCTATCTATCCATCTATCTATCTATCTATATATAGATATAGATATCTATCTAGCTATCTAGCTATCTATCTATCTATCTATCTATCTATATATATATATATATATATATATATATATATATATATATATATATATATATATATATATATATATATATATATATATATATTGTTACGGAACAGAGAGAGATAATGAACACTTCAAGTGAGAATACTAAAATTACTACTGTCCCGCAAAGTTCCAGGTTCAAAACAAATGAGTTAGGTAAAATTACAAGTTAAAGTTTAATGCTCAAACTAACAACTAAACATTCAGAACTCATAAGGATAATGTAATGGCAAAACAGGTTACATATATGGTTAACTGCAATAGCCTCTATTAACATGAATTTAGCAAGAGCAAATTTATCTAAATCAGCCCTGATAAATGAGAAAACCGGATAATGCTCAGTTAAAGCAAGATATATTATTACCGATACAAAATATTATTAATAATGGCTGACATTAAAAACTTTACATGAATCACAAAAAACATTACCAGGCCTACGAATTAACGCCTTAGGCCATACAGTACAAGAAAAATGGTAACAACACTTATACTCAAATTATACAGCAGCTAGATGGGTGGAGACATCCTGAGCACTCACAATAATAATAATACACTATACAGGGGAGGACAGAGATGTGAACAAAATGAGGAGTAGATGTAAGTGGCAATAATGCAGAGACTGAGCTCATTATATAGGGGGCCGGCAGAGCTTGATTCAACTTGCAAGAAGGACGTGCAAATGAGGGCACAGAGGACGAAGAGTTGACACTCCTGCTCTGAACAACAGAAAGAACGACTTACTCTACTATAAGGGGGAGAAGGGAAGGTCACTATGGAAGCCACGAGGCGAATCGTGATCAAACATGCAGCATACTTTACGTTAGAATTATACAAAGGATGATGAAATCATAGGCTATGTAACACCTCCCCACAAAGAAAAAGAAATTTACAAAGGAAATTTCTTATTACTCTAAAACAATCTGTCTAAAGTCTAGATAAGCAATCTGCAATAACATTTTCTTTCCCCTTGACGTGTTGTATGTCTAATGAATACTCCTGAAGAAGTAGACTCCATCATGTCAATCTCTGATTTTTATCTTTAAACTTACTAAGGAATTTCAGTGGGTTATGATCGGTATAAATAACTATGGGGTCAAAACCAGAACACAAATAAAATGAAAAATGCTGTAAACCCAAAATCAAGGCCAAAAGCTCCTTCTCAATAGTTGAGTAGTTCTTTTGAGGTGGAGTGAACTTCTTACTGTAATAAGATACAGGGTGGTCAATACCCTGATCATCCTCTTGCAGCAAAACAGCCCCAGCTCCTGTATCACTTGCGTCAACAGCTATCTTAAAAGGCTTAGCAAAATTTGGAGTAGCGAGCACTGGCTGACTTAATAGGATAGCTTTAAGTTTACTGAAAGAGGATTCACAGTTATCGGTCCAGACAAATTTAACTCCCTTTTTCAGTAGGTCTATAAGTGGTGATACAAGAATTGAAAAGTTAAGAACAAATCTCCTGTAATAACCTACCATTCCGAAAAATCTTTGTAGCTCTTTCCTACTTTTAGGTCTGGGAAGATCAATTATAACCTGAACCTTAGCTGCTGGTGGTGCAACGTGTCCATCACCAATTACGTACCCAAGGTACTGAACTTTAGCTTGACCAAACTCACACTTCGATAAATTAGCTACAAGATTAGCTTCAACCAAACGCTCAAGAAATTTACTGACATGGCATAGGTGATCTTTCCAGTTGTCACTGAAGATTAATACATCATCAATATAAAAAACACACCCTGCCAAACCCTCTGTTACAACATTCATGAGCTTCTGAAAAGTGGCTGGTGCATTCTTCATACCATATGGCATTACAGAACATGCAAAAGTCTTTCCTAGTGTTACAAAACATGAGATCTCCCTAGCACGTTCAGTTATAGGTACTTGCCAGTATCCCTTTAACATATCAAACTTACTTATGTACCTAGCCTTTCCGATCTTGTCTATGCAATCTTCCACGCGAGGGAGACGGTAAGTGTCTGTTTTGGTTATCTGACTAACACGTCTGTAGTCGACGCAAAGCCGCTGTGACCCACCTGGCTTAGGGACTAGAGTGACAGGAGAACTCCACTCGCTCTGAGAGGGTTCAATCATCCTGTGGTCCAACAGGTAGCCAAGCTCCTTCTGGATGAGAGGAACTTTCACTGGGTTCACACAGTAAGGAGGCAGTTTAATTGGCTTTGCATCTCCAACATCGACATCATGCATCAACACAGAGGTTCTTCCTGGAGGGCACGGAACACTTGCGGGTACTCCTGCAGTAATGCCGAAAACTCCTGCCTTTCCTCGGGAGCTAGATGAGAAAGCTTAGTCTGGAGATCATTCATGATATCAGGATTCTTCCCCAAACTATCACTCAGGCTCATACTGCATGGGAGAACTTCACTTGCAGACTCGAGTGGAACAGTTACAGTGCAGACTGGGTTATTTTCGTCCCGCCTGTGATATAACTTTAGCATGTTGATGTGACAAAGTTGCTTGTTCTTTCTATGATCTGGTGTGGCAATGACATAGTTGACATCACTGAGTTTCTTCTCCACGAAATAAGGACCACTAAACTTGGCTTGAAGAGGTTGCCCATGCACTGGTAGCAGAATCAAAACCTGATCTCCTGGCTGAAAGTGGCGTAACCTGGACTTCTTATCATACCAAGTCTTCATCTTCTCCTGAGCAGCTCCTAAATTCTCTCTTGCCAGCTGTAAAGCAGTGGACAGCCGTTCTTTGAACTTCATCACATACTCCAGCAGGTTGACGTCATCTTCCTCCGACAGCCAGCATTCCTTGAGTAGCTTAAGGGGTCCTCTTATTTCATGGCCAAACAGTAGTTCAAAGGGTGAGAAGCCCAGTGATTCATTTGGAGATTCTCTTGCGGCAAATACAACGAATGGAAGACCTTTATCACAGTCATTCTGATGTTCCAAACAGTATTTCCTGAGCATCGATTTGAGTGTTTGATGATATCTCTCCAACGTTCCATGGGTCTGGGGATGGTAAGCTGAAGACGTGATCTGGGTGATGCCCAACATTTTCAGAGACTCCTTTAAAACATTTGACATGAAATTACTTCCCCGGTCTGACTGTACCTCCTTGGGCAGACCAAACTTGGTGAAGAACCCCAGCATTTCCTTAACCACGTTCTTTGCTGAGATATATCTAAGTGGAATGGCTTCAGGATAACGAGTAGCCATATCAATCAGGGTCAACACATAAGAAAATCCTGAAGAAGTCTTAGGAAGAGGGCCCACAATATCCACCAACACACGGGTGAATGACGCCTCAAAAGGAGGAATGGGAACTAGAGGTGCAACCTTTTCGGTCTGATTGCACTTCCCCACAATTTGACAGGTGAGACAAGACTTACAATACCAGGAAACATCTCTGAAAATACCTGGCCAGTAGAAGTGTTTCAAAATGCGTGCCACAGTCTTCCTCACTCCAAGGTGTCC
Source organism: Coenobita brevimanus (assembly GCF_032717465.1). Taxonomy (NCBI): domain Eukaryota; kingdom Metazoa; phylum Arthropoda; class Malacostraca; order Decapoda; family Coenobitidae; genus Coenobita; species Coenobita brevimanus. The sequence continues at coordinate 15,922,435 of NC_137029.1, read as the reverse complement.
TGCCAAACTGGAATCATGAGCCATTCTAATGATATCCTGCCTACAAACACGAGGGATGACAACTTGATGTACAACCTCCCATTCACAGTCAGCTGATGCTGTTGGGGGTCTCCACTTTCTCATAAGTACTCCTGACTTTATATAATAACAAGTAGAAGCACCAGCTGACTCTTCCTCACTGCAAGCAAAGTTAGCTAGACCTTTCAACTCAGGGTCTGCAACCTGCAACTCAACCAACTCATGACGAGACAAATTATCAACACTACGGGGTACTGCTTCATCTGGTGAGTGGTCCAAATTAGCAAGAAAAGTGTCAGCTAGGATAACATCATCATCATCATTATCCTCTAAGTCACCAGTAACTTTAGACTTAGCCCTAGTGACAGCACATGCAGAGAACACATCAGGGATATCACAATCCTGGGCCGCAGTCACTGGTTCACTAGACAACTGAGGAGCTGGACACACTTGACTTCCACCAATATCATTTCCAAGTAAGAAAGTTACACCTGACATTGGGAGTGTCTCAACCAACCCAACCATAACGGAACCATTAACAAAACCAGACTCTAAATTCACTCTGCACAGAGGGACAGAGAAGTAATTATTCCCTACACCTTGTAAGATTACAGTTTCATCAGAGGAATTAACATTAGAGCCTAGAACACTGTTCAGCATAAGGGATTGGCAAGCACCTGTATCAAGATATATTTTAACTGATTTCCTGTCATTACTGTCCAGAGGACTGACAAAACCATCAGACAGGAAATTAGCACATGAACTCTTGAGAGTGTCACCCACGTTACTGCTCAAAAGAGGAGCTTCATCATGAGATTTTAATTTACCCCTCAAAGCAGGTTCAGTTAACTCGGTTAAAGAATTCTGGGAACTCTCAAGGGTGGACACTAGACCAATTGACTGAATATTTAAAGACTCCTTTTTGATCACATCACGCTGTCTCCTGAAACATTTCTCCCTAGTATGACCAAGCTTACTACAATAAGTACATTTACTTTTCTGAAATCTAGAGGTGGAGCTGGTATTTACTTCCTGAGAAACATCTTCTTTATTCTCTTTCCTGTTACCTATACTCTGAGTAGAGGCAACGTACTTACTATCAGCTTTCCCTTTTTCTTTAAAATATCTCTTGTGAGTGAGAACATATTCATCAGCTAAAACTGCAGCATCAGCCAAATTATCTATTCTTTCCTCATCAAGATATAGGCTTACATCTTTATTAATACACCTTTTGAAGTCCTCCAGCAAAATCATCTGCTTAAATTTATCAAAATCAGAATTTACATTCGTAGAATTTAACCACTGCTCTAACAGATCTTCTTTGATTTTTGCATACTGAACATGGGATTGCTTCTTCTTTGATTTTTGCATACTCAACATGGGATTGCTTATCTTGCTTATAAGTTGTCCTAAATTTTACTCTATAGGCTTCAGGAACAAGCTCATAGGCCTTAAGAATCAAGCTCTTAACTACATCATAATTATCAGATTGATCCTGAGGCAAAGATGCATAAGTTACTTGAGCTTTACCGGTGAGAACACTCTGTAGGAGTACTGGCCAATACTTTTTGGGCCAATTAAAACCTGTAGCTACCCTCTCAAACAACTGAAAATACTTTGTTAAATCAGATTCATTAAAAGGAGGGACAAGTTTAACATTTTTAGCCACATCAAAATCATCAGAGCTAGATGATCCAGTTCCACTTTGTTTCATGCAATACTCATGGTCTGCCTCAATCCTAGCAATTTCAATTTGTGCCTGTGCCTCCTGAATACGAGCCTGAGACTCAGCCTCCTTAGCACGAGCCTCCTGCAGGGCTAGCTGCTCACCTGGAGGAGTCACATTAAACAAGTTTTTATTAATCATGTCAACAATTTGATCTTTAGAATGATGAGAGCGAACAGCAATTCCCAATTGCTGAGCAATAAGCTTAAGTTCATTCTTTGTTCTGTTTTCTACATCACACACTGTTTGCACATTTGACAAAAAATCTTTGGCTTCATCAAGAGTAGTAATAGTAGACATCATCAATAAATCACAGTCACAAAATATCAAGCAATATCCTTATGATAATATCCTGAATATCCTGAAAAGAGGTCGACAAATTTATGTTACGGAACAGAAACAGATAATGAACACTTCAAGTGAGAATACTAAAATCACTACTGTACCGCAAAGTTCCAGGTTCAAAACAAAAGAGTTAGGTAAAATTACAAGTTAAAGTTTAATGCTCAAACTAACAACTAAACATTCAGGACTCATAAGGATAATGTAATGGCAAAACAGGTTACATATATGGTTAACTGCAATAGCCTCTATTAACATGAATTTAGAAAGAGCAAATTTATCTAAGACAGCCCTGATAAATGAGAAAACCGGATAATGCTCAGTTAAAGCAAGATATATTATTACAGATACAAAATATTATCAATAATGGCTGACATTAAAAACTTTACATGAATCACAAAAAACCTTACCAGGCCTACGAATTAACGCCTCAGGCCATGCAGTTCCGGTACAAGAAAAATGGTAACAACACTTATACTCAAATTATACAGCAGCTAGATGGCTGGAGACATCCTGAGCACTCACAAAAATAATAATACACTATACAGGGGAGGACAGAGATGTGAACAAAATGAGGAGTAGATGTAAGTGGCAATAATGCAGAGACTGAGCTCATTATATAGGGGGCCGGCAGAGCTTGATTCAACTTGCAAGAAGGACGTGCAAATGAGGGCACAGAGGACGAAGAGTTGACACTCCTGCTCTGAACAACAGAAAGAACGACTTACTCTACTATAAGGGGGAGAAGGGAAGGTCACTATGGAAGCCACGAGGCGAATCGTGATCAAACATGCAGCATACTTTACGTTAGAATTATACAAAGGATGATGAAATCATAGGCTATGTAACACCTCCCCACAAAGAAAAAGAAATTTACAAAGGAAATTTCTTATTACTCTAAAACAATCTGTCTAAAGTCTAGATAAGCAATCTGCAATAACATTTTCTTTCCCCTTGACGTGTTGTATGTCTAATGAATACTCCTGAAGAAGTAGACTCCATCATGTCAATCTCTGATTTTTATCTTTAAACTTACTAAGGAATTTCAGTGGGTTATGATCGGTATAAATAACTATGGGGTCAAAACCAGAACACAAATAAAATGAAAAATGCTGTAAACCCAAAATCAAGGCCAAAAGCTCCTTCTCAATAGTTGAGTAGTTCTTTTGAGGTGGAGTGAACTTCTTACTGTAATAAGATACAGGGTGGTCAATACCCTGATCATCCTCTTGCAGCAAAACAGCCCCAGCTCCTGTATCACTTGCGTCAACAGCTATCTTAAAAGGCTTAGCAAAATTTGGAGTAGCGAGCACTGGCTGACTTAATAGGATAGCTTTAAGTTTACTGAAAGAGGATTCACAGTTATCGGTCCAGACAAATTTAACTCCCTTTTTCAGTAGGTCTATAAGTGGTGATACAAGAATTGAAAAGTTAAGAACAAATCTCCTGTAATAACCTACCATTCCGAAAAATCTTTGTAGCTCTTTCCTACTTTTAGGTCTGGGAAGATCAATTATAACCTGAACCTTAGCTGCTGGTGGTGCAACGTGTCCATCACCAATTACGTACCCAAGGTACTGAACTTTAGCTTGACCAAACTCACACTTCGATAAATTAGCTACAAGATTAGCTTCAACCAAACGCTCAAGAAATTTACTGACATGGCATAGGTGATCTTTCCAGTTGTCACTGAAGATTAATACATCATCAATATAAAAAACACACCCTGCCAAACCCTCTGTTACAACATTCATGAGCTTCTGAAAAGTGGCTGGTGCATTCTTCATACCATATGGCATTACAGAACATGCAAAAGTCTTTCCTAGTGTTACAAAACATGAGATCTCCCTAGCACGTTCAGTTATAGGTACTTGCCAGTATCCCTTTAACATATCAAACTTACTTATGTACCTAGCCTTTCCGATCTTGTCTATGCAATCTTCCACGCGAGGGAGACGGTAAGTGTCTGTTTTGGTTATCTGACTAACACGTCTGTAGTCGACGCAAAGCCGCTGTGACCCACCTGGCTTAGGGACTAGAGTGACAGGAGAACTCCACTCGCTCTGAGAGGGTTCAATCATCCTGTGGTCCAACAGGTAGCCAAGCTCCTTCTGGATGAGAGGAACTTTCACTGGGTTCACACAGTAAGGAGGCAGTTTAATTGGCTTTGCATCTCCAACATCGACATCATGCATCAACACAGAGGTTCTTCCTGGAGGGCACGGAACACTTGCGGGTACTCCTGCAGTAATGCCGAAAACTCCTGCCTTTCCTCGGGAGCTAGATGAGAAAGCTTAGTCTGGAGATCATTCATGATATCAGGATTCTTCCCCAAACTATCACTCAGGCTCATACTGCATGGGAGAACTTCACTTGCAGACTCGAGTGGAACAGTTACAGTGCAGACTGGGTTATTTTCGTCCCGCCTGTGATATAACTTTAGCATGTTGATGTGACAAAGTTGCTTGTTCTTTCTATGATCTGGTGTGGCAATGACATAGTTGACATCACTGAGTTTCTTCTCCACGAAATAAGGACCACTAAACTTGGCTTGAAGAGGTTGCCCATGCACTGGTAGCAGAATCAAAACCTGATCTCCTGGCTGAAAGTGGCGTAACCTGGACTTCTTATCATACCAAGTCTTCATCTTCTCCTGAGCAGCTCCTAAATTCTCTCTTGCCAGCTGTAAAGCAGTGGACAGCCGTTCTTTGAACTTCATCACATACTCCAGCAGGTTGACGTCATCTTCCTCCGACAGCCAGCATTCCTTGAGTAGCTTAAGGGGTCCTCTTATTTCATGGCCAAACAGTAGTTCAAAGGGTGAGAAGCCCAGTGATTCATTTGGAGATTCTCTTGCGGCAAATACAACGAATGGAAGACCTTTATCACAGTCATTCTGATGTTCCAAACAGTATTTCCTGAGCATCGATTTGAGTGTTTGATGATATCTCTCCAACGTTCCATGGGTCTGGGGATGGTAAGCTGAAGACGTGATCTGGGTGATGCCCAACATTTTCAGAGACTCCTTTAAAACATTTGACATGAAATTACTTCCCGGTCTGACTGTACCTCCTTGGGCAGACCAAACTTGGTGAAGAACCCCAGCATTTCCTTAACCACGTTCTTTGCTGAGATATATCTAAGTGGAATGGCTTCAGGATAACGAGTAGCCATATCAATCAGGGTCAACACATAAGAAAATCCTGAAGAAGTCTTAGGAAGAGGGCCCACAATATCCACCAACACACGGGTGAATGACGCCTCAAAAGGAGGAATGGGAACTAGAGGTGCAACCTTTTCGGTCTGATTGCACTTCCCCACAATTTGACAGGTGAGACAAGACTTACAATACCAGGAAACATCTCTGAAAATACCTGGCCAGTAGAAGTGTTTCAAAATGCGTGCCACAGTCTTCCTCACTCCAAGGTGTCCTGCCAAACTGGAATCATGAGCCATTCTAATGATATCCTGCCTACAAACACGAGGGATGACAACTTGATGTACAACCTCCCATTCACAGTCAGCTGATGCTGTTGGGGGTCTCCACTTTCTCATAAGTACTCCTGACTTTATATAATAACAAGTAGAAGCACCAGCTGACTCTTCCTCACTGCAAGCAAAGTTAGCTAGACCTTTCAACTCAGGGTCTGCAACCTGCAACTCAACCAACTCATGACGAGACAAATTATCAACACTACGGGGTACTGCTTCATCTGGTGAGTGGTCCAAATTAGCAAGAAAAGTGTCAGCTAGGATAACATCATCATCATCATTATCCTCTAAGTCACCAGTAACTTTAGACTTAGCCCTAGTGACAGCACATGCAGAGAACACATCAGGGATATCACAATCCTGGGCCGCAGTCACTGGTTCACTAGACAACTGAGGAGCTGGACACACTTGACTTCCACCAATATCATTTCCAAGTAAGAAAGTTACACCTGACATTGGGAGTGTCTCAACCAACCCAACCATAACGGAACCATTAACAAAACCAGACTCTAAATTCACTCTGCACAGAGGGACAGAGAAGTAATTATTCCCTACACCTTGTAAGATTACAGTTTCATCAGAGGAATTAACATTAGAGCCTAGAACACTGTTCAGCATAAGGGATTGGCAAGCACCTGTATCAAGATATATTTTAACTGATTTCCTGTCATTACTGTCCAGAGGACTGACAAAACCATCAGACAGGAAATTAGCACATGAACTCTTGAGAGTGTCACCCACGTTACTGCTCAAAAGAGGAGCTTCATCATGAGAATTTTAATTTACCCCTCAAAGCAGGTTCAGTTAACTCGGTTAAAGAATTCTGGGAACTCTCAAGGGTGGACACTAGACCAATTGACTGAATATTTAAAGACTCCTTTTTGATCACATCACGCTGTCTCCTGAAACATTTCTCCCTAGTATGACCAAGCTTACTACAATAAGTACATTTACTTTTCTGAAATCTAGAGGTGGAGCTGGTATTTACTTCCTGAGAAACATCTTCTTTATTCTCTTTCCTGTTACCTATACTCTGAGTAGAGGCAACGTACTTACTATCAGCTTTCCCTTTTTCTTTAAAATATCTCTTGTGAGTGAGAACATATTCATCAGCTAAAACTGCAGCATCAGCCAAATTATCTATTCTTTCCTCATCAAGATATAGGCTTACATCTTTATTAATACACCTTTTGAAGTCCTCCAGCAAAATCATCTGCTTAAATTTATCAAAATCAGAATTTACATTCGTAGAATTTAACCACTGCTCTAACAGATCTTCTTTGATTTTTGCATACTGAACATGGGATTGCTTCTTCTTTGATTTTTGCATACTCAACATGGGATTGCTTATCTTGCTTATAAGTTGTCCTAAATTTTACTCTATAGGCTTCAGGAACAAGCTCATAGGCCTTAAGAATCAAGCTCTTAACTACATCATAATTATCAGATTGATCCTGAGGCAAAGATGCATAAGTTACTTGAGCTTTACCGGTGAGAACACTCTGTAGGAGTACTGGCCAATACTTTTTGGGCCAATTAAAACCTGTAGCTACCCTCTCAAACAACTGAAAATACTTTGTTAAATCAGATTCATTAAAAGGAGGGACAAGTTTAACATTTTTAGCCACATCAAAATCATCAGAGCTAGATGATCCAGTTCCACTTTGTTTCATGCAATACTCATGGTCTGCCTCAATCCTAGCAATTTCAATTTGTGCCTGTGCCTCCTGAATACGAGCCTGAGACTCAGCCTCCTTAGCACGAGCCTCCTGCAGGGCTAGCTGCTCACCTGGAGGAGTCACATTAAACAAGTTTTTATTAATCATGTCAACAATTTGATCTTTAGAATGATGAGAGCGAACAGCAATTCCCAATTGCTGAGCAATAAGCTTAAGTTCATTCTTTGTTCTGTTTTCTACATCACACACTGTTTGCACATTTGACAAAAATCTTTGGCTTCATCAAGAGTAGTAATAGTAGACATCATCAATAAATCACAGTCACAAAATATCAAGCAATATCCTTATGATAATATCCTGAATATCCTGAAAAGAGGTCGACAAATTTATGTTACGGAACAGAAACAGATAATGAACACTTCAAGTGAGAATACTAAAATCACTACTGTACCGCAAAGTTCCAGGTTCAAAACAAAAGAGTTAGGTAAAATTACAAGTTAAAGTTTAATGCTCAAACTAACAACTAAACATTCAGGACTCATAAGGATAATGTAATGGCAAAACAGGTTACATATATGGTTAACTGCAATAGCCTCTATTAACATGAATTTAGAAAGAGCAAATTTATCTAAGACAGCCCTGATAAATGAGAAAACCGGATAATGCTCAGTTAAAGCAAGATATATTATTACAGATACAAAATATTATCAATAATGGCTGACATTAAAAACTTTACATGAATCACAAAAAACCTTACCAGGCCTACGAATTAACGCCTCAGGCCATGCAGTTCCGGTACAAGAAAAATGGTAACAACACTTATACTCAAATTATACAGCAGCTAGATGGCTGGAGACATCCTGAGCACTCACAAAAATAATAATACACTATACAGGGGAGGACAGAGATGTGAACAAAATGAGGAGTAGATCTAAGTGGCAATAATGCAGAGACTGAGCTCATTATATAGGGGGCCGGCAGAGCTTGATTCAACTTGCAAGAAGGACGCGCAAATGAGGGCACGGAGGACGAAGAGTTGACACTCCTGCTCTGAACAACAGAAAGAACGACTTACTCTACTATAAGGGGGAGAAGGGGGGAGTGAGATAGAACACGCAAGCCTGGTCACTATGGAAGCCACGAGACGAATCGTGATCAAACATGCAGCATACTGTACGTTAGAATTATACAAAGGATGATGAAATCATAGGCTATGTAACAAAATATATATATATATATATATATATATATATATATATATATATATATATATATATATATATATATATATATATATATATATATATATATATATATATATGTATAAAATATATATATATATATATATATATATATATATATATATATATATATATATATATATATATATATATATATATATATATATATATATATATATATATATATATATATATATATGCATATACATATATATGATATATATATGTATATATATATATATATATATATATATATATATATATATATATATATATATATTTATATATATATATAAATATATATATATGTATATATATATATATATATATGTATATATATATATATATAAATATATATAGGACCCTCTGTGGTAGAGTGGTAAAGTGTGCATTTTCATACCCTGAAGAACGAGGGTTCGCTCCCCGCCGGGGCAATAAACTTTGGGAGCGTTCTTCAGGCCACCTACTGCATTGGCGGACACAAGGGGTGCTGTGGTTGAACCAGTGTCGCATACTATAACGTATGCTTGCACCCAGTCAGCTTGCGCAGGCCGATTACACTTGGTTCACAGACTACACACACATCCAAAGTCACTCTAACACTACAATTACAATTACAGGCACTTCTCACCCTACATACAACCTCTACTAGACAGCATAGGCCACTTGGTAGAGATACATTGGCTGTATCATCCCCACTTCGGTCGGGATAGGCCAGTCCTGCAGTGGACACTCAAACAGCTGATGAGATGAGATGATATATATATTGTAATGCTAGGTGTTTTAGGGTCGGCTTCCCGTCCCTCTAACACCTAGTGTGTAGCTGGGTTCTCTTTTTGGACTGGAGCTTAGACAAATAGGAGAGAGCCAGGACACAATAACTCAAGGCAACAACCTTACACATGTATTACTAAATTCTACAGTGGAGCGAGTAGATGTCACGAACATAGATACACTGGACAATTATAATTCTTAGGCCTACCGGTAGATATGGGTTACTAGCATCGTGCAGGATACTACTCAGGTCAAGGTCGGGTATGGTGAATAGCACTTAGGGCAGAGGTTTATATATTATTATTGTAGGAAGTCCAGGTTGGATATTTGTGGAGTGGGTGGCACTATTTCACTGTTTGTAACTATTACTTTAACACTGAGGTCTTTGATCTAAGTATGATGCGGCATTACTAGATGGTAGCATATTCACTGTAATAGACTGGTATTTCACTGTTTGGCCACATTCACGGTTTCACTGTTATTTTCATTTACTCCACACCTTTTATACCGTCACTGGTGTTTCTAGCACTGCCTTCCTTTATATGGTTAATTCATTGCTCTGCCTTCACATCACTAAACCACGGACACTGTGCTTTTACTGTCACTTCGTTTGGGTCTGGGCATCGTGGCGGTCAAGTACAAGGGCGGCAGAAGTGGTCCAGTCTCCCTACTGAAGGGGCTGGGTTCCGCCGGGGGCCTCTGTGTTCAGGGGCCACAGGAGCACGTGTAGAACCGTCCTCTCTCGTCTGGGGCTGCGGGTGGTGAAGGGCCCTGCGCTTTCAGGGCTTGAGGTGGGAGTACGGCCCTCAGGGCTGGGGTTGAATAACTGCCTGAACTTCTCGCTCAGGCGCCTGACAGAGGACAAAGATCTCCGGCATCTGGGTGTAGGCAGGTCCCACCCGGGGGTCCTGGGGGCAGTCTGGAGGTCCCGAGGGCTCTGGTCCATGGTGATCGAAGACGCCATCAGGAGGGGGCTGCGGCTTTGGCCTACATCGGGGTCCGTCAGGTGGGTCCCCTCTGGATCCGGCTGCTGGGACATGAGCCCCGTGGAAGTCACAGGGCCTCTCCAGTACTCCTCCAGGCTGGGGGCTCCCTCTGGGTCGTAGGTCGTAGAGCAGGAGTCAGCACCTGACGGAGGAGCGGCTACCAGTCTTCTCCTGCCGTAGGGCCCGGTTACTGGCCGTGGCCTTCTGGGGGCGTGGCTGCAGGCCATTCCCAAGGCCCGGCTACTGGCTGTGGCCTGGGGAGAGAAGCGGCTACAGGCCAACTCAAGGGCACCTTCAGAGCGGCGACAGGCTATCTCCTGACAAAGGCAGGAGCGGCTACAGGCCGTCTCCTGATTCCCTTAGGAGCGGTTACAGGCCGTCTCCTGATTCCCTTAGGAGCGGTTACAGGCCGTCTCTCAAGGGGCACCTTCAGATCGGCTACAGGCCTTCTCCTGCTTGCCTCTGGAGCAGGTGCGGGCCGTCTCCTGTATGAGGGTCGAGCGGCTGCAGGCTATCTCATTGAGGGCACCTCCAGAACGACTACAGGCCATCTCCTGATTCCCTTGGGAGCGGCTACAGGCCGTCTCCTGAAGGAGGGTTGAACGGCTACGGGCAGTCTCAGGGGGGCTGACTGGAGCTGGAGTTACAGCTCCACCCCAATGTTGTTGAGGGTCTGGTCGCCTGCAAGGTAGTTGCGGTTTCCTGCTATGGTGGCGGTGGGCGAGTTGCAGGTTATAGGGGCTCGCGGCCCAGGTGGACTTACGTCCCTGTCACACGGAGCTGGACCGAGAGCTGCCTACCTCTCCATGGGCTCTTTCTGGGTGTGTCGTGTTGTTTTCAGAGCCCAAACCCGGCATTACATATATATATATATATATATATATATATATATATATATGCACACAAAAGGCCAAACTAGGCAGGAGAAGGCATCACTGGGAGCAATTATGAAGCTATTACAAGCACAACTACAGGATCAGAATGAATGACAGAAAGAACTCAAAGAACAATTACAGGCTCAAAATGAAGGACAGAAAGAACTCAAAGAACAATTATACGCTCAAAATGAAGGACAGAAAGAGAGAACTGAGGTTGTAGAGAAATACTGCATCACTGAGCCTCAGGTTAGTGTACAGGGAGCATATGAAAAGAGTGGACAGTGTATGGTGACTCTTGATGGATCCCAAGCATCTAACGGTACCATTACAGACTTGAATAGTCAGAATGCAGTTTTAATTCCTGGACTTAATTATGATTCTCCAGTTTTTAGGCCCCAAACCAGAGAAATGCATGGCTAAAATGGGGGTCCAATTAAAAAGAAACCTCAGAATTCTGATGGTAGAGTATCTTGGGAAGCTTACTGGGCACAGTTTGAGTTATCTGCTGACCAGAATGGTTGGGATGATAGGAAGAGGGCAGTGCAGCTTGCTACTAGCCTCAAGGATGCCTCAATGGAAATACTGAGCCAGATGTCAGTAGAGGTGAGGAACAGTTATTAGCCCTTAGCAGAAGTACTGGAATGCAGATATGAGACCATGTACCAGACTGAGGCTTAAAAAGCAAGATTCTGGAGCCGTGTACGGGCTCGAGGCAAATCCCTACAGCAGCTTGCTCATGACCTGGAGAGTATGGCATACAGGGTATACCCTGGAGCAACAGCTAACCTACTGACTATTCTACTGAGGGACCAATTCATCGTTGGTTTTGATAGTGCAGAGCTGAAAGTGAAAGTGAAGCAGCCACAACCCAGAAAGCATGCAAGAAGCACTAGCCAGGGCTCTAGACTTTGAGTCCTACGTCAGGTCCAGTACGTTCACTTTTCAGGCAGGTCACAGTGCAGGATTCAAGGCAAAAAAGGGGCAGGTTCATGAAGCAGAAAACTTTGAAGGAAGTTGCAGGTGGAAAAGCCAGGACATAGGAAAGAGGACTACTATAAGTGGAAGAGGGAACATGAGAGGACTGGAGGAGGTTGCTGGTTCTGCAGGAAGTCGGGACACAAGAACGACAATTGTTACAAATGGAAGAAGAGGCAAGAACAGAGCACTGCAAGGAAATCTGCAACTGTAACAAAAGCGTGTTAGACATGTAGTGAGGTGGGACACTTCAGTTCTGAGTGCCCAAAGAAGAAAAAGAAACACAAGAAAGGAGCAGAAAACTAGTGGAGGCTGATGTTAAGAGGCAACCCCTAGCAGGCTTTTCCCAAGCAGCCCCACCACCAAGAAAATGCAAGAGAACTGCGATTGACAGTGTGTGAGTAGATGGATGAGTAGACAGAAAGAAGGGTTCCCTGGTGATTGATTCAGCCTCATAGTAAACTTTTGTAAGGTATGAAGTGTTACATCATTGGTATTTGCCTGAGGCATCAAAACAATTGTGTGGCATAACTGGGCACTGTGCGGAACTGAGGAGACCCTTGGATGTCCATATTAAAGTGGCAAGGCAAGAGGCCACACTTCCAGTCTATGTAACTGAGATGGTGGATCCATGCTTTCTGGGTCTGGACTATCTGATGTCCATGGGATGTAAGCTGGACTTCTGCTCTATGAAGCTGAAGGTTCGAGGAATGTCGGTTCCCATCACAGCAGCGAGACATAGCAGTTCTGGTGGCTAGGTGAGGGCACTCCACACCACAGTGATACTCCCAAAATCAGAACTATTGCTCCAGCCCAAGGTGAGTGGCTCTTTTGACAGTGGTCTAAGGGTAATCGTGCCTGATATATGGTGCAAGACGAAGGCCGGAGTGATGGTAGGGAGAAATTTGGTGAAAACAGGTGCAGGTGAAGTGCCAGTTGTGGTGGCCAATTTCTCCTGTGAACCACAGTAGATCAGTGAGGGAGAAATTCTGGGACTGTGCCAGGCAGTGCACCCTGAATGGCATCAGAGGAAGGCCTGTAAAAGGAGTGTAGTCAAAGAAAACAGGTATTTGCCAAACCACTTACAAGACCCATTTTCAAGGAGTTGCCAATGCTTGGACGGCTCACAATTGCTAAAGGTGAGGCAGCTGCTGACAAAATTTGCTAATATCTTTTCCACCGGAGACCTAGACCTGGAATGCACTGATCACGTGGAGCATTGTATAGGCACTGGGGATCACCACCCAGTTAAACAGCCAGCGTGAAAGATGGTGCCAGCTCAATGGCAAGAAATGGAGAAGGTGATAGAGAATCTCTGAAGTCAAGGAGTGATAGAAATGTCCAGCAGTCCTTGGGCATTAGCAGTGGTTCTGATAAGGAAAAAGGATGGCTCAGTAAGGTGCTGTGTAGATTATCAAGCCCTGAATGAAGTGACAGTGAAGGATGCATACCCCTCGTGAAGAATTGTTGACACGCTGGATGCTCTGTTAGGTGCCAAGTGGTTCTTCACCCTAGACATGAAAACAGGATACCACCAGGTCAAGGTTGCAGAGAACAAGGAGAAAACAGCCATTACGTATGGGTGGGGTTATGGTAGTTTAAAGTGATGCCTTTTGGCCTATGTCATCTCACAGCTACTTTTGAGCATCTCATGGATCATGTACTGGAAGGCCTGCACTGGCAGACAGCTCTCATCTATCTGGACGATGTAATTGCGTTTGGACAGACTTTTGACCAGGAACTGGAGAGGCTGTCAGAGGTGCTGAACAGGATCTGGACAGTGCACGTCAAGGTGAACCCCAAGAAGTGCTACTTGTTCCAGAAGGAAGTGAAGTACCTGGGACAAACTGTAGGCGAGGGCGGCATCTGTACTAATTCAGAGGAGGTGGCAGCTGTGAAGAACTGGCCAGTTCCAACTTGTGTGAAAGAACTATGGAGTTTGCTGGGTTTGTGTACCTGCTATAGGCGTTTTGCCTAGGACTTTGCAACGATAGCTGCACCTCTCCACAAGTTGCTGGGGAAGAGGCAGAAGTTTATGTGGACAGTAGTGACTCAGGAGGCCTTCAATGAACACAAGCAGGCGTTGGCAAGCTCTCCAGTGTTGACATACCCAGACCAGAGTCAGCAGTTTATCTTGGATTGTGACGCTAGTGACCATGATATTGGTGGAGTCCTGTCACAGACGAAGGACGGCAAAGAGCATGTGGTGGCATATTACAGCAAGAAGCTCAGCCCACTAGTGGAACTACTGTGTGACCCATAAGGAGCTGGTGGCAATGATGAAGAGCCTTGATTTCTTCCATCCCTGCTTGTATGGGTCCTACTTCATCATCAGGGCAGACTATGTGGCACTCAGGTGGCTGAAGACGTTAAAGAATCTGGAAGGACAACTGGCACGCTGGCTCAGGAAGCTAGACCAGCACAATTATGAGGTGCAGCACCGTCCTGGGGGGGTACATGGCAATGCTGACAGCCTAAGTCATTGGCCTTGTGATCCAGAGTGCTGGCAGTGTAGTAAATGAAACATTACAGTAAGCAATGCACCTGTACTGAAGTGACAGGGCCAGCATCAGATGAAGAAGATCCTAAGAGGATGCAGATGGAGGATGCAGATTTACAACCAGTGATAGAGTGGCTGCAGCAGAGTACAGTGTGACCATCTTGGGAAGAGGTTTCCAGGTTCACCCCTGTGACTAAGAGCTACTGGAGTCAGTGGAACCTTCTTCATTTGAACAATGGACCACTGGAGCGTCAGTGGGAGACACCCGATGGCCTCAGCAAGTATTGGCAACTGATGGTTCCGAAGAAGATGAGATCCAAGATCTTGGATGAGTCCCATAACCAGATCACTAGTGGATACCTGGGAGTGGCAAAAACTAAGTTGGCAGCAACAGAGGTTCTACTGGACCGGCATGCGGAAGGATGTTGAAGAGTCAGGCCTTTGATGTATGCTGTGCCAAGAAGGGACTCAAGAAACGTGGTTGCGTCCCTCTCCAGTGGGTGTACTGGTGGAAAGAGTCGTGGTGGACATTGCTGGACCTCTGCCATTCACTGAAACAGGAAACCGGTACATATGCGTCACCATGGACTACTTCACAAAGTGGCCAGAAGCCTATGCCATTCCCGATCAAGAGGCTGCGATTGTTGCTTAGTTCTTGTTTGACCAGTTCATCTGTCGTTTCGGGATGCCACAAGAGCTACATTCAGACCAGGGTAGAAACTTCGAGTCTGCTGTGTTCTGTGAGTGCTACAAGTTACTGGGGATCAAGAAGACCAAGACAACCCCTCTAAGGCCACAGTCAGATGGGATGGTGGAGAAATTCAACTGAACTCTGGGACAAGAACTGGCCAAACACCGCATAGAGGGTAGAGCTGGGCAAGATCAAGTTCTGGATCCGGTTCCATCGGATCCTAATAAATTACCTTGGAACCGAATACCTGGACAGGAACCGGTTCCTCTAAACAGAATGATCATCAGACTCGGACTTTGAGAATTATGTTTTGGTTATCAGGCATATGTATCCTTTGAAAGTAATGAAATATAACATTAAAAATTCTTAAATATTAACGATTAATAGTATATTGAGTCAGTAAATTATGTACTATAAACCATAACCTGTCATGTCAATAAATATCCCTATGTTCACAGACTATAATATAACTTGTTAAAAAAAATATATAAAGCTAAATGTACAGAACAATCAGCGATAATTCACTTAAATTCATAAAGTTATAGGTTAACATCAGTGTGAGAAGTTGGTAAACACAGAATGAGTGAGTAGTAGCCGATACCCATTTGGTATTATCAAGTCCCGGAACCCAGAGTCGGAAGACGGAGGCCCTGGTGACTCTCATGGCATCTGGGTAATTACTGCATGAGGAACCAGTTCCAGAGCCGGTTCTAACGGATCCCTTCTCCTTGGGATCTGGAACCGTGAGTACTCAGTTTACCGGATATTGCCCAGCCCTAATAGAGGGACAAAATTACTTGCGTTGTTGATGGCACATCGGTCTGCATCCCATAAGTCTACCAGCTACACCCCTGCAAAACTGAGGTTGGGCCACGAGTTACGGTTACCCATTGACTTGTTAATGGGAAGACCACCTGGTGAAGAACTGCTTACAGACTCCTCTAGCTATGTGAAGCATCTTCAGGAAAGGCTGGCTGAGGTACATCGTCAAGTGCGAGGAGCTCTTAAGTTTTCAGAAGTCATGGAGTGCAAGTATGTTGTCAAGGCAACTGAAGTGGGCTTCAAGGATGGTGACTAAGTTTGGTTATACAATCCTCAGTGAAAGAAGGGACAGTCACCGAAGCTGCAGAGCCCATGAAACAGGCCTTACACTGTGTTGGACTGCCTATCAGACGTAACAGACCAGATTCGGGGAGGCACGAAAGGTGGTACACGTGAATCATCTGTGGCAGTACCATGGGCCAGGACATTAAAGCTGCGATGTCTCCGAGGAATCATGCTCTCCTGCTGCTCAGGATGTTGAAGAGGACCAACCAGCTGAAGTACAAGAGGATGATGACAGTTTCCCAAGAGAAGAAGTGCACCAAGATGAGGACCAAAACCTTCCAGGAGGAGTGGACTGTGTGAAGGAGCAGGGATGCTGTCGGAAGCAGCATAGGAGAAGACCTGTTAAGTTGTAGGATTACTATGTGTATAATTGAATGTTTAGATTGAATTAAGGATTATGTTTCTATACACTGGGTAGTTTTGTCAGGATGACAAAGGACTAGGGAGGGGGTAAAGTTGAGGAGCGGGATTTGCTAGTTAGATTCTGCTGGAGAATTCCCGATGATTCTAGTAGTACCGTTACATGACAGAGTTGCCAATTAGCCTGCTGTTTGTGAGCACAGTTATTTTGTAAGTGATACACCAATTTTTATGCTCGTTTTTTCCATGATGATGTATTTATTTGATTGCTTGTTTGAGTATGTCATTTTATCTCAGTTTGTATGCTAAATAATTTAGAGTGTTATGCAGTGAATGAAAACTCTGGCATGTTTTAATGTCTCCGAGTTGGCAACTGTTGCCTATCGAGAGTGTACTCGAAGATTTGAGTCTAATGCAAGCTTATATAAGGATGGGGAAGAGATTAGAGCAGTGTCAGTCAGTTTTCAGTTCAGTTTGAGTGTAGTTCAGTGTCAGTTCTATTAGAGAAATTTGTTTATCTTCGTTACTTGTCAAAACAGTGAAGTATTGTTGGCAAGCATTAAATGTAATTGCAGTAAGTGAAGATTATCTGTGGTACTTGTGAAAACAGTGAAGTTAGTAAGCATTAAGTGTAAGTATTTGGAAAATAAAGACAGTGAACTTAAGAAACCATTGTTTATTTACAAAGCCTGAACTGATCTTGTGTGCTGTACACCGAAAGGCTGACCATGGGAATAACAATTCACTATGGTCCTTTCGCAGCAAGAAGACCGTTCAGGGTGTGGCAGAATTTGGAGTTCCCCCGAGTGCGACATTGCCAATTTGACCACCAATTATCGGATTATCACTCTGTCTCCCTACCTACCCCCATCACACCCGTTTCTCTCTCTCTCTCTCTCTCTCTCTCTCTCTCTCTCTCTCTCTATATATATATATATATATATATATATATATATATATATATATATTATTTATTTCCAATTTTTTTTTCCACACCACTTATGAGGTAAAAGTCTAGGACCATAAGGTGATTATGGCATTCATGGATCTGGAAAAAGCATACGACAAAGTGGACAGGGAAGGATTGTGGAAAGTTTTGCGCATGTACGGTGTAGGTGGTAAGCTGCTAGGTGCCGTTACGAGTTTTTATGATGGTAGTGAAGCATGTGTAAGGGTTAATGGGCATATAAGTAAATGGTTCACGATCGGTGCGGGGGTGCGACAGGGTTGTGAGATGTCCCCATGGTTGTTCAATATATATATATATATATATATATATATATATATATATATGGGGTGGTGAGAGAAGTAAAAACGCATGTAATGGAAAGGTGGATAGCGTTGGTAATGAATGGTGATGGATGGATCATCTCAAATTTGTTGTATGTTGATGATGCAGTACTGCTTGCAAGTACCGGACAAGAAATTGGTAGGCTAATGCAGAGTTTTACTGATATCTGTAAGGTTGTGCCTTGAGAGTACATGTAGAAAAGAGTAAAGTGATGGTTATTGAGAGAGAAGGTAACTCCCAGTGCGATGTAACAGTGAATGGAGGGAAACTGGAATTGGTGAGAGAGTTCAAATACCTGGGTGCAGTGATAGAAAAGAGAGGAAAATGTGCAAAAGAAGTTGAAAGTAGAGTGACACAAGGAAGAAAATAGCTGGTGCAATGAAGGCCTTGACAAGAAACAGAGGCTTGAGTGTTGCAGGTGCACGAGGCTTACATGAAAGGATGTTGGAGCCAACTTTTAACATATGGATGTGAGACTATGGTGCGGCATGAAAATGAAAAGTCAAGAGTAAGAGCAGTGGAGATGGGACTGCTGAGGAATGTATGTGGATAGGATACGAAATAAAGTGATTCGTGAAAGATGCGGAGTGAGGAAGTCGGTGGACACCAGAATCGAAGAGAGTGTACTGAGGTGGTATGGTCATGTGGAGAGAATGGAAAACAACAGAGTCGTGAAAAGGGTACATCTGAGCGAATTCGAAGGAGAGAGGAGGCGAGGTAGGCCAAGGAGAAGGTGGAGAGGTATGGTGGATGAATGTGTGAGGAAGAGAGGTTTGGAAGTCGGTGAGGCTAGGGAACTGACAGGAGATCGAGCTGGTTGGATGAATGTTGTGAGGAGAAGTGCATGATCAGGGATTTTGGCACCCATTAACATGGCAGCGTTTGGTCTGACTCTGTCGGATACGATTTTTGAAGCTACAGAACGTGGTGAATGTTTTTGGCATATCCGATAGAGCCAGGATTCCGGGGGCTTGAATGATGAGTGAATGGAAGCGTGGCCCATTGGATTGGGCAAATTTGGGCTGTCTGGACATTGCTACTACTCACCCTGCCCTAGGGTGGGAAAGGAGGTCCGAATGATGATGATATATATATATATATATATATATATATATATATATATATATATATATATATATATATATATATATATATATATACACGTGTCATAAAGACTTTGTAGTTACTTGTAGAGAAGTATATTTTAGACTTGTGGTCGAGCGGCTTTTATATCTTGTAGTAGTTTCCCCACCAGATGTCATGTAGTGACGGGAGAGGTAAAGAATAGTATGGACTATTTTTATTTGTCTTGTAAATATTAAACAGGTATAATAGTATAAGTCCTGGGTAGCTACCTCCCTGTCTCGCTATCTCTCTCTCTGTTCTAAGGCTAATCTCCGTCTCGACCTCTCTCTAGGGTCGCTTGTCTCCTTCCAAACTCTCTTTCCTAACATCTCGTGTAGTAGGGTGTGTGTGTCACGTATCTTCCTCATGGCAACAGAACTTTCTCACTAGAGGACTGCTGACAGCTAACTGCATCATCTCCTTACTGGCCGCTGTCGTCAGCTTTCCTCCGTGTAAGCGTTTAGCGCTGCTCGCTTCTCGCAAACACAACACCTTCTCATCATTTGACTTCCTGCTTCTATCTGTCTCTCTATCTATCTATTTATTTATCTATCTATTATGTAGTCCTATATTTGCTCGGCCGCGAAAAATGGCGTACCATCGACATTTAATAGTTATAATATATTAATACATACTACATACACATTATAATGAACTTATAAGCTAATTAAGTGAAATACATAATATTGTAAAGTAACATAATTGTATGAATATTGTATACATATATTATTCATAGTAAATAGTGATTATTCAGTAATATTACATTTTAAATAAGTTGAATACATATTGGAATAAATGCATTAAAGTAAATTATTTAACTGTAATACAGTATGTACTTGGGTTATTATAGTGAATTGCATACATGCAAGAATAAAAATAGTTTAAAATTAAGATTATTGTAAGAGTTATTAATATTTCATTTAAAGATAATGGTACTGGTCTGCCATATATGGGTCATTCTTCTTTGTGTTATTATTATTATTATTATTATTATTATTTTTTTTTTTTTTATATATAATTAATACTATATACAAAATATATACACTTCATTCAGGGTGGTTAACTGTGATGTTAACTCTCCCCCCACTAAACAATGACTCCAAATTAGCAATTCTTGCATGCATTCTGTGCATGGCCAACAGCAATACTGCAACCACAATGCAGATAATTATAAAGACAGAAGGTGCTTGGCTATACACATAATATGGGTTGAACATACTCAAACTCAAATCTTCCCAGGGCTTCATAGTTTCATTGATCAGCTGCATAGTTTCAAACTTAGGTGAAGTCAGCTTAATACTTGTGCTCATGTTTAAGTCCATATCAGGCAGTGGGTGGAAATGTTTGTGTGTATGGTTGATAATGGCGTAGTGATTGATGGTGGAAAAAGTAGACATGGATGGTGTAAATACCGCACAGTAGTCTGGTGCTATGTATAATCCTGAGGCTGATGTATGAGATGGTGGTATATCTGGACAGACTATGTAAACTGATGTGTTATGAGGGAAATAAAAAAACTGCGAGTGTCCAATGCGTTGATGGTGTACAAGTTTATCTGGAGCAAAAGTGAAGTTGCAATGATGATGAATATTGTTATTGCTGATGATAGCCATTTCACAAGGGACCGTATCAGTAGGCTGAAACGTGAAAATGTACGCAAGGACAAAGATGAACAGCATGTAAGGATGTGCGGCACTTTCGCTCAATCGTTGACTCACTTGCAGAAAGTGACAGTGTCTCGTCTCTTGGAGACCATGATGAGTTCGGTGTCTGTGTTGATGTTGATGATGACTAAAGTGTTGTTGTTTCTATAGGGGAAGGGGTGTATTTGGTATACTGTGAACAGGTCTTCCGTGATGAATGGTACATGAACTATCACTGATGTTGGTGTTAGTGTTGCTTCCAAGTACGGGTAATATTGCATAAATTCCCTACTGCGGAACAATGGCTTCAATTTATGTTTATGTATGCCTTGACTAACTATCTGACGTAGCTCATGAACTGGGAGTAAGTCATTTGTGATCTTGCCATCACCAGCATTCGAAATTCCTTGCATAAGTGCCCGGAAATGATCTCTAGTGTTCTCTAATTGTAGTAGAATCGTGTCAATATGTTCTGTGATGATGGAGAAGTGCTGGAAAAGGGTAACGTTACCCTCCAAGTCATTTATTTTATCTATACTCTCGAGAGCTACGTTTTCTGCTTGTTTCAGATTTTTCACAATTGTTTTCATTGCTGAGTTCTGTCCTGTGATGAATTTATCTTGGTATGTTAGTACCTGAGCTATCTTATTAAATTTTTTGTTTATTTCTTTAAGGTCATCCTCTGTAGCCAATCCAAAGATGTTCCCAAGAATTGCGCCGCCCAGATCGAACAAACCGCGCTTTTGGCGAGTACGTGTGATATTGTTCCTGTCGCTCAGCACCTCTGTTCCATAAGATGGGAGATCTTGGATCATGACGAGCATAGTTGACTTCGCCTGTTCTAGTTTCCATTTCGCTAACTTCACCATTTCATCCACTTCCTTGGTGATATGTGATTGTGAAACATAATTCCCTATCTTGAAGTCCAGAGTTCGCATCGGCGTCGCAAGTCTTTCTATATAAGTAGGTAAGTCATACAAGTAATCTAGACTTATTTCAGTACTCATGACATCCTTGACGATTGTAGTCGTGGCCGTTGGAGCTATGAGGCATCCTTGTCGTACTATATGCTTGGGGTCTAGGTGCGCATATACTCTTACTATGTATAGGAGAATCCATAGCATAAGTCCCTTCATCGTAACCTACCGAAAAAAAAAAAAATCTATTAATTTCCTATAAAGCTGTGGTTGATGATAGTGATGATGTGCGTTACGGTTGGCTGTTATTTCATTTATAGAAGGAGTTTAAATCGATATTTAATTCTCGTAAATGATGTACTGTAGATTTCATTGGAATAGTTGCACCTATGTTCGATTGTTTGGTATATGACCTTAATTTCTTTTTGTAATCATTGTTGTGTTCTTGCTTGGTTTCTTGAGGTACGTTCACCTGTTCGGTTGTATCCGAGGCTGAATAATTATGTGATAATTCCCTTGAAACTCGTTTTAAATGGTCAATATGAACTTGTTTTTCCTCGCCACTTGAAAGTGACTTAATTAAAACTTTGTTTGCCTTTATGTTAATTACTCTGTATGGGCCCTCAAATTTAGGGGATAATTTATTGTCTCTCGTATGAATGACACCGTAAACAATGTCTCCTAAGCTGATAGGTGAATCTTTTGCCTTTTTGTTAAATGCCTCCGTCATTTCTTCCTTGGACATCGTTAATTGTTTTTGCACTCTTTTGTGAATGTCCTGGAATTCACGTAAACGGAGTTTAGAGTAATCATCGTAATTGTATATAGGCATGCTGTCACCTTCTAGGAGCTCATATGGTAATTTTTTATCTGTGCCATATATAATGAAATGTGGTGTGTCACCAATGGATTTATTTATAGACCCATTAATGGAGGCCTCTACTCTGGGAATCCAATCATCCCAGCTTGCATAATTTTCACTGAGAATGTGTCGTAGCACATCTAATACCTTTTATTTTGTCTCTCTACCAACCCATTCGATGCTGGGTGATAGGCCAAAACGTTAACCTTTTTAATGTTGTATTGTTTACATATTTCTTGTAAGATCTCAGAATTAAATTCTCCTCCATTATCACTTATTAATACCTTTGGGGTAGTAAAGCGACATATTACATTATCTGTTATTGCCTTTGCTACTGTCTCTGCTGTCTTATCTTTAATTGGAGCTAAAATGACATAACGGGAAAAATGATCCGTTGCTACGAATAAGTATAGGTTATTATTGTATGATAATGGCATCTTGAGTAAATCAACAGCGACAACGTCCCATGGCTGATGTGGTACTGGGTAATTACCCATCGGTGCAGGTGTGATTGGGTATCCTTTGTGTTTCGCACATGATTCGCATCTGTCTATATGATTGTGTATATCTCTTCGTAATGAAGGCCAGTAATATAATAGCTGGGCTTGGTTGAATGTCTTATCCTTTCCAGGGTGTCCTGCATGTGGGCTGTCGTGTATCATTCGTAATACTTGGGGTATCATGTCATTAGGTACTACCAACTGGTTAGTATTTCTTTGGCGTTTTGGTTGTTTAGAGTTAATTTTGTATAATGTATTATTGACCATTGTGAATTGTTCAAGTGGGACATGCAGTTTGGGTAATTGTATGTCATCTCCACTTTCTAACTTGTATATTACTTTTGACCATACTGGGTCAAGTCTTTGTGCCTTTGCGATATCCTCGTGGTTTGGGATATTTCCTTTGAGATCTAACGCCGCGACCTGAATTGTGTTCGGGTTCCTAGATAATGCGTCAGCTACTATATGCATTTTACCTTGTATATAATGTATTTGTACATTGTAGTTTTCAACTGTACATTTCCATCTTGCTCTCCTCCCAGAAAGGAGTTTTTCTTTAAACATACCCACCAGTGGTTTATGGTCGGTGAATAAGTGGATTTCGTAACCATATACCAAATCTCGAAACTTTTGTAATGCAAAAATCACTGCAAGTGCCTCTAAGTCTGTAGTGCTATAATTTTTCTCCGCACCTCTTGTTTGTCTGCTGGCAAATGCAATTGGTTGATTCTTTCCTCTTTTATCTTCCTGCATCAGTACAGCCCCTAATCCTTTAACTGATGCGTCTGTACAAATAAGAAATGATTTCGTGTAATCTGGATATGCTAAACAAGGTGCATTCGTTAGTTTAATTTTTAGATTGTTAAATGCCCATTTTTGTTCTTCTTCCCATTGGAATACAGCATCTTTTTTGAGTAGTTGGAATAGAGGGAAGGCTATATGAGAGAACTGTGGTACGAAGGACCTATAGTACCCAGCCAGACCTAAAAACTGTCTAACTTCGTCAGTCGTAGTGGGTTCAGGAAAATCTCTCACTGCCTGTATTTTGTCATCAGTGGTGTGAATACCATCAGAACTTAATTTGTGGCCTAAGAAATTTATTTCCTTAAAGCAAAATTTGCATTTAGAAAGTTTAATTTTTAATCCAGCATCACTAAGCTTTTGTAAGAGTAAGTCTAATTTCCTGAGATGATCCTTAATATTCTTCGTTGCGATAATAATATCGTCAAGATAAACAAATATTCCTTGTCCTAAAATTCCGGACAATTCGTAATTCATAAGACGCTGGAACGTACCGGGGGCTGTCCTCAGTCCCATTGGCATTCTTGTATATTGATAATGGCCTCTGTTTGTTGAAAAGGCAGTGTATTTACGTGACTCCTGAGATACCGGAATCTGATAGTATCCGTTTAGGAGATCGATGGTCGAGAATATATTATTCTCAGGACCAATATTCTGTAGAACATCACTTAGCAATGGCATGGGAAATCTGTCTGGGATGGTGTGATTATTTAGTTTACGGTAATCTACTACCGCACGCATTTCTCCATTTCTCTTGGGCACAAAGAAAAGGGGAGCGTTCCACGGAGAAACTGAAGGCTCAATAATTCCAAGCTTTAACATTTCATCGACATACTGATTTGCAAGTGTACGTTGGGAGTGTGGTATGCGATAAGCTGGTACGAAAATTGGTGGTGTTTCTGGGTGCACATTAATCATGTGATTAATCAAGTTAGTACACCCTAATCGTTCTCCGGGCAAGGCTACGGTGTCCCTGTGTGTTTCCAGCAGGGTTAACAAATCATTTTCTTCGTCAAATTCACCTGAGTGAATTAAATTCTCTTTTATTCTTTCTCTATCCGTAGATTTTATCTCACTTGTTACTCCACCAATATTTATTTCCTTCACAGGGGCTAAACATTTTTCAATATTAACTATGCAAGTTCCCTTCTTCAACTGAACTTCCCCATTCATGTGATTAATAATGAATATCTGAGTTAGCCCTTCGTCGTTCGTATGACATAATGCGTTTTCTACTGACAATCCTTTTACTTTACATAATTCTTCTAAGACAAGAACAGTACTATTCCGTAATTTGCTCTTTATGGTAACCTTCATGTATGAATTAGGTGGTATAACCAAATCATTAGTGAGATGGGCTGGAAAAATTGATAAATCAGTACTGTTATCTGAGTCACTAATTCTGGAGGATGGGGTTGCTGGTGTAAGTGGATCTATACACTCATCTGTTTGTGTATGTTTGTTAAAGCCTTTAATATTACCAATTCTTTTGGCTCTCTTCTACCAATCGGTGAGGGCTCTGAAAGTATTTCCTCTATAAATTCATTATCAAAGTCTATTCCATTCATTTGTGGGAGTATAGTTATGTTCTCAGTTCTCATGGATCTTAAGCCCAGTAACATATGAGCTTTAATTGCTAAGTTTTCAACGATATAGAACAATGCAGAGAATGGTCTTGTAGTTTCTGTGAAACTGAGATTTAATCTTATCATACCTTTTACTGTAATCTCTTGACCATCTACTGTGTTTAATTCTAAATCAGCTTCATCCAGAAAAGTTACTTTCTTTTTATTTTTAAGAATTCTATTTAGTTCTTCATGTGTTATTAAGTTCACTGGAGAGCCTGTATCTAAAAATAAGGAAACGTTTTGATCCTCACATACAGCTGGTATCAAGATACACTCATTTCCCAACATGCCTCCTATGTGAAGTTTAACCTTGTTCTTCTTTACGTTTGTTCGTTTTTTGTCATGACTTGGTCTTCCCCGATTTGAACATAGACACAATTTTTTCTACTGTTTTGCAATCACTAGTCCAGTGCCCTTGGTATCTATGATGCCTACAGTAAGGACCAAACCCTTGTGTCTTTTGATTATCCTCTTTTGCCTTGATAAAGCATTCATACCTTGTGTGTCCTGGTTTTGCACAGTAATGACACAGAATGGACCTATCCCTTGACTGTGACCTACGAGGTGATTTCCCATAAAAAGTGTTGTTTATAGCGCGAGACCTGCTCGGGCTGCGCGAAAACTTATGAAACTGCCTGTAGGAAGGCGTGTGGGAACGAGGTCTAGGCGTCTTTGGTTGTTTGGGCTGCCTCATTTCAGGTCGCGATCGATTTTGTTCTCTGTTTGGGGTCGGTGTTGATGTTTTCACAGATGATACTGTCTCAGGTACCCTGATTCTACCAGAATGTGCATGTGTGTCGACCACACCTGCTTTACTGCACTGCATCTCTACCTCGTTCATTAAGTCTAGTAAGCACATTCCCGGGGTGTACGCAATTGTTTTGGCGATCTTCAGGGTTCTATCAGGTAATTTACACAAGGCAGCTACATAACCAATGATGTCCACGACGAGGTCTGGGGACATCTTTCCATCATCTGTTATCCACTTAGAATTCCCCAGAGTAGCTAATAGGGTTCTCTTGATTGTGGAGACATCAGCAGTTATTTCACTGAGCACATGGTTTGTAGTGTGCTCCCTTACAAGATCTACAATTTTATGTAATTCTGGAATTATACCTGGCAAGAAGTTCATACCTCCAGAAAATTTCTTCAGAAATTCAGTTTTAAATTCATCATATGTCCTAGCACGATGTAGCTTATCGGAGCGCAATAAATTGCTTGCTGGACATCTTTCCTGGCTTATGCAAGATGAAAAAATAGCAATTTTCTCTTGTTCATCTAGTATGTGGCGCTTGATGAACATTTGTTCGCACTGACTGATTAATGAAATGACATCAATGCGATCCTTGTCTGTGCCAGAGAATTTTGGGGCAGTCTTATCCTCGTGATACACAAAAACGTGAGGTGTGGTTTTTAGATCAGCAGTATTTGTTTCTTGATTCATATTTAATGATTGCCCTGTTAATTCAACTTGTACGAGTTTATCGTTATGTGAGGGAATGGTAGAATATGTATGACCGGACCGGTGAACCCTGTTAAGTATATTGGCATACGTATTTAAGGCAGCTGCGAAGTCGATACTCTCAACGTCTGAAGGGGTTTCCCACTCATCATCCGAAACTCCCGTATTTGTTTCCTTATCTATAACGTGTGGTGTGGGTTGTACAATGGGTGGGCTGTCTCTTAATTGTGAGTCTGATGTTGTGGCAATTTGTGTGTCATCTGGTATTAACGTGGGTGGTTGCGAAAATATTCCTGTCATTAAGATATGATGTTATGAAATACGCCTCTTGTTTATTTATGTCCTAGCAAACTAGATGATTAAATAAGTTGAATATAGCTAATTTTAGCACTGAGAAGAAATGAGCAAGTATAATTTTACCCACTTGATACAGATCGTAGAGGTGTGTCGATACAAAAGTCGATCTCGGAAGAAAATACAGGTTTGATTGAAGATCTCTTGATAATTCTAGTGGTGTGTTGATGGACGATATTACTCAGGAAACTCCATGGCCTGGTATTTGTAGTGGTTAACGGCTGTCCCAGGCAAACCTCAACATAGAACGTCGAATTTCCAACTTAACTGTGAAAATAAGTGAATATGAGTAGGAGCTATGTGAATAATGAGTAATGAGTAGTGGGTGAGAAGTGCCTGGTGTCAGTCACACGTTGCTTGGCATGGCAGACTCGCGTTGTGATGTCATCTCAGCACATGGTGACGTCGGCTTCCCACACTGGTAGCTGTGGTGAGTGAATGAGTAGCGATGAGTAACTTGAGTGAAGACGAGTGAGTAAGATGAGTTGTAAATCGTGTCTCACTCTTCGTTTGTTTGTTCCCTTTATTCTATGTGGAAGTTTTCTCTGTCCTTTTCTCTAGTGATTTATTCGTTGTGGGATGAAGACTGCCGCTACTTGTAGGTGCGTGTAGAAGATTATACAGACGACGTAGAGTTGTTAATTGTAGTTGATTGTAGATGGCTGTAGACTTTGTAGAACTGAAGCTAACCTTGTAGTCTCGGTTGCTTTTGTAGAAATTTGCTTTTAATTCGGAGACGATGTCCGCAGATTTGCTGGTTTGTCGTTAAGCTACTTGCAAGGCGTCGAGTGATCTCTTGACCTCTGCATCAGCGTAATGATCTGGGAGACGGAGGGGGCAGGAGCTGATATTGTTGGTTGTTGTCAATCTTGATATTTTGTAGGAATTTAATGTTGATTCGTAGACGAGGTTCGTATACGTTCGCTGCTACCAAATGTCATAAAGACTTTGTAGTTACTTGTAGAGAAGTATATTTTAGACTTGTGGTCGAGCGGCTTTTATATCTTGTAGTAGTTTCCCCACCAGATGTCATGTAGTGACGGGAGAGGTAAAGAATAGTATGGACTATTTTTATTTGTCTTGGAAATATTAAACAGGTATAATAGTATAAGTCCTGGGTAGCTACCTCCCTGTCTCGCTATCTCTCTCTCTGTTCTAAGGCTAATCTCCGTCTCGACCTCTCTCTAGGGTCGTTTGTCTCCTTCCAAACTCTCTTTCCTAACATCTCGTGTAGTAGGGTGTGTGTGTCACGTATCTTCCTCATGGCAACAGAACTTTCTCACGAGAGGACTGCTGACAGCTAACTGCATCATCTCCTTACTGGCCGCTGTCGTCAGCTTTCCTCCGTGTAAGCGTTTAGCGCTGCTCGCTTCTCGCAAACACAACACCTTCTCATCATTTGACTTCCTGCTTCTATCTGTCTCTCTATCTATCTATTTATTTATCTATCTATTATGTAGTCCTATATATGACAGTGTCCCGCATTTAGCTCCAACAAATCTGGTCACCTTAAGCATCATCCAACTCTGAAACAGAGAACGGCGCATTGTAGGATTTTGTAGCGGACAGACGAAAGCTCAGTAACTGAGCAAAGAGTATGGAAATCCGAAGATAAGTGGGAGTCAGGTGGCCAAGGCAGTAGGGGCTTTACAGGAAAACTACCAGGATGCTTTCTTGACATTTTATTTCCTCTACTGCATCTTGATATTCTGTTTCCATCTGATTCCCGTTCAGTCCCTGGCTCAATCCCGTAAAACTGAAAAATATTAATCTTTGTTTAAGACACAAACTCAAATTTAACTAATTATTTTCCACAACATTAGTAATCAGACATGTTAATTCTTCTTCAGGTATGTCTTAGCATTATGATAAATCATTCATGTATTTTACTACATGTTACTACTGTACATGCATACACTACAGGATACCGCAGATATACTGAAATATAATACTGTACCTTGCTCACCTCTAGCTTTGCTTGATGGCTCGTTCGCACAAGACACAAATCCGGATTTGTTTACAAATTACAAAGACAAAAAAACAAATGAAAATAATGTTACTAACATACATATACAGTATAGTATATATGTAATGGCAGTGGCGTAGCGTGGGGCACAGGGTCGATTGCCCGGGGCGCAAAATTCGTAGGGGCGCAAAATTTCACACACACACAAAATAGTGATAATAAATTAAAAAATAACACGCCCTCCCCCTCATACAGAAAATCTCCCAATGTTTGAACATTCTACACAGTTTTTCAACATGACGGGGCAAATAAACGTTGCCACGTAACATGTACATTATTTTCCTCGCTAGTTACAACCATACTGTCATTCATGTAATCCTTATCGGTGGATTACATATTGCCTATTAATAGCGTGATTTCCCGTTTGACGACTCCGGCACTGTAATGTTCCATAACTTGCATAAAAAATCATAATTAAAAAAGGCATAATTTCACCGAGTTGCAAGCTGGCGCCTAGATAGCTTCGATCCTCCTCACCCACCCACCTCGTCTCCGTGATGTGTGACACTGATACGTTGCGTAATATTTAAAATCCACCTCACACCTAAAGTAATCCTTAAAATGCATATGTGTATAGATTTTCTATTCAGAATGACATATTCTTTCACCTCTATAATAATAATACACGGAGGCCAAGATAGATATATCCCTTCAAAACCGTTTAGGACGAATAATTCGGAACCAAGATGGTTAAACAACAGATTAAAATCTCTCATAGGCCAAAGGAGAAGAATATATAGAAAAATAAAACGTGGAGGGGAACACTTACGTAACCGGCACGCGATTTTAAATGGAGAGGTAAAGAGGGAAATACGAAAAGCAAAGAGCAGTTATGAAATTAGAATTGGTAGTGAATCGAAAGAAAACCCCAAGGGTTTTTATCATATGTACCGTACGAAAAACAAAGATAGGATAGGACCCCTCAAAACAGAATCAGGTGACATTGCCAGTGAAGATAAAGAAATGTGCTCTATCCTAAATACTTATTTCATATCAGTATTCACCAAGGAAAATGTAGACCTGGTCCCTCAAGCAGCAAATATTTACGATGAGAATACGGAAAATATTCTTAGTAAGGAGGACGTATTGAAAGAAATTCCTAAGTTAAATCCTCAAAAATCGTCAGGTCCGGACGATATATATTCAAGAATTATAAAAGAAACCAAAGAAGAATTATGTCAGCCACTTTTAACATTACTTAATGATTCTTTAGTTTCAGGAGAAGTTCCAGAGGCGTGGAAGACCGCACACGTAGTGCCTATCTTTAAAATGGGTGATAAATCAGCTGCGTCGAATTATCGTCCGATAAGTCTAACGTCAATAGTAGGAAAAATGTTAGTCAATTTTAGCAAGCAAGATCAGAGAACACTTAGAAAGATTTAATCTTATAAGCGAAAGTCAGCACGGATTCAGGCAAGGACGATCTTGCCTCACAAACTTGTTGTCATTCTACTCGGAGGTCTATGAGGCAGTAGGTAGCGATAAAGCTTACGATGTTATTTATCTGGACTTCAGTAAAGCTTTTGATAGGGTCCCACACGAAAGGTTAGTTAGAAAGGTTCGAGCACACGGTATAGACGGCGATATCTTAAAATGGATAGAATTCTGGATGAAAGGACGAAAGCAGAGAGTATTAATAAATGGAACTAAGTAGGATTGGGGATTAGTAACTAGCGGTGTACCACAGGGTTCAGTACTCGGTCCCTTATTATTTATTATATTTATAAATGATCTAGACTTAGGAGTCACTAGCAGCATCAGCAAATTTGCCGACGATACAAAAATAGGGCGTATCATTAACTCGACTGATGATTACCATAACTTACAAAAAGACCTCGATACATTGTCCAAATGGTCTAAAACTTGGCAAATGGATTTTAACGTTGAAAAATGTAAACTACTTAACGTAGGCAAGACCATTGGAGACACTAAATGCGGCTTAGATAACAAAGAAATCAGCAAATCGGAATGAGAGAGGGATCTAGGAGTTATGGTTAGTAACGACCTTAAACCAAGGCAACAGTGTATTAATGCGAGAAATAAACCAAATAGGGTTTTAGGATTTATTTCAAGAAGCTTGAGCAATAGGTCATCAAAAGTAATACTGCAACTTTATCCAGCATTAGTAAGGCCACATTTAGAATACGCAGTACAATTTTGGTGTCCTTACTATTGAATGGATATTAACTCGCTAGAAAATGTACAGAGAAGAATGACAAAAACGATACATGATGTTCGGAACCTGTCATATGAAGACAGATTGAAAAGACTAAGTCTGCATTCGCTAGAGAGACGTAGAGTAAGAGGAGACTTAATTGAGGTGTTTAAGTGAATGAAGGGTATAAATAAGGGAGATATTAGCAAGGTACTTAAGATGAGCATACAGGATAGAACTAGAAGTAATGTTTTCAAACTAGAAAAATTCCGTTTCAATAAGGAAATAGGTAGGAAATGGTTTGGTAATAGAGTAGTAGACGAATGGAATCAGCTACCTAGTAAAGTATTTGCTGCCTTTTCCATTGAGAGTTTCAAGCATACGCTAGATAGGCATATGACAAATAAGGAGTGGGTATAAAAAAAAAATCTTATAACCAATACTAATTCATAATTTTTCCTTTTCAGGTTAGTCTCTATTCTCCTTTCACACTTTCCTATAAAATGTCCACGCCAGTTTTTCTATACTGCATGGTGTTCTTTCTGACTTTTTCCTGCCGGCTTCGGCTAGAGAGTTTGGAGGGCGGGGGAGAGCCTTCTTCTTTGCTACCCTTATCTCATTCTAGCAGTTCAGTTACTCTTCTAGGAGCTGCCTAGCATGGGCCAACTGGCCTACTGCAGTTATCCTCTCTTTTTATGTTCTTATGTTCTCTACAAATATTTGCAAAAACTCGTGTTACACGTTGCATTTATGAAACATGCTGTGGCCTCCATTATTTGTGTATGTGGCGACAATCCGATCACTAAATTAAGATATGTCGAAATCTTGAAATACCATCACCAAATAATTCATCATTCATTCATTCATTCATCATCCAATCCTACGTTGCCCCATGAGGAGCGTAGGAGCCCGGGGCTAGGCAAGTTGATCCTGACATTTAAGATGAGAATGACCACCCTCACTCATCCCTGAGTGACATTACATGAGCAATAAACCCCAACCATCCCTTGGATATAAACTTCCACAGGCTCAATCTGATAGGAGCTCCGTTATTACCCACTAAACCACCAGGCGCCAAAATTTGGTTATATGGTTACTACCCAGCGTAGTAAATTGTTTCCTAGTGTACAGGAAACCATTTGGCTTGTCAGTCTTGCAGAGTCACCCACAGACAGAAGGAAGAGAAAAGAATGAAGGAAAGACAGAAGAAGGAATGGAAAGTCAGCCGTAAGCAGAACGACGAGGAAAGAATGAAGGAAAGAAAGGCAGAAGAGGATGGAAGGAAAGAAGGATGGAAGAGAAGAAACGGCAGGCATCCGAGAGCAGCACTACATCGAGTGAGTGGATGGTGAGCGCCCCCACTTACCACATAAATGTTCCCGCCAGTTTAGCGTTGCAACACCAGCACAGAGTAAAACATGATGCTGTAGCCAGTGTGTGCGTGTACCAACAAGAGTTCGAACGTTTGATGAACTTTGTTATTGTGGCGTGTCAACAATATATATTTTTTTTTCTGTGATAATTGTTTTGTTGACGCGGTAGTCATTTCTTATTTTTCGTTCTTCTGTTTCAACTATGCAGTATATCTATCTATCTATCTATTGCCAGATGCCTCAATCCCGTGAGGGATGGTCACAAAAAAATTGTCTCCATGTCGCCCTATCATCCGCCATTTCATTGCCCTGCTCCCAGCTCACGCCCCCGTCTCTTATATACCTCTCCACTCCCTCCCTCCATCTCATCCTTGGCCTCCCCCTCCCTCTCCCCCCCCCTCCACCTTTCTCACATACACACACTCCTCGTCAGTCTCTCACTCTCCATCCTCTCCATTCCATCCCTCCATCTCATCCTTGGCCTCCCCCTCCCTCTCCCCCCCCCCTCCACCTTTCTCACAAACACACTCCTCGTCAGTCTCTCACTCTCCATCCTCTCCACATGTCCAAACCACCTCAGTGTGTTTCTCCTAACGCTATATTATATATATATATATATATATATATTATATATATATATCTATATATATATATATATATATATATATTCTATTTTTTAATGGTTTAAACATTTACGAAAGTGAGAAAAATGGTTATACAATGAAATATTTTCTTAAAATACATGTGATTGCGGGGTAAGGGGTTCAATACTGGACTGGTGGAAGTGACTCAGGGAGTTCTAATGGTCCACGGGTTAGGGGACGCAATACTTTCCTTGCCTCGGCCGCTGGGAACCCACTCTACGCCACTGCTAACGCAGGACCACATTTAGCCCTCGGCTGAGAGGCAGGCTGATGTGTAGAACCAGGAAGGGTAGAAGTAAAAGTGGACCTGGGAAGAACCTGAAACACACAGGATGGAGTAAAGATAACGCAAGAGGAAGGTCAGGATGAAACAGCAGATGATGCTATAGAGGAAGGCACAGAAGGGGCTAGGGAAGATGGAACAGGATGAACATCCAGAGACAACTACAGAGAAAACCGAAGATACAGAAGACTTGGGAGCAGGAACAAGAACAAGATTGGATAAGCCAGGCACGAGCGACTGGGCAGAACCGTGGACATACTCATGGATCAAGTCCATTGTTTCACCACCCTCTGGAACGACAGAGTCTAATGGGCACGACTGCAGAATAGGGATCTTCGGGGACGGAAAGGAAACAGAGCAGTCAACCGTGCCCCGGATCACAGGAAGAGAAACAGAGGTTGTACAGGAAAAATGTTTGTGAGGTGTCCAAAAAGTTGAGGAAGGCGAGGAAGGTTTAGGTGATTGCAAGGGAGGACTAGAACGCACCTCACTATAGGAGCACCTGAGATGAAGTGGAGACAACACAGGGACCTGAGAGAGAGCGGAGGGCGGAGACTGTGAAGGCCAGGATGAGGGAAACGAGGAAGGGGCAGAAGAATCCAGGACGGGAAAAGAGTTGGAGAGAGGGAGGGAAGAAGAACAGGAAATAGTTGGAGACATGGAGGAAGCAAGAGAAGTGGGGGCAGATGAAGTGGAGGGGACGGCAGGAGAGGGAGAGGACGGCACTCCAGAGGGCCGAGAAACAGCGGATACCTGAGCAACGTGGCAAGAGATTTGTAAGCGCTGGGAATAGGAGTCAGATATGGAAAAAACACGAAGGTGAAGCTTGCGGCGGGCTTCACGCAAGGAAAGGCCCAGCTGAGCTCGCAGTTTAGCAACCTCGGACTCAAAACAAAAGGCTGGGCACCCCCTATACAAAGACCAGTGCATTTCTCGGCAATTAGGACAACACCGGGTAATAGTAGAGCAAGCATCACTGGCATGACCAACCTGACCACAAAGAGGGCAGGTAAGGACGGACTTACAGAATTTCACGGGGTGACCCAGATGCCAACACGACCGACATTGGCGTGGAGGAGAAATATGTTCTTGTTAAGAAAGATGGACACCTCCACTGATAACATGAGTGGGGAGTATGACTGGCAAAAACTATATGGGCTATATTCACTGACCGTTTGCAATGAAGCCACAGGGAGTGTGAGGCAGGACACGAGACAACAGAATGGTTTTGAAACTCCAAGATGTTTGGGATATCAGTACCACACTCAGAGAAAGGACGGTCACCAAACTTGATTTCAGGAGGGACCAATGTAGAGCCACAACATGAATTTAATCGGGCATCCATTTTGGCATGGACAGAAACTCCCAGAGAATCTATTAAACTAGACATACGAAAAGTCTGACATTCATTTTGGACGGTGACAAGTCGGGAGCCATCAAATCGGGAGTAGAAGGAGACGTTTTGGCCTACATGGGATAATAGCTGAATATGAAATTTTAGATCATCATCTCCAAGAGGTGGAGAGGCAAGGACACTGAAAATTTAGTCCAGGTAGGAGGGCTAAAAAAGATCTTGTAAAGCAACAGTAGAGGGACGGGGACGGAAAGAGAGATACTGAGATGGTAGAGAAAGCAGAGGTATGGGTGATGGTAGTGAGTTGGGAAGCAGTATGAGGACGGGACGAGGAAACCGAAGAAACAGGACAGATAGAAGGAAGAGGGAACAGAGGCAGATAAGGTTCAAAAGTTACAATATATGCTGAGAAGGTACATGGAATTGTACATGGAAAGGACTGTGAATCAGGAGATGGTGCAGCTGGGTAGGATGAAACAGGCAGGGAAACAGTGGAGAGAGCCAGAGAAGTACCAGGAAGAGAAGCCGGGGTCGACATAGGGGTAAAAAAATCTGCAGAAGCAGGGGAGGGGAACTAGACCCAACGTCCATGGTTTTCGTTGGGATGGAAAAAGCTCATCATGGCTGTTGGGAAAAAAGAAAGAAAGAAAGGAAAAAAAAAAGGATTATTTGGGCAAAATCCTGAGTCCAGAGGCCCAGCCAACGACCCAAGTAGGGATCAAGCTCCAAGTATGCACTCCCTACCCTGCCCTAGACGGGATAGCAACACTGTGTTGGAGAGCAAAGTCTCCCAGCACAGTGATGGGCCACCGTCCGTCGGCCAAGAGTCTTACCACTAAGCAACAGCACCCCCGGATCCAAAAGCACCAGCTCAGCAGCAATTTTGCCACTGCAAAGGTCTAGCTCTGCAAAGTTCACACACTGGGGTGGTGCCGAACCACCATGATCCCTACAACTGGCCAGACCAATAGCCCATATGCACACCCTAATCCTTCCTGTTGCAACTTACTCAAGGTCATTGATGAGAATTTTGATGAATGTGATACACTCTATTTAAACCCAGAGATAGAATGAGAGGATAGGAGAAAAGGAAGGAAGAGACAGCAGTAGACGTAAAGGAGACTTGCAAAAATTAGCTGAGGCAGCGACAGGGCCCCAAGGATAAGGGAGAGGGCAAAGCAGAGTTGATAGAGCTATCAGTGTGAGGTGGGCAGGGTGGGCTGGTGGAGAGGGTGGGTAGGTTGGTGGGCAGTGGGATGGGTGGGTAGGTTGGTGGGCAGTGGGGCGGGTGGGTAGGTTGGTGAGCAGTGGGGAGGGTGGGTAGGTTGGTGGGCAGTGGGGTGGGTAAAGAGGGTGGTTGGGTGGCTTGGGCATGTGAGTGGGGGAGGGTGGTTGGGTGGGTTGGCCATGTGAGTGGGGGAGGGTGGTTGGGTGGGTTGGGCACATGGGTGTGATGGAGGGCTTTCAGTATGGGTGTGTGCTTTTTTGGTGGGTGGATGGATGTGTGACTTTCTGAGGGTCAAACCAGGAGCTGATCCTACAACAGTAGGTGAGTGGGTGGATATAAAGCCTCGTACACACCAAGATACAAAGTCGCGCAACATTGTCTCTGAACTGTCTCGCATCTGTCTCAGAAAAATCTAAATTTGTCTCGCAACAGTCGCTAGACACTGTCTCTGGGTCACGTACACACCGAGATACTTTATCCAGCAAAAGTCGCGCGACAATGTCACTAGACTGTTGCGCGACTGTCTCGGGAAAGTCTAAAACTGTCGCTGGACAGTCGCGCGACAGTCTAGAAACAAGATTTCGACTGTATCTTGTCTCCCACTAGATATGGGAGACAAGATACAAGTTGCTAGGTGCGGAGGGGTTTGGCAACGGATGACGGATTTTTTTATTTTTTTTTTAAAGTTCGCATTTAAAAATGCACGCCACCTGCTATGAGGACTCAGTAGCCTATTCACATATTTTAACATTATTTATGCATAACAGTTGTACCATACATTGAATAATTATATGAATATGGTTCTATCCTAAATAATTATAGAGTATATTTATACACTCCAATTTTGCATAAAAGTTATACATCATCGTTGAAAAATTATACTGTATGTATAAGGGTCTGTCCTAATAATAATTATGGTATATTTACACGTTTTACATAAATAATTGAAAAATAATGGGTACGTATATGGTTCAGTCATGACAGTTATTAGCTTTAGTGATTCTACTGTTGGTTTTGACAATTATTTACACACACACACACACACACACACACACACACACATATATATATATATATATATATATATATATATATATATATATATATATATATATATATATATATATATATATATATATATATATATATATATATATATATACCATATACGGTATGTATACTTCATTTCATTCATTCATCACCCAATCCTACAGTATATATATATATATATATATATATATATATATATATATATATATATATATATATATATATATATATATTGTTATGCTGAGTGTTTTTAGGCCGACTCCTCGTACTAAAAACACTAGCTACTGAGCGGGGTCCTCTTTCCGGACCGGAAGTAAAGCACCAACAAAGGAACAGGACATAAAAACTAGGCAGTCAACCTTTAACACATCTATTACCTTAATTCTAACACCGTGACAATATTACATAGAATGATATTCTGGACAGGGGATACAGATATACAAAGTTACGTTAAGATAGCACGGGATATTCACACACACTGTAATTACACTTTACAATGGGTTAGGGTTCTATAAGTGGATGTGACTGTCTTTCATTAAAGTCCAAAAGGTCTTAGTTCACTAACACAAGAGGGATATATAGGCTTAATGGCCCAGGGGAGGAATATTACTATAAAAGAACAGGAGGAGCAGATCACTACAATTGACTTGTTGGGCTCAGCGCGGTGACTCTCGCCCGCGCGTACACTGGTAAGGGGGAACTCCTCTATTCTGGGCTGGGGGGAACGACACTAGATTCACGGGTCCAGAATTATAGTCTTTAATAAAGGGAAAGTGATCACGGGCACTTATAGATGGGATCCCTCTTATTCACTCTGTCACTGTATCACTGTCCCTGTTTCACTTCCTCAGATGTGGGAGGGGATGTCACTAATCTTGCCCGTTTTTCTGGGGCGATATCACTCTGTCACTTTAAGGGGTCTACCCGTGGCGGGAATCACCGTACCCGCTGGGGGAAGACTCGACCCGGGTCCGATCCGCTGAGGCGTTGCAGGGAGACCCTCTTGCCTGGGGTCTCGACCTGTTGTAGACCCTCCTCTCTGGTCCCGTGTTCACGGTGCAGGGGGACCCTCTTGCCTGGGGTCTCGACCTGATGTAGACCCTCGTCTCAGGGTCTCGTCGTCGTGGTGCAGGGAGGCCCGTCTATGTGGGGCCTCGACCTGGTGTGGTGGCCCTCAGGACTGGCGCCAAACAGGTGGAGAAGTCGTGTCTGGCGTCGGAGGTTCTGAGGCAGGAGGAGGACAGCGTTGGTAGGCTGCTGGGCTCGCCTGGGGGTCCGGGGACTGTGGAGGTCTGTCAGGGGACGCGCCGTCAGGTGTGGGCTGCGGCCTCGTCTCCTGCTGGTGCCTGGGGGAGACAAGAATCTCCCGGGAGTGGGAGGTAGGTCCCGACTGGGACTGGGTCTTTGCTCGGGGGACACCTTCGGGGCAACTCTCCCGGGTGGTGTCCAGCTACTCCTGCAGGAGTTGGCTGAAGATAGAGGACACACGGAGGCCGTGTTCTCTCTCTTACACAGGGAGGGTAGCACAGAGGCGACTCTCTCTCTTGTCTCCGACACAGCCGTGGCGCCAGGTCGATCGGCCCTGGGACCCACTTTTGGCTTTATACAAGGGGCTCTTACCCTTGGGGTGGCTAGGGGTGTTGGCCCCTTATAGCTCACTATTGGGCCTTCTGTCCTGTTGGTGATAGAGGGCATTTCTCCCTCACAGTTCACTAAAGGACCTCCTGTCCTGGTAGTGGCAGAGGGTATTTCTCCCTCGTGGCTCACTGGCAGATGGTACTGGCCCCTCGTGGCTCACCAGAGTAGTGGCAGAGGATGGTGTTCCCTCGTGGCTCACTGTGGCAGAGGGTACTAGCCCCTCGTGGCTCACCAGAGTTGTGGCAGAGGGAGGTGTTCCCTCGTGGCTCACTGTGGCAGAGGTGCGAACACCTCGTGGCTCACCAAGGGACCTCCTGCCCTTCTGGGGTGAAGCTGTGGTCGTCACCACAATACTACTAGGGACTGATTTTATATCAGTCCCACCCCACTGCTGTCGATTTTTTTTTTTTTTTTTTTTTTTTTTTTGCCTATCGACCATTGAGGCCGGAGCCCCTGGTCATTAAGGCAAAATATATACATGTATATACATTTACACATATATACATATATATATGAACATATATATATATACATACATACATACATACACACATCCATGCATATGAACATACACACTTTCATGCACACGTACATATATATATAACAATTTTTATTTTATTATTTTTTTGTAATTTTATTTTTATTATTTTTTTCATTTATTTTTTTTTTAACCTTATATTACTTATAAACTAGAATGCCTAATGTATAGACCCTAAAACTAATCACCTAACAGACAAATCGCTAACCTATACTAAATCCTACAGAGACAAATAGCTAGACCTACACTAATGGTAAAAATACCTCGACTAACAGAACACCATCGACTGCAGATATGTAATGCCTTTCTACTTGACATACCTGCACTCATCACCTGGTGACTGCCAGTCGAGGCACAACCTAATATAGGGGACATCAATATATGAAAGGGAACCAGATGAGTCAGGAACATTTCCATATACGTCAGCTGTCGGCCCTAATTAGAATAACTTAAGCAAGGTGGTATAATGTATTTACATAATTTGTACAAAAAGTGAAGAACCTCGCCCAGCAGACCACCATCGACTGCAAGTGCCCAATACCTTTCTATATTGCACACTTGCACTCATCAGCTGGTGACTGTTAGTCGAGGAACGGGGTTTAATGTAAGGGACATCTATATTAGAAATAGATCAGTGGGAGGAGGAACTATTTCAAATATGTCAACTGTCAACCCTAATTAATATTACAATATATACATATTTACCGTTGATAAAAACCATAACCACACAGTTAAAAAGTCACATCACTTTGATCAGTCCGGTCTCTCTCAAGAAAGCCATCAATTTATCAGTCATAACAATGTCCCCATCACCCAGGATGGTGGAAAGGGTGAAGGGGACATCTGCTGCGCCGCAGTAATTTATAAGTGAAGCACGTTCACGAATAAATCGCCGACAGCGCAGGATGATATGACTGATAGATAACACCGCATCACAGATGTCACAGTGCGGTGGGAAGCGTCTTTCCATATAAGGTTTCATATGTGTTAAAACAGTGGCATTAAGCCGTAATCGTGCCAACACTTTTTCTTCCAGGCGACTGGGGCGGTTGGCGGTGTCCCAGTCGCCCAGGTACGGCTTACAGGTTGGAATATTTAGTCTGGTCCACTGACCTTGCCACAGAAGATTTATTGATTTCTTTCCGAGAGAGAGACTCGACCGTAGATCACGAGGAACGTCCCAAGTCTCCTCGAGCTCTACAGCCGACTTTGCAAGTAAGTCAGCCTGCTCATTACCGTAGATACGACAATGACCAGGCACCCAGATCAGCGTGAATGACTTATTGCATGAATGCAACTTATTAACGATGCGACCCAGGATCTCGTGAGAGTCCGTAGTACAAGATGCAATTTCCTGAAGGGCTGATTTTGAATCTGAAAATATGACAAATGAATCATGCCTAGAATTGAGAGCATAGTCTATGGCTTTGTCAATAGCAAAAAGTTCTGAGGTAAACACAGATGTATGAGTCTGCAACCGATACCTGAGGGCACATTCAGTCGACCACACACTTGCACCCACACATTCACTCGACTTGGAGCCGTCGGTGTACAAGTGGTGTGACCCCATGTGACGAATGATGATGTTACGAAACAAGTGGTGGACCTCCGCCTCCGGCTCCTTGGCCTTTGGTGCTGGGAGCCATGTAACATCAACAGTAAAGGCAGGTGGCTCCCAAGGCGCTATATTTTTTAACACCAACTTGTCACAGTCACTGGGGTCCACACCAAGCTCCTGAGTCAGTAAGTGGAGGCGAACGGCAAGTGGCCGACGCACCCCCCGCAGAAGGTGGTGGTATTGACGCAGGGGGGTACAGGCCACATTGCCGATATTACTTTTCCTAAATGTCCTTACACTATAGGACAAGGCCAGGTGGTCACGGCGAATACGGAGGGGAGGCACATTCGCCTCCACTTCCATACGAGCCACACGGGTACACCGGACGGCTCCAAGACAAATTCGCAAACATTTATTCTGTAGCACATCCAATCCTTTCAGCGTGGCATCGGATGCCGAGCCATACACCTGTGCGCCATAGTCTAGCTTTGATCGAATAAGGGACTTATACACCATTAATAAAGATTTTCTGTCGGCACCCCACGTAGTACCCGCTAGGTACTTGAGGACATTTAACGGTTTATCACAACGAGCAAGCAAAGTATTAACGTGAAGTTTAAAATTCATTCTTCGATCAAAATGTATTCCAAAAAATTTTACAGAATTTTGAAAAGGTACCGCCTGATTATCCAAAGTTAAGCACAAATTAGGTACGTTACGATTAGTGAAAACTATAGCGGCACACTTACGGACGGAAAACTTAAATCCCCACTGCAAGGCCCATTGGTGGACGGAGTCAAGGGCTGCTTGAATCCGCCCAGCCGAAAATTGTGCATTACAGGAAGAGTGCCATATTGCACAATCGTCAGCGTAGAGCGAGTATTTAAGATTCCTTGGGATGGGAGCTGATGACAGAATATCATTGATCATAATACTAAATAAAGTAGGACTAAGCACACTTCCCTGTGGCACCCCGTTTTCCTGGATAAATATATCCGATGTTACGTTACGGGGCAATTTGACAGAGAAAGTTCTGTCCCTTAAGAAATTTGAAATAAAAACAGGCAAATTTCCTCTTAAACCATAAGCATAGAGCTTCATTAGTATACCGTGTCGCCATGTCATGTCATAGGCTTTATGGATGTCCAAGAACATCCCTATCATGAATTCTTTATTGGCAAATGCCTCTGTAATACAATGCTCCAAATTCATTAAATGATCTAGTGAACTTCTGTATTTACGGAAGCCGCATTGTTGATCATTTAACAAATTCTTCGACTCTAAAACAAAAAGAAGCCTATTGTTAACCATACGTTCCATGACCTTACATAGACAAGAAGTCAACACAATAGGACGAAATGAAGTGGGATTCATAAGACGACCAGCCTTTTTGGGTATCGGTATGACGTACGCAAAGTGCCATGAATTTGGGAACGTTCGAGACATCCAAATCTCATTGTACAATGCTAACATCTTAATCAGGTTGTCCTGATTAAGATGCTGGATCATAGCGTACGTGATGGTGTCTGGTCCAGGGCTGGTGTCTTTACAGGATTTAAGGGCAAGGAGCAGTTCATCTAGCGTAAACTCTTGGTTGTACGGGGAGTCTACGTCTTCTGTGGCAAAGTCTAACATCTGTAGCTCAGCCGAGCGTTTATGATGTTGGAAACGCGGGTTATAATTGGCTGAGCTACTTACATGAGAAAAACTCCTGGCGAGGATGTTAGCAACGTCCACGGGCTCGTCATAGGTGGTGTTATTCACCTGCAAGGTGGTGACAGGGAAGTATGGGCGTTTATTATTTAATAATCTTATAGTGGACCAGACTTTATGTAATGGTGTTGTACGAGTCACCGTGGACACAAAGGACCGCCAGGATCACGTTTAGCCCTTCTTATTATTCTCCTTGCCTCAGCCCGTGCCTGTTTGTATGCAATAAAATTTTCCTCAGTGGGCTGACTATCAAAAATCCTGTATCTCCTATTGCGTTTTCTTAATGCTTGTCGGCAATCCGGCGTCCACCAATGTGCTCTATGCTTCGCATGAACTGTAGAAGTCTTGGGAATAGCAGCCTCAGCTGCGTGTAATATGGAAGTAGTTATATTTTCGACCTTAACATCTATGGTCTCCCCAGATATATCTAAATTGGCGATCCTTGAGAAGGATCCCAATCTGCTTTCTTATAGTTGAATTTTGGAGGTGGAGGGTCCGAAATGATGTCGCGTTTATAAGAAAGACAGATGGGTAAATGATCACTTCCCAAGGAGTCGTCGTAAGGTTCCCATGAGAGATCTTGATGTATACCAGGGGAGGCCAAAGATAAGTCAATTCGCCGAAAAGTTACCAGTACGATAATCTACACGAGTCGCTCTACCATCGTTCAGAA
This sequence comes from Coenobita brevimanus, assembly GCF_032717465.1. Lineage (NCBI taxonomy): Eukaryota > Metazoa > Arthropoda > Malacostraca > Decapoda > Coenobitidae > Coenobita > Coenobita brevimanus. The sequence goes on along the minus strand of NC_137029.1, from coordinate 15,878,850 downwards.
GACAGAGGTTGGACTGTAGTATTAGGTCGGCTACTTGCTCCCCACGACCATCGATCCTCAAGCTACCCCATTGATAGTGATGGGTGTTAAAGTCGCCCAACACTAACTTATTCCCAGGTAGATGTTCAACTAGTGAATTTAAAGCATCACTATCAATGGGGCCATGTGGAGGACAATAGAGAGAGCAAATAGACAGATACGTGTTATTAAATTTTACTCTGCACGTGACAGCTTCCAGAGTAGAATTTAGAATCACTTCCGTTTGTGGGTGTGATTTGTGTGTGTATATGGCTACTCCGTGACCTTCATATCTTCTATACGAGTGGTAGTGTTTGAACTGTGGAGGATCAGGGTGATCCTCCAGGCGCGTCTCCTGTAAACAAACAACGTCTGGCCTGTGTATAGAAAGCAAGATTGCTATATTGTGTAACTTATTCCCAATACCTCTACAATTCCACTGTAGTATAGTGAATGCGGCGGTGTAAGATTTACGAGGGGGGTCAGTGTGTTTAGTTTTTTTATGCCGCCCGCCACCAGGCGAGTGGCTACCGGGGGACCTTTCCCGGTGCTTACTCGTGGAGATCTCCATATTCTCATCAATAACAAGGCTCCCAGAATCCACCGAGGAAGAGCTGTTCTTTCTCTCCCTCGCTGGACCAGGAGCGAGGAGGACATGAGGACGTGACTGTTTGGTGAGGGTGGTCAAGTTAATTTTATCTGACTTGTCAGGCTTCTGTTTTGGCCGCACTGACTGCGAAGGAGCAGCGGCAGCCTGAGAGTATGAAGTGGCAATAGGGATGTCTGTCAGAGAGTTGGAACGTACAGGAGGCTTAGGCTGAGAGCTATGGCGTGGGGCATGAGGAGCGAATGTAAGGTCAGTCTGTGTCTCCACCGTGCACATCACAGGACGGGACACAACCGCCGATGCATAGGAGACATTAGGTTTGGGAGTTGCATGCAACTCCTTCACCTTCTTCCTAGCATCGTAAAAGGATATGCCCTCAGTTGCCTTCACTGTGCAGATCTCTTTCTCCTCCTTCCACTTGGGACAAACCCGAGAGGAAGTGGGGTGAGCGTCCTGGCAGTGAAAGCAACATTCATTCTCTGATGTACAGTGGTCAGCAGAATGGCCTACAGCCGAACACTTGCCACATACTAGGTTAGAAGACCGACAAGCCTTTTCATGGTGTCCATATATCTGACATTTTGCACAACGAAGGGGGTTCAGGATGTATGGTCTGACATTGAAAATTTCGTATCCAACTTTCACATTGGCTGGAAGAGATACTTTTCCAAAAGTCAAAACAACTGTTGCGGTCTTTGTCCTTATACCTTCCGAAAATCTTGTAATAAATCTGGCCTCTATTACATCTTGCTGAGCAAGTTCCTGTACGATTTCTTCCTCTTCCATAGGCACCGGATCCCTGCAGGTCATAACACCCTTGCAGGAATTCATGGAGTGGGGGATCGTCGTCTGGACATCGTAACTGTGGAACTTCCTCAGTTTCAGCAAGTCCTTTACCTGGGCAGAATTGATTGTCTTTACCAAGAGATCTCCACTTGCAAGTTTTTTAACTTGTTCCACCTCACCTGCACACCCATCAATCACCTTCTTGATGATGAAGGGATTGAGGCTGGACAGGGGAGTAGAACCAACCGCGTGAATCAAGACAAACTCAGCGTTATTTACACTTATATCTAAAGCTCTGGTCCGGGGCCGTTCAGTCAGGGGACAGTCCGTCCGTTGGTTAGTCGGGGGTCGGTCAGGACTACCTCCCCCCCTGAAGGGGGGGGAGGCAGTAGGGGTGTCCGTCATAGTACCACTCCCCCCTAGAGGGGGAAGTGGGAAGAAGACGAGAAAACAAACAAGGGACAAACAACCTGGGGGAAAACACCTAAATCTGAGGTTGCCCTCTCAAACCACTCCAGGGAGGCCCGACCGTGTTGCTTCACGCCCCAGAGCGATCAGTAGGGGGGATCCTCCGTGGGCAATAAGCAAAGGTAAACTCAGAATAACGGTACAGACACCTACTGTACCTAGCTAGAGGGAGGGGAGGAAAATGAGCACTAGCTAATCCTAACTTTATTTAAAATACGCCCTAGTGGCGATAAAACAAAACTAATGCCGATGAGGCAACCCTGCAGCTAGAGAAGAGTTCAGCACACGTCCACCCTCTTCACAACCATCCATCAAAGTCCTGTCGATGGTCAACCCGCCGTTGAAGTTGTTGCGGATCTAGGCTCACCTGGCGTTGGGGCAGTTGCGGGGAGAAGGGGCACAGGTCAGTGGTGGTTGGGTGACCCTTTTGCCCTGGGTCATTAACCTCCCCGTTATCTCTTCCTCGGGTGGTGGGGTGGTGGTGGCCCGGTGGTGGGGTGGGGGGTGGCGGGGTGGATGGTCCGGCGGCGGGCATTTTATATATATATATATATATATATATATATATATATATATATATATATATATATATATATATATATCTTCGTCCATAAATGTATATCTTCACATGTATATTTTGCCTGTGACTGGAATATCACTTATTGAGTTTAGTATGACAAATGTTGGTTGTAAACTGATATTTCAAAATTCACGAGGTGGATGGTTCAATCACGGACGCGCTACGTCGCTGGTCTGTCTCTCAATTGTCTAGCAACATTCCAACGAGAAAGTAGCAGAAATGTCTCGCGACCGTCTCGCAACAGTCTCTAGACAATCCAGAGACATAGTTGCCTTGTCTCCAGTGTGTCTCTGGACTGTCGCCCGTCTGTATCGGGATTGTCTCGCAACAGTCGAGATACATAGTCGCTCGACTGTCCCTAGACTTTGTATCTCGGTGTGTACAAGGCTTAAGGTTGGGGCGGTCCATGACTGGAATAAGTAGATATTGAAATGTCATTAGTGTGGGATGAGGAGGGCAGTGTGGAAAATGTCCGCCCTGTTGTTTACTGGCGATGTTATGTTAAATGAAATGAAGAAGACGAACGATAGGGTCCTAGTGCCAAAATCCAGCACAAAGCCGGATCATCGGCTACAAGTTGTGTACGCTGGAAGTAAAATATAATACATAGGAAGTAAAATATAAGACACAGGAAGTAAAATATAAGACACAGGAAGTAAAATATAATACGTAGGAAGTAAAATATAGGACACAGGAAGTAAAATATAGAATAGTAACATATATTACCGAGTCGTTGCGATATTAGGAATAGGAGCAGAAGGTGGAATTGGTGGACGAGCGGGACGGTCACCATCGCCTGGAGGCATGGGAAGAGATAGAGGGGAAGGAGTACTGGAAGAAGTGGAAAAGGAGGGGGACAAAGAGGAGGAGGGGACAGAAGGTGAAGGAGGGGAAGATGCAGGAGGGAGAGGAGTGAGAGGGAGGTCAGACGGCACAGAGTGAATTTCATCAGAGAGGGTAGAAGGAGAGGGTACAGCATTGTCTACGAGTCTGGTGTGGAGGTTAAAATATAATCCATAATCTTGGGAATGGTTTCACTGTCGTCATCGCCAAAGGGTTTTGTGTCACAAGTAGTCAGCAGTGGAGCGGGGGGACGTGACTGAGAAGACTGCTTAGATGTGGGTTTCGACAGGGTAGAGTGTATCGATTTGGCGGGGCGGGTATTCGTCGCACGGACTTTACGAGCCGGAGAAGCTGGAGGATGGGCAGAAGAGGTCTTAGAGTCCGACGCGATGGGCAGTCTGCGCTTACCACTAGAGAAGGATGGGGATCGAATATTACGTTGGGCCAGAGGCGCCAAACGGCTGGTAGGAGACACAGAACTTGAGGAGCGAGAGGAAGGACGAGGTTGGAAATGGGGGGAAGGACGAGAAGAGGGAACAGATAAGGAAGGGAATGGAGAGGAGGTAGGGGTAGAGGAGTCTAAAACAGAGAAAGAATTAGAGACAGGAACAAGAGCAGTCTGTAAGCAGAGGGCTGAACTAAAGGAGGGATTAGAGAGGAGGGGGAGGTGGAAATGAGAGTACTGGGGGAAGGGAAGAGTGGACAACACTCACAGGGGTAGGGACAGAGTGAGAGGTTGAAAGATGAGAAGTGGGAAGAGAAGAAGGGATAACAGATACAGAGACAGGTGCAGAAGGGTAAGAAGAAATAATACTGGTGTTAGAAGCAGATGGAACAACAGGAATAGAAGGGGAAGTAGATACAGGCGGAAGCGAGGAAGAAGGTTGTGAAAGAGAGGAACGAAGGCGGCTGACATAAGAGGAGGTACTTTGAAAACCCCGACGACAAACACAAGTACGTGCCTCACGAAGAGACAGCCCCTCATAGTAACGAACTCGAACAACTTCTGATTCAAATTTATGAGTCGGACAGTTGCGATGAAACGCAGCATGTGCTTCACCACAATTTGGGCAGCAATAGACAACAGCAGGGCATTCAAGTTGGAAGTGACCAGGTTGTGCGCAAAGAGGACAACGCTGGGAGGAAAGGCAATATTTTGCGGGATGGCCGAATCTCCAACATGAAGTACACTGATGGGGGTAGGGGATAAACTCCCTCACTGGAAGTCGTGTACCTCCAATGATAACAGTGTCGGGGAGGGTGCGAGAGTTAGAGATAATCTTGGCTATATTGGTAAAACGTCGGCGGTTACCTCGTGGAGGGACAGAATAGCATGTCACAGTCTGGTTTGGACAACCCTATTCGGTGGGTATGTCAGAGATTATTGGGGAACACTCTAGGAGAGACTAAGACAACTGTGCCAGTACGTAAGTTATGGAGCTTTTCACGTTGAACAGGGATAGGGACTCCTGATCGGTCAACAAGTTTAGACATTGCTGCAGCTTGTTGTTGAGTGAACGGTAACTAGGCGTGGGTCATCGAAACGGGAGTGAAAGAGAACACTGGAACCAACATGACGGATGAGTTGTAACTGAAAGAGATGGTCATCAGAAGAGAGAGGAGAGCCAGCCGGGATACTGAATAACTTAGTCCAAGTTCCAGGGTCAAACAGTGAGGAAGGAAGAGGGGGAGCGGTAGAGAAGATAGAAGAGCGGGGGCCGGGGGAGAAGAGTAGAGGGGAGGTAGAAGCAGCGACAAAGGTAGACGAAGAATTAACGGAGTAAAGAGAAGTACAGGGAGTGGAGACTGGGTTGCAAAATCAAGTAGAGGAGGGCAGGGACGTGTTGGTAGAGGTGGTTGAAGACCCTGTGATGCCATTTGGGACCTGGAAAGGTTTTAGCGTGACGATGAAAAAAAATGGGAGAAATGGAGTTCCCCCGAGCTAAGCCCTGTATTAGACTATATAGCCCCGCTAGGGTTACAGGAGGGAGCTACCCCTCCCGGCACGGCAGCCCGGGCGAGGCTCGAACTTGCAATCCCCCGATCACAAGTCCAGCGCGCTACCACTGTGCTACCGCGCCCCCCAAATGAGCGTGACGATGAGGGAGGGTGAGGAAGAGGGAACTGGAGATATGTGGACGTCAGGGAGAGAGGCAGGTTGGGGTAAAGAGGATGGTGATGTAACTATATGGGGAGAGGAGGAAGAAGACGAAGTAGAAGGAGAACAGGAAGAGAAGGAATGTTGCGGAAAAGAAGGGGAGGGGGAATCCGCCTGACCAGGAGAAAGTCCAGGAAGAGAGGCCAGGGTCGTCGCTGAGGTCAAACAATCGGCAGAACCGGGGGAGGGGGAACCTGTACCAATATCCATGAATTTTTACTAAGTTAAGGAAAAAGCTCATCGTGACTGTTGAAAAAGAAAGGACTATTTGGGAGGAACGCGGAGTCTAGAGGTCTGAACAACGACCCAAGTAGAGGTCAAGCTCCCAGTATGTACTCCCTACCCTACCCTAGAAGGAATGGCAACACTGTGCGGGAGGACCAAGTCCTCTAGCCACAATGCTGGGCCACCGGCTATTGGCCAAGAGTCCTACCGTCAATCAACAGCATCCCCGGAACCAAAAGCTGCCGCTTAGCAGCAGTTCCGCCTCTGCAGAGGTCTATCTCTGCAAAGGTCCACATACTGGGGTGGTGCTGAACCACCATGATCTCTACAATTGGCCAGACCAATAGCCCATGGCCACACCCATATCCTTCCTGTTGCAACTTACTCGAGGTCACACATAAGAATTTTGATGAACGTGGAAATTTCCACATTATTTAATGCCAAAGATACGATAGAGAGCATAGGAGAAAAGGAAAGAGCCTTGCAAAATTAGTTGAGACAGCGACAGAGACTCAAGGAGAGGGGACAGGGTAGAGCAGAGTGGAGGTGTGAGTACAACATCCACCTAGCAACCAGACTCCCACACTTTTGGAGTGCATTAGGGTACCCTGCTATAGCTCTCCTACACATCGTCCCAAACGACGTATCCGAAGCCCCTCCACGACAACAACGAGCAAGGAAACGGGGGGGGGGGGGATTAAATGAAGTGAGTGGTAGCTGCAATGATTGGTGAACGAGTTTGGAAGTGTGTGCAAGAAACAGAATTTGAAAGCAAATGTAACAGAGTAAAGTTACATTTTTAATGGAATGACGTCAAAACGCATAATGAGGCTGAATGGTCAAGAAATGAAGGAAGTGAGCATCTTCAAATATCTTGATAAGAGTGATGAGCAAGGAACTGCTAGAGAGGATACAGCAAAGGAAGGAAGGCTGCAGGTAACAAGGAATGGGGAGGTATGCATGGAAGTGAATTCATTGCAAAACAGTATTGCAATTCCCACTCTTAATATACGAACATGAAGCTTGGCTTTGCTGAAGAAACAAATACAGTAAATACTGTACTTAAGAGAACTGAGAGTGAGATACCTGAGAGGTGTAATATTGGGTTACTTAGAGAGACAGACGAAATGGAAATTTGAGTGCAATTGTTGTTGTTGTTGTGAGTGTGCTCAAAAGTGTCGGAAGGACCATGAGATATTTTGGCCATGTGACAAAAATGATAAGTCAGAGACTTACCAGGACAGTGCATGTGAATGAGGTGAAGAGGGAAAATGTGATGAAGGATAAGATATAGGGACAGTGTGCAGAACTAACTGAATGAAGGTGGCATGAGATAAAGGGAAGATCACCTGATGACAGAGACTTGGGCAACATGGAGGTGATACATTAGGGGCTATCCTCTCTGGTATCCTCTAGTACCTAGCTACATACAGTGTGATTTCCCCAGAAGACACTAGAATGTGAAGAAATGAAACTCAAAAGACCTAATTAATTTATTTATAATTGTTTACAAAGCAATGATAACAATAATATATATGTACACTATGCAAAAGACAAGAGCTCATTGAAAAGAACATGCATCCTAATTTCAGGTACAAATATTAAAAGGTTTAATTTATGTGTACAGACTGAGCTATGGATCAGGCCACAGGAATCAGTCAATACATTTATGTTGAAATTTACAATTTCAACCCAAACCAACCAACAAGTACTGTACAGAAATATTTACATCCGAGTATTATACATCGTGCATTTTTTTCAGTTACCATGGATCTGAAAGTAAACTGTTGAATATTTCCTGGAAGTTGGTGAAACCCAACCAATAAAATCAGAAAAGTTTTAAACAAAATCATAAAATCAAAGAACTGAGTACAGTACTGTTCTATCCTGCACATGCATCCTTACTCCAAAGCAGAACACAAGTTTTCTGATCTAACCAGCTTCATCTCCATGAATCTTAAGGCAGAATACTTTTACTTGTATCGTGGTCCATATATTATACACAAAAACCCCAAAGCTTCCTGGTCCCCATGTTTTGCTGGATGAAGCTAATGATACAGTATATAGCCTTATGTTCTTAGATGTACATAAGGTGTCATCAGCCATCATATTACTGAGTTTGTTGTGCTTATGCATACTGATGATGCAGTTTTTACATCATGCACTCCCCTCTTGGTGAGAGGCTATGATGTAGCCCCTAATTAGTGGGCTTTTGTTGAAGGGTGTTGCATTCTGCGAACGGACGTTCTTCCCGACATCAACTAATGGCCTTTGAGTTGGACTGAACACTTGTTCATTTAATAGCTAACATCACTATATCCCACTAAACCACGGCAGCTACAGTGCTTAAGCATACTTTTGAAAAAATTCTGAATGTTGGTAATTTCAGCTCATCTTTCTGCCTGCTCTGCATATACTTGAAGCTGATTTGTTTGTTACACAATTGCACATACCAACAGTCTTGGCCTTCAAGTAATGTGGTTCTTATATATATATATATATATATATATATATATATATATATATATATATTTATATATATATATATATATATATATATATATATATATATATAATCTTAAATGTCAGGACCAACTGCATAGCCCCGGGGTCCTACGCTCCTCATGGGGCAATGTAGGATAGGATGATGGATGGATGGATGGATATATATATATATACACTATATATACACAGTATATACTGGTATATATATATGTATATATTATATACAACATACCACATATCACAAAGCAATAGCTGAATAGATAAGCACTTCATGATAAGAACAATAAGAACCTACTGCCAAAATCAAGCTAGGAGCCAGATCATTGACTACAAGTTGTGTATGTTGGACAGGCCGTGAACACTGACACAGTGCGGTTAAAGAAATGTATTAACGCACTTCATAATAAGTGATTCTCGCTTCAGGTTTATAAAACTTAATTCTTTATATCAATGCAAGCACATTACTTTCATAAACTGTCAGAACAAGTGCTAAAATGATACAGTAGTATCAACCATGGCAAAACTATATAATCTGAACACGAGTGCAATGATTCTCAAAAAATAGTGTTCTTTTACTGAGAAAGGTATATCCAGTTTCCAATGCATTTTCCAATACACCATTTACTGAGCATAAGTAGTGTTGCAATTAGTCATAGCCATGTTCAAGAATAATGAATCTGTCAAAATTCTTATTTTTCAATGACGAGTCACGTCTAGCAAGACACACTTAACTGGGGCTAAATAACATTCTCTAAATTGACAATCCTGAATATATATTCATTCATTCATTGCCAGACGCCATGTATCCCAAACGGGGTGGCCATGGGCTTAGAGTTAATTGTTTTACAGGGAGGGGCACTAATCCTCCACCAACCCCACTTGACACGTAGGGATGCCAACAGCATCTGGTGTTCCCAGGCGGTCACCCATTCAAGTATATATATATATATATATATATATATACACAATATCTCAGTGGGTTAGAGCGCTCCGGTCTGAACGAAGGGTCAGAGGATCGAATCCACCCAAGGGTCATTGGTAGACATCAGGAAGGGCATCCGGTCATAAAATGCTACACACTTCAGTCCAAAAGTCCTCTACCTAGGGGCAACGCCTCAGCCCTTCGGGGATACCTGGCGTATTTAGGCCGACGCATGCAAGCATGTTGGAGCCTTTAAACAAGAAAAAAAATATATATATATATATAGCCAAAAACAACAAGTACTGTATTAGCTGAGTAAGGTTGGGCCAAAAATTATCTAATCATACATATTAGAAATATGTACACATGGAGGTAACACGAGGACCAGAGACTGAGTGGTCATTTGGAAAACCTAAGCTAATCTGGAATCATAACTACATGTCTATTGAGCAAACAAAATGAACCATAGCCACCAGTTTATTTACACAATCACAACTTCAGAAGTCTCATATGCAATTTTCAGTCCTACCTATGGACATGACTGACTACAACTGCTGGAGAACAGTGGTAATTTAACAGTACTGGGAATATGTATATTGTGACTCTGCACTGAGTGACAAGACAAATGGTTTCTTGTACACCAGGAAATCATTTACAACACTGGGTGGTAAACAAATAACCAAATTATGGCACCTGGTGGTTTAGTGGGCAATTAAAGTGTTCCAATCAGATTGAGCCTGTGCAGGTTTACATCCAAGGGGTGGATAGGGTTTATTGCTCACATAATGTCACTCAAGGATGAGTGAGGCTCGTCACTCTCATCTTTGTCAGGACCAACTTGCCTAGCCCCAGGCTCCTTCACTCCTCATGGGGCAACATTTTCTGCATTCACTAAAAAAGTTTTATTACTGACAGTGCCAGTACACAATATATGATTACATTTTCTAGTTTGTACCTTTTCTCCTGTGCCAATCACCTGTGTATGAAATGGACACCTTACAGCAAATTACAGTACATCAAAAAATGAAATGTGTAACTGGAAACAATTTGGCATGTTCTCACATTATATGATACGCATAAACTGGAAACAATTCTGCATGTTCTCACATTACAGGGACTGTACTATAGTTGACTGAATTCTGTTAATCCATGCTGGTAATTCAAAATGTACCTGCTCCATTACCAAGTTACTTCACCAAACAGTTACATTCAGCTTGATTTCTCTTGCATACTATCTGTGCTTTGTACTCAAAAATCAAATACAAAACAAAAAAGTATTACAAATTATCCAACAAGCTTTAGAGAAGCCATGTTCGCAGGATAGAAGCATAATCTTACCTCAAAAGATCACCAACCACCTACATATACAAATCAATATGGCTGAATACTGCATATCAACATAACTATACCTGATATACTGTTGGTATTTACAACATATGATTAATATGCCCCTGGGTTCTCAAAACAATCTTCTTATGATATGCCTGTCTGTAAAAAGCATCTATAATAAGCATGAAAACATAAACCAAGTTAATCTTCTTTAGTACAAAACATAATTCAGAAACTAAGAAAAACTATATAATTTTTGTATGACAATCCGTTAATGCTCTCTTACTGACAGCAGGTCAGCAATAAAAAATGATTGTTGCAGTACTACATCTTTCATAACACTATAATGACAGCAGTGTACTGGTATAGCCTCCTCAAATGTAAGTTAAATACAACAAAGTACAGTACGATACTGTACAGAATGCAAAACTTACTTCCCAGACAATACTAATGATAATGTAATCAAATGATGCAGAGTGCACTAAAGAAACCAGTCATGCAGATATAACACATACAAGGCAGATCCAAATGAGTGATAATATACACTGTGATAATTCAGTTTCAGAGCACACAGGAGCATAATAATCTGAGCCCCTTGACTCCCAACTCACCACATATGTAAAAGTAGTACAGTACAATATGTACAAATTTAAATATTTTACAATCTTCAGTGAAACACAAAATGTCCTAGTCAAAACATTATCACAACCTAAGATAAATATTTCTTTATCAACTAAGGAAAGAATATGCTAATGATCTAAGCAAAACAGACAACTTCACTCCATACTTTTTCAAACACAAAAAATACAAAACACTATATAATAGATGACCATACTCTGACTAGGAAAAAATAAAAACCCTTCTGAATTATACTAACCTTGGGTCCTTTTTGTAACCGAATGAAAGTTTCTCCTGTCTGTTTATGCTTTAGATCTGTTTTCTTGATTAAATTAAATAATCATTTTTCTGTAATCTTTGATTTCCCAAGTTCTCAAGTGACCATACTTTTCCTTTTATCTCCCTATTTATGTAGTTTAATGTAATGTTCATATTCCATTGAAAGGGCTAAACTGGGATGTCTTAGCTCAGAAAAATGAAGATTTACTATAAAAAATAACTATATCACCCTGCACCTCTTTCGGGAGGCAAGACCTCAACTTGAAGACTCACAGCCACATCCCTCATGCACGACTAGAACACAACAGAGTACACACTTGGAGTGGGCGTGGGAGCATCAATCATCACTGGGATGGATAGGATAGCTTCATCACCATTCACCTAAAACCACACGCTTCCCTGCTTATTCTGTAGCTCTTAAATCAAATGGACAATGAATATTTAATTCAATTTGAGCTACAATATTACAGTACTCTTATCATGGTGTTCCAACTTCAATACCTGAACAAAATATAACGGTAACAACCAGAGTAATAATGCCATAAAAGTTTTCTATCAGAAACAAATTTGGAGAACAATGTTATATTTCCATTCAGATAAAATGCATATCATTCAGTAAACCTCAGCTCTTTGTAAGAGATGCCATAAAGCAGAGTAGTAAAAAATATCCTGCTTTTCTATAAATGGCACATATACAGTATAGTCCACAGTAGTTATTAACTTGCAATCCACATCACTGTCGGTACTCAAATTATTCTTTTTGACAAAGCAGTCTTCAGTAGCAAACATCAGAAGAGTATGATAAGCAATAACTGCTGTTTCATTAACCAGTAAAAATAAGCTCCTTGTAAAAACATAATACCCTGTAATTAATTTTCAAAGACAATGAGAAATCTACAGATAAATATACAGTACTGATATAGCAGAAGACCATTGTATTAGCGGCTAACTGCACAAGCTATAGGTAATTAGGTAGCAGTATTGTCTCAAGGAACACAAAGGTACTGCACTTCACATTCACAAACGGAAGCAAATTGCTGCAGCTTTACTCAACCAGTAACTCCTAAGATGATCATTTGCTATGAAATCAAAACAGGCCAGATTACAAATTCATATACTTTATAATTAGAGATTTCAGATCACTTTCTACACATTTGATACCATTTCTTTCTTTAACAAGTAGGAAAACAAGGCTGACCCAAACATGAAACAAAGCTTTTCAAAATGCAAGCGTATACAATCCATTCTTAGTCTGAAATAACTATGCTTCTCATATGTTAGCATCACAACGTGACACCGGACTTCTTAATATGCATATTCAAGATTCTGCATGAACTGGAAAGACCTGCGATTGTCTTCAATTACTGTTTCTTATGACAACTACATACACTGTATGCCAGAGAAAAACTTTGTGATCTAGGATATGGAGAGTATTTTACTGTAAATACTTAACAGTACCTGAGCGAATGCAACAGACAAAGTATTGTACTAACGTTGGGTTACACGATTCCTAGTTTATGATGGACTGACCACGTTATCATCAGTGTGAATCTACATCCAATATAATTCATGCAATACATCTGACTGCTGAAGTTGTATATCTTTATTTAGTAGTTTCTATGAGACTACCTTTAACAACTGCATCAAAAATACCAACACAACAATACCATTGCAAGACAAGTCAACCTCACCCTTGTACTGAAAGCATCATCCAGATCACAATTTTGAAACAGATAATCCAGGAGTGGTTTCAAGTAATTAAAACTTTCGAAGAACCATCCTCCATAGCACCTTCAATAATATCCAAACATAACACAGAATCTACCCACCATAATAAGTGGAAGACAAACCATGAAATATTTCTTCTTAATGTAAAAATATTTATATTAATATTCAAAATGACAGTGATGTGCTTTTCCTTATGAAGATTTAATGTACACTATACACCTGTACATGAAAAGCAACAGTATTTAAAGATACTGCTGACATCATGATTTTAACATGTCCATGTGGCATGACAGGAATTTAAAAAAAAAAAAAAAAATCAACATAAACACCTGCCAAGCATTCAACGATACTTGTACTATTATACCCATTGGATGAGAACAGCACATGCTTGGCACATATACAATAAATGGTACTGGTTTGTAATGCAACCAATGACATGAATCAGTGCTGACATTATTTCACATAGATCTATATACATCCCACCACCTTAGCTGCCTCCACTGCTATCAGATGCCTAAAATGACCAATATTCACTGCAGAGGGGGAGGGGGGAGTTATTGCCAAATCCTTATTTACCATTTCCCATACAAGTACACTTATATATCGTAGATGCACAGCTGCTATACATCTGTTAATATGCTTCTCATCTGGCCCTCCTAATCCTCACATTTTTATTCCCCACCCCCTCCCCAAACTTACTCGTACTTAATTCCACCCCACCGTAACCAATGGTGTCCACTGCAGCAACCCTCTCAATACCAAGACATCATGTGCATTTTATTCTGGCTGCAAGCAGATGATTCCATTCAGCTCAGGGGAATTCACTGGAACTGTGGAAATTAGAAACAATTTCCACTTATCCCATCAATCCAATTTAAACCTATAACATGCTGAATGGTGCCAGATAATTTTCACTCAACATAGGAGACCTCTTAGACTGAAGGACTTGAACCCATCCCATCTCATTTCAGATTCATCATTCATGTCCCACCTCTCCTCATCCAGTTTAAACCCAAGATATCAGCTGTCCTGGCTCATAATAATGAAGGTTCTCTTACTCTTCATCATCATAGCTGTCCTCATAGAAGTCATTCTCAGCCTCATTGAAATATCTGGGGGAAAAAGATACAGTAAGGGTGAAATGTCAGGTTAATTTATGCTCTGGAATCATATTTTTCTTTTTGATGTACTGGTAACAATGATTACATCATGCATCATCATAATTGCATCCTTTCAATCAATGGTCCACTGTTCTACACCCACAAATGTGGTTCTTCATATAAACCTGGGAAAGTATTAGTAATCAAAATCATGAACACTTGTTCATTCCTGTTTACATCCATTCTCCTCACATGGCATGCGAGTCACTTTCCTGTGGTGACATCATATTGACTGGATGGTGTATATACCTGCCTGGTTATAAAAATATCCCTTAATCCCATCCCTATCTTCTGAAAGGAAAATGGTGGCCTGTGGAACATGGGCACCTCTGTCCTGCAGTCCACTGTGTTGTGTTCAGATAAGCCTAGGGTTGCAACTTCAACTATTACTATCCTAATGACTATACCATCTAAGCACACTCTCTTCAACCCTATTGCCAACAGACTTCCCTACTCAACATCTTTTACAAATTGCATTAATTCTTATTCTATAAATTCTATGCACTACACACTGACCCATCCATCATCCCCAAGCCTTTTTTGTTCCATCATGAGTGTTGGAACCTAGGGCTAGGTTACTCAGAGTCAAAATTTGAAGTGAGGGTAACAAGCCACTCACCTGTAAGTGGCAATGTGTGAGCAATAAACTTCAACCATCCCTCAGATATAAACCCTTATGGGCTTAATCCAGTTAGATCACCTTAACCCACTAAACTACCAGGTGTCATTTGGTTATATGGTTACCACCCAATGAAGGAAATAGTTTCCTAGTTTACATGAAACCATATGGCTTGACACTCAAGTTAAATCACCCAAAGACAGCCTCACTAGGTTGGTGGATGGTAGGTAGTCCCCACCTACCACACACTCCTCAATATTCCCATCTCCATTAGAGTTACTCTTTATTTTTTGTTTCATGGCACATGAATATGAAACATACTAACACACCATGCAAATCTCTTGCAGCCTCCACACTCACACCTTGGTTTAGGAACAAGGCCTTCTAAACGGTAGTCAATTCTGATCCCTATGCAACTCTATTTTCCACTTCCTTTGAGCATTTACCTCACATATACATACCTACATCCAGGTACTTACACTCCCCCAACAATTTAAGTCTCTCTCCATTCACCATCACATGACACTGAGTCACCCTCTCTTTTTAACAACCACCTCTCTACTCAATACTCACAGATATCCACAAATAGCTACACTAATATAAATGAACACAGTATAATCTATACATATACATATCCATTCTTTATCATTCATTACTTCAGAATATTTGCAAATATGATAATTTACATAGTATACAGTATTTGCAAAGAGTATGAGGGAGGATCACAGTGTATAGCTGTTGTTATTGCTTAACTCCAATCTGTCTGGCCAAGCAGACCTGTTGACCACAGGTAAAGAACTGCTTCTATGCGGCCATCCTAGAGGAAGAGTACGGTACCGTACATACATTGTCCAGAGAATCAATACCCTCTTGTGGTATACTGTGTTTCAGACCAAGGTCCTTCTCATAGAGAGGTGCATGGAAATATGATGAACTTTGGCTCCTGGATAGATGCTGCAGGTGCTCCCTCCTGGGTCACAGCGCCACCACATGTAGTATCCTCTTCAGTGTCTCAGTGTGCAGTGTGCAGAGTGATTTATTGAGCACAGAGTTCTTGCAGTGTCTCTAAGACAAGCACATTTAATGCAAGTGTATAGTTCTATGCTGGAATATATGTAAAGTGATTCATGGAGCAGAGTGTCTGTACTGAGTGTAAGAGTACCACGTTGTCAAAGAGTGTGTAACGTGTCAAACTGTGCACTGAGTGATTTACAGTGACCACTTTGAATGCATCAATAAAATGACAACCTACAGTTCTGTGCACCTGGAGACCTAGAACCAATTATTTTTGTTGCTGTCCAAGATTCATCTGAATTGCAAACCCCATACATTGCTGACTGAAGTTGCCATTCGCCCACAGTCCACTTTCCTCTATTCGGGGGATAGGAGAGGAACTGAGGGACGTTAGTGTAACTAGGTAGCAATGCCTCCCAGTTATTACTACCAGTTCCACCATGCTGATTTTATGTGTGCAGTGTGCTGGAAGAGCATGTGGAGACTGTCAAGCAAGAAAGGACTGATCTTGCCGGTGAGTCTCTTGAGTGTGTGGAAGAGGTTTGCTACTTGGGAGACATGTTATGTGCTGGAGGTAGGGTACAGCTTAATATATAGTGGTAGAATAGACAAGAAAATGACACTCAAGACACTCTGCCGCTAGAGTGAGAAGTGGTTGGAAGAAGTTCAGGGAGCTGTTGCCTCTCCTGACAATGAGAGGGCTCTCCCTCCATGCTAAGGAATCTTTGTGTTAGGGAGTGTAATGTTGTATGATAGTGAGACCTGGGCAGTAAAGGAAGAGTGTATTCATGGGCTCAGACATACAGTAATGAGGGGCCGCACAACGGAAAGGGTTCTCAGACAACCGGCTGGAAAATGCATTTTTGTTGGATAACACTATTTTCACCCATACTGTATCAAGTGGCCTTAGATAAGAACACCTTCTGCCACTGGAAGTAGGGTTGAAAGTCCTTCAAGAAAAAGTATTGTACATCATCCTTATGCTAGCTGCTCACTATTCACCCAGGACTGGCCATGAAAAAAAAAGGTTGCCTCGTGCACCCAGCTGTGATGGTGGTATGGGAGTGGAAGAGCGCGTCTTGGCTGTGCGCCTGTGTGTGCGTGTGCTGGCTGCAGCCAATGACAACATAGTCAGGCTGTGAGCATCGCTTACTGTCTAGCTGGCCGTATGTGGTGGTGAGTCTGGTGAGTTTTTGCACGCCATTCGTCAGTCCCTACTGTTGTGCTCTGTTTGTAGCATGCAAAAAGGAATTCTTATTGTTTTAAAGCCATCTTTTGCAACTTTTACAGAGTTTCGTGTAATCACTTGGGTTATAACGTTCCATCATGCTGGTGATAGTGATGAAAGTGTTCCTGGGTGCTCAGGAATTGGTGAAACTAGCGGTTTAGTGGTGAAGCCGTTCTATAGCAATAATGGCAAACGACCCTGGGATATTTCAATGCTGGGATATTTCAATGCTGTTATCACTAACTGTGTTAGTGATAACAGCATTGATGACCCTGATTGCAGCCATAGTGATGATGATGCTGGAAGTGGTTCTAGTAATCGTGACAGTGTTTGAGGTGATGGTGATTGTAGTGTTAGTGCTGTAGGAGGCAGATGTGGTGATTTGAGTGAAGGTGGACCTGTTGCTGCTGCTGGCTGTGGTGGTGGTGGTGGTGGTGGTGGTGGTGGTGGTGGTGGTGGTGGTGGTGGCAGTGGTGATGACAGTGCAACAGGTCGTCAAAAATGCGTTCCTGCTATCCACATTGGAAAAAAGGGCCGTGTTCATATAAGGCTGCCAGAAAAAAGGGGGGAAAAATGATGCCAAGCAGAAACATAACACAGAGCAGGAATACAGTCAAGTTGCCTGATCCACGGCAATTAGAGACTGGTAACTACCCGTGGAATAAGAATTCTGCGGTTTACAGTGTTAAGAACCCATGGGAAAAAAGGATATTTAGTCTGGATCCTCATGGAACCCCCCTACAGCACCCTACCTACACCTAACTAGCAGTACTCCCTGGCCAAATGTGCAAACTTCACTCCTTTCTCCACGCAGCGAATAACGTCCAAATGCTGCTGATAACTGAGTGGAGCCTTCTTCTTGGACCCCAGCTGGGTTGAATGTTGCCTGGAGGGGTTGGGGCCATCCATAACAGAGACCAGGAAGAGGTAACCTTGGGGGGGAAGCCAGGTAGCGCTCAGAACTCACAGGGAAACACACGTAGTTGTCAGCTGGCAAGACAAGAGGTAAACAAAACATGGCAGCCGTAGTGTGCACACCTGCCACCAGGGCTAGGCTGTGATTGGCTGCTGGGTATGGGTTGTCTGTGATTGGCTAGCAGCCATGGAATACATCATGGGTGCCAGGATAATATAAATTTCCTCAGAAACGAGCCACTTTGGAACGCAGGAACTGCATTTTTCGAGTTTTTTCCGCGGAATAAAAAAAATGGGGACTGGTTGGGCAAAGTACCGCGGCTTACAGATACAAGAATTAGGTGCCTTGTTTGTATGTTAGTTACGACACAAAAAAAGGTTGTGGAAGCATGCAAAGTTGGTCCCCTATGCCATGACGACTGCTTTGAGAAGATAGGCAGAGAAGCAGCAGATGAAATTTTTAATAGTTTCTGGGCAAATGGCAATTACAATGCCCAGAATGCCTACCTTCTAAGCCTGACACGTGATGAGGCAGTCAAGTGGAAGCGCACATATGCAGAGGTGAGCCTCAGGCCAGCTCTCACTGTGTATTAAGTAAAAGTGGAGCACCTGGAGATCAAAGTGTGCCGATCTGCCTTTGCAACCATCCTTGGGCTAGGCAAGAAGAAAACGGCCATTCTCCTGCAAAAGTGTCGTGAGTCACCCAATGGGACCCCAATGCCTGACAAATGTGGACACAATGTCTCTCCATGTGCCATCACTGGGTGTCCCTTGAAGTTTGTGCATGAGCACATCCAAGGTTTACCTGTCACTGCAAGTCACTACACCCATGCCTTAACCTTACACCGACATTGCCTGGAGGCCTGCAAAAGCATCACCCACCTCTATGTTAACTACCTAATGTGAATTAACCAGAACTGGAATGATCGGTACAAGGTGTCGGACAGCTTTTATAGAACGGTGTTCACATGAGATTACGACACAGTCTTCCAGCCACCAAAGACAGATGTTTGTTCAACATATGAGAAGCTTAACCCATGGACTGCGACATGCCTCATGGCGGTATCTCATAAAACTGCGACATACCTCTTAAAAGTGAGATTGCATCTGGAAAGTTCTAGAAGGATCAGCGTAACACAAACTTTGTGGGGTATTAGGGTAACTAGTAGCTCTCATTCCCACCCCTATCTTTAGCCCAATTGCTAAGTTGCACCAGCAACAATGACCCAAAAGTATGCACTTTGTAACATATTTTCTGTAATATTAACACCCCAGGAAAGGCAGTCGTGGGTCAAAATGTTTTAGAATAACATAAAATTAAATGTAAGGTCAATAGGGAGGTAATGGAGCAGAAGTCAGGCAGTAAATAATGGGTGTAAAAGTAGTGCCCTACGCTTGAACTGCAGCATGCGGAGTGAGCTCGCAAACCACCTGGCGAGCTGGGAGATTGGCAAAAGCCTATTTACAGCATCTTCTCTGCTCCAATAAGCATTACACACTCTCTCTTTCTCTTTCTCTCTCTCAACGCATTTTTTCATGCTCCTGACAGAAATGCAATTTCTGACAATTATTTCTCCAAAACTAAACTGAGTTCAATAAAAAAAATTCCATGATGTATATTCCTATACATGATGTATATACATCATGTATATATACTGTACATGATGTTTCTAGCCAATGATATAAATTTCATGGAAATCAGTAAGAGTGACAAAATTGCCATTTTGCCGCACCACGGGGGATGTCTGCATGACCCCTTTCTGCAGCCCACGAGTTAATCAGAAAATGAAGAACCGGAGGGATGCTGGCCTTGATGCTGCCCGCATTAAGGACCAGCTGGCTGTACACAAAGTTGATGCTCAAGTGCCTAGAGACCTCCTGCAACAGGCTGAGCAGACTGCACCCTCCAGTGACCAGCTAATGTCAAGATAGTGTCCATAGACCTGCAACAAGTGCTTCCTTGCCCATGGCTGTGAGCTGGTGTGGTTTACTGTTAGCGGAAATTGTGGGTCTACAACTTTTGCATTTACGACATCAACAAGGAGGAGGCCACTATGTTCGTGTGGGATGAGGTGACCGGGGTGTGGCTCAGACAAGGTGGCCAGCTGTGTGGTCAAGTGGTTTCAGATAAAGATCAACCAGCAACTGCAGGACTTCACCACTCTTTGTGTGTTCTGTGACAACTGTGGGGACCAGAACAAAAACATCAGCAAGTGCATGCCAAGCATCTGTTCAGGGTTGAGTCTGTCTTTATGAAGGCTGACCACTCATTCCTGCCCTGTGACCAAATGTTTGGTCTGACTGAGAAGAAGGTCCACTCTGCTATGTACATCTCTAGCACCAAGGTGTACAATGATGTTACAGCTTCTTCCTCCATCAAAAGGCAGTTCCCTGCTGTGGCCATGAAATGCGTAGACTTTTAGGATGTCAAAGCCCTGATGAGACACATCACAAAATGCCAGGCAGTTGCCTTCTCCCAGGCCTGCCAGCTGGAGGCTGACATCATCTTTTGGGAGGGATATTACATCAAGAATGTCTACAACCTTGATGATACTCCAGCCAACATCACCATGGTGAGAGTGGTGAAGGGAAAGGCAAAGTATGCATGGGAGAGATTTGACTTGTCCTATGTGGCACTGATGCCTAAGTACCCCACTGAGCGCCTTCTGAAACTACAGAAGTGCAACGACCTCAGAAGTCTCCTCAGCTTTCTTGAGTCAGAAGCCCAAACTTGGCTAAACAGTCTCCTTGACCGTCAGGAGGAGCTGAGGCAGGCACAAGGGAGGCTTCAACATGCTGGTGAGGAGTCAGAGCCAGAGCACTACCTTGACAACGACACGCTGGACTATGTGCTTAATGTCTGTCACACTGGTGTCATCAGGCATTAGCGTTATGCCTCCCTCCTCTCCACCTATGCCTTGTTCGTTGGCAACTATGGCCTGACAGTGGACAACAGCGTCAGGGTTACCTCTACTGAAACCTTCAGATACCAATCTCCGGTGTTTGGTGAGTATACTTCACCAGTCTTTGTGTGCCTTTCTTTTCCATCATTACTGATTAATAATAATAATATTTTTTCACTACTCTTCTGCTGTTGCATTATTCATCTTCACTGATAACCAGAGCAGTACATAATACAGACACAGAGAGGAGGAAAGAGACATGAGCCCAACAGACAGACAGACAGGCAAACAGACAGACATGAGAGGAGAGGGAGTGGGAAGTTGGGAGTTGGATTAATTGTAATTTTTTTTTTTTTTTTTTTTTTTTTAGGCCTACCCACGACCTTTTTGGGGGGGTCATAGCACATTCGTATTGTTTAATGGTACTTATCTTTGTGCTTATCAATGTTGTTTTTTGCTTAAGCAATCAAGTTTTGCCAGAAAAAGGGTTGAAAGTTCAGCAAAATTTAAAAAAAATAAACAAAAATTTTAAAAATATTAATTTCACAGGTATGGCCAAAATATTGTAAGAATCACAATCTACACTCAAAAACCTTTCCTAGAGAGAGAGAGAGAGAGAAAGAAATTAATATTTTACCATCAAAATTTTAAAAAGTTAAGGCTGCGAGAATATTGCTGAACTCTGAACCCGTTTTCTGGTGTTTTATGATTTGGCATGAGAACATCTTACGTTGTCTACCCCTCAAATGATAATGATTAGGTGGATGTGCAGTGCATCCTTGAAAGTGAGGCCTCGGAGCACTAGGTTTACGGTGAGAGAGTTGAGAAGAAGGATGGGACTGAAGTGTACTGGTGTTGTGATGAAGAGGGGCAGATTGAGATGGTTTGGGCACGTGGAGAGGATGGGGGATGACAATTGGGTGGAATGAGTGAGAAGTGTAAATGTTGGGGGTAGGGTCATGAGAGGCAGACTGAAAAGACCTGGGACAAGATCGCAGAGTGACCTCAGAGATAAGGGACTAAATAATGAGGCTGCCAGAGATCGCACAGCATAGTGAGCCACCATCAGGTGACCATGGCTGATGCACGCAAGCATGCTGGAGCCTTTATAAACTAACTGAAATGAAACCACATGAAGGCATCCCTTTCCATCAGAACCTATTTTAAAACTTAACATGTTAGCTACCCCTCTGGCCTAACCCAAATCTGTCTATTAAGGACACTCTATAACCCCAGCTATACTGCAGTTAAGCTACCCATGGGCATGGCCTATCACAAAGGTAAGGCATGTATAAGTCAGTGATATTAAAGGGGTTAAAGGTTAGAAATAATTAAAACATAAGCATTACAAATATGCTTCATATCCTACTCTATAAAGCAGAGCTAATGCAGTGACATTAAGGACCACAGATTTAAAGCAATAAATGAGTGGGAAATAAGTATCTATCTATCTATCTATTGCCAGATGCCTCAATCCCGTTTGGGGTGGCCACAAACAAATCGCCTCCAAGCCGCCCTGTCCCCCGCCATTTCACTGCCCTGCTCCCAACTCACACCCCCCTCTCTCATATACCTCTCCACCCCATCCCTCCATCTCATCCTCGGCCTCCCCCTCCCTCTTCCCCCCTCCACCTCACTCACATACACTCTCTTCGTCAGTCTTTCACCCTCCATCCTCTCCACATGGCCAAACCACCTCAGTGTGTTCCTCATAACGCTTCCTATCACACCCACATCCACACCACAACGCTCCTTTATATCCTCATTCGTCAGCCTGTCTCTCCACGTGACTCCACAGGCTCCTCTTAAATAACTCATTTCCACTGCTCTCACTCTTGACTTGTGTCCTTCCAACAATGTCCAAGCTTCACTTCCGTACGGTAGAGTTGGTATCACAATACTGTCATGTAGTAACTTTTTCACTTCCATGCTCACTTCCCTGTTTCTTATCACTGCTTTCAAAGAAATAAGTACTACACATATATTTCCTATAGCCACAATGTAATAAACAGAGGTAAAGTACAGTAGACATGACAGTGACACTCAAGATGCTTAAAGCAATAATGCCATTGTGTGGGAAATAAGTATGGAACTGTGTACTCAGCATACTTTTCCTATGAATACTGTGGTGTTCCTGCTATAGTTTTTGGCCAAAGTGCACTTGGAATCCATGAACAGGAAGCCCCCACATAAGAAAAGGGTATATACTATTTACAGCACAAAGTGCCGGCAAAGAAGGTGTGTGTAAAGTGATTACTAGAGTAGAGTGCTCGTACTAGGTGTGAAAGGAGAATAGACAGTGAATGCTTCTGTGCAGGCATGTGGTACTCATGTAACACTAGGGGTTACTTTAACTTGGCTAAATATGCAAACTTTTGCCTTATGAGAAGAACAGTCAGCACTCCCACCAAATTAATTAACAAATTGTACTCATCATCATCACCATCTAATCCTGTGTTGCCCCATGAGGAGCGTAGAAGCCCGGGGCTAGGCAAGATGGTCCTGACATTTAAGAGTAACCAGCCTCACTCATCCTTGAGTACTACATTCACAAATTCACAATTTGTGTGACTGTCATGCAAATGCGTAGACCTAACTCCAACCTAACTTGGGGCCAAATCAGCCTAATCAATTACAGTTCTGACAAAATAAAAAATCATAAATTCCAATTATGGTACATTTAAATCAGTCCTATTATATTCAATTCAATCTGGACAATTTATGTTAAACACAAATCACAGTTAAATTCATTAAGGTGACATTTATTTCCAGTTCAATTACTTAACCTGATTTTCATAGAGCAAACACATAGTTATAAAGTAGCCATTTTAGTATGTAGTACAGTAATTATTTCATCCCTGTATTCAGGTAAGAATGGAACATATACCACAAAACTCTGAGAGGAAGCTACATAATCTAATGACCCAAAAACACAATATCAAAGCTAGGATGGATATTTCAAAATGAGAGAACAAGTTTGTGTACAGGTGGGGTTGTGACAGAGGTGTAAAAAGCTTAAGTTGTGGAGAAGGGGACAGGGATAACGGTGAATAGTGATTAGGCTTAACATATGTCCTGGATTAGGAGGGCAGTCCCAATTTTGAGCAGCTGTGCCGCTGTCACCGTGTCCCTGCTGATTTACATAATGTTACGCAGAGAGAGAGAGAGAGAGAGAGAGAGAGAGAGAGAGAGAGAGAGAGGGGGGGCGGAATGTTGAATGATACAAGTGCAGATAACTACAAAATCACAACTAGAACTGCACTCAGTAGAGTGCATACCTCCGCCAACACCCATCTCGCAATGTTAAAGTGAAACAAAAATTCCTGGATCCGCACCAATATTTAATGCAGTGTGTTCTGGGCCAAGGTCCATTCTTCTACCAAGTTTCGTGGAAATCCATCCTGTAGTTTTTGTGTAATCTTGCTCAAAAACCAACCAACCAACAAACAAACAGACAGGGATGAAAACATAACCTCCCTGGTGTAGGTAAAAATTCAGATAACACTTATGAATTGTCAGACAAGCTAAAAATAATAAACAGATACATAAAAAAATACAGAGATAGGAATAATCCACTCACCACATAAAAGTTATTTTTTCACACATATCAACTCACATCAGTTCATCGAATTCTATCTATCTATTGCCAGACACCTCAATCCTGTAAGGGGTGGCCACAAACAAATCACTTCCAAGTCATCCTGTCCAATGCTGCTTCACTGCCTTGTTCCCAGCTCATCCCCTCCCCTCTCTCTCATATACCTTTCCACTCCATCCCTCCATCTTATCCTTGGCCTCTCCCTCCCTCCCTCCACCTCACTCACACTCCTCGTTTGTGTCTCGCTCTCCAATCTCTCCACATGGCCAAACCACTTCAATGTATTTCTCCTAATGCTTTCTATCATATCCACATCCAAACCAGAGTGCTCCTTCACTTCCTCATATGTCAGTCTGTCTCTCCATGCAACTTGCTCCTCTCAATAACTTATTTCCGCTGCTCTCACTCTTGACTTGTGTCCTATCCAAAAAATCCATGTTTCAAAAACACAGGTTAGAGTTGGTATCACAATACTGTCATGCAGTGACTTTTTTACTTCCATGCTCAGTTCCCTGTTCCTTATCACTGCTTTCAAAGAACCAGCAACCTTTCTTCCCTGTTGTAGGCTACCCTTTCAAGCACTTCACCCTCTAAACTTCCGTCCTTACTCATCACACTATCCAAGTACAGTACTTAAATGCACTCACATTTTCCACTTCTTCCTCATCCAGCCTCCCTGTACATTCAGTGACTTCATTTCTCTCAAGGACCATTACTTTACTCTTCCTTACATTCAACTTTGGCTTCTGTTTCTTACACAAAGTCCCAGATTCATTCACCAATCCTTGCAGTTCCCCTTCGTCTTCACTTAACAATACAGTATCATCTGTAACAACAGTATAGGGAGTTTCCAAATACTGCCGTCTCTCATTAGGGTCACTCCAACATCCACTGCCCTATCTTGTATCTCTTTTATATCTATCCCCATCCATATACAGATTGAACAACCATGGGGACAAGAAACATCCCTGTTTCAATTGAACATTCAGACTGAAAATTTCATTCAGTTCACTATCCACACGCATTGCAGCCTCAGCACCCTCATATAGACTCTTCACGGCATTCAACAACTTCCCATTTACTCTCTGTATCCTTAATACTTTTCACATTCTTTGTCTATCCACCCTGTCACATGCTTTCTCCAAATCCATGATGGCTGCATACAACTTCTTTCCCTTCTCTAAAAACTTTTCCACTAAAAACCTAAGCTGGAGTAGATGGGAAGTTGTTGAATGCTGTGAAGAGTATGTATGATGGTGCTAAGGCTGCAGTGCGTGTGGATGGTGAACTGAGTGAATATTTCTCTTTGAAGGCTGGGTTGAAACAGGGATGTGTCATGTCTCCATGGTAGTAATAGTAGTAGTTGTTCCCTAGGCAGTCTGGCCGAACAGCCCCCGAGTCCCTTAGGAAGGCCATGGCCGAGACCGGGCTTTCCCACAGAGCTCTCAAAGAGTGTATGTTGTGTTGTTGGCATAGGTGATTGTGTGCAATGCAGTCTTCCATAATGTGCTTAATAGTATGGGGTGCTGTGTTGCACCCTGGACAGGCATCAGCGACTGAGTCATTCAGCCTCTTCTGGTAGCTTAAGAGGGCTGGATGGCGCCTACATCTCAGCCTGGCCAGGTGGACCCTGTCCTCACAAGGAAGATAGGATTCAGAAGGGTGGATGTCAGGAGGCCGCGCATGCAGCTGTGTGTTGTCTTTAAGTGACTGAATGGAGCGGCGAGTGATCTGAGTGTGGATATGCTTCTGGAAGCTGGTCTGAGCTGGGTGAGGGGGGGGAGAGATGACAGTATTTGTGCATGGTATCGTGTGCTGGGTGTTGTTTTGATGTTCCTTGGTGTGGGTGGATGTGCTGCCATGTACTGTAGTCGATGTTGTGGGTTTGTGGAGGCTGCAGCAAGAAATTGGGTGCCTCTCATGTCTAGGTGATCCTTGACTTTGAGGACTTTGGTTTCTTGATGTAAGTGGTCTGTGGGTGTAGTAGCTGTGTAGCCTGTGATTATTTTTAGGGCCTTGTTCTGTATGGTCTGCAGAGTGTTGTAGTGTGTTTTGGTCAGGTTAGAAGACCAGGCAGGGCTTGCATAATTCATCACTGAACGTATGTATTGTTTGTATACTGTGGTGGTGGTTTCTTTGTTGCGTCCGAATGTAGTATGGGCAAGTGACCTCAAAGCACTGAGTCTTGGTGTTGTTTTATTTTTAATGTTAGTGATGTGTTGTTTAAATGACACTGATGTATTGTATGTTACACCACGGATTTTGTGTGTGTGTGTGTGTGTGTGTGTGTGTGTGTGTGTGTGTGTGTGTGTGTGTGTGTGTGTGTGTGTGTGTGTGTGTGGTAGGGGAGTGTTGTTTATGGTGAGGTGTGGGATGTGACTGTGTTTTGCTGTCCAGTTTGTGAGAAGAGTCACTGTAGATTTGGCTGAGGCTATTTTGAGCCTGTTTGTGGTGAACCATTCGTGTAGTGTGTTGAGGTAAGGTTGAATGATGTGTGCAGCTGTGTTTGCATTTTGGTGTGTGCATATAAGTGTTATATCATCTGCATAGGAAGCTATGTGTATCTGTGGTGTGTAGGGTGTGGGTACGTCGTGCATGTATAGATTAAAGAGTGTAGGGGACAAAACAGATCCTTGGGGGACGCCGTTTGTGAAGTTTCTGATGTTAGAAGACTGACCGGCAAATGTTACGTGTGCACATCTACCTGCTAAGTAGTTTGCCAGCCATCTTTTTGTGTTATTGTGCATGTTTGTGTTGAGTATTTTGTTTGTGAGGTTGTGGCGGGGGATGGCATCAAAAGCTTTGCTAATGTCTAGTGTGACTAGAAGTGTTCTGTGTGGTGGCCTAGCTGAATTCATGCCATCGAAAACTCTCTGTGTAAGGTCTGTAAGAAGGGTGCTTGTGGAGTGTAGTGGCCTAAAGCCATGTTGTGACTGGGCTAGGGGAATGTGAGGTGTGACTAGTTGTAGTATCAGTCGTTCAGTGACTTCAGAGGGGGTGCAGAGGAGTGTGACGGGGCGATGTGAGGAGGGTAACGTGGGGTCTTTGTTGGGTTTACGGATAGTGATGATATTGCCATGCTTCCAGATGTTGGGTATTATGTTGTGTGAGTAGCTGTAGTATGATATGTTGGTGAGTGCTTGTATGCCTTGTGGTCCTAGGTGTTTAAAGTGAATGTTGCTTATGTTGTCTGGCCCACAGGCAGATGAGTGCTTGAGGTTGTTAATGATGTGCTTCGTCTGGTTGTAAGTGAAAGGTGTCTCCATGGTTGTTCAATCTGTACATGGATGGGGTAATAAAAGGGTTATAAGGTAGGGCAGTGGATGTTGGAGTGGCCCTGATGAAATGGGGTAGTGTTTGGAAACTCCCTGTACTGTTGTTTGCAGATGATACTGTGTTGTTGAGTGAAGACGAAGGGGAGCTGCAAGGCTTGGTAGATGAGTTTGGGAGAGTGTGTAAGAAACAGAATCTAAAGGTGAATGCAGGGAAGAGTAGAGTGATGGTCTCTGAGAGAGGTTAAGTCAGTGAATGTACAGTGAGGTTGGATGGTGAGGAAATGGAAAATGTGATTACGTTTAAGTACTTGGGTAGTGTGATGAGTAAGGATGGAAGTTTGGAGGGTGAAGTGCTTGAAAGGGTACAACAAGGAAGAAAGGTTGCTGGTTCTTTGAAAGCAGTGATAAGAAACTGGGAAGTGAGCATGGAAGTGAAAAAGTTACTACGTGACAGTATTGTGATACCAACTCTAACGTATGGAAGTGAAGCTTGGACGTTGTTGGAAGGACACAAGTCAAGAGTGAGCGCTGAGGAAATGAGTTATTTAAGAGGAGCCTGTGGAGTCACATGGAGAGACAGGCTGACAAATGAGGATATAAAGGAGTGTTGTGGTGTGGATGTGATAGGAAGCAGTAGGAGGAACACACTGAGGTGGTTTGGCCATGTGGAGAGGATGGAGGGTGAGAGACTGACAAGGAGAGTGTATGTGAGTAAGGTGGGGGGGAAGAGGGTGGGGGAAGCCGAGGATGAGATGGAGGGATGGGGTGGAGAGGTGTATGAGAGAGGGGGGTGTGAGTTGGGAGCAGGGCAGTGAAATGGCGGGGGACAGGGTGACGTGGAGAAGATTTGTTTGTGGCCACCCCATACGGGATTGAGGCATCTGGCAATAGATAGATAGATAGAATATCTGACCTACACAACCTCTTCCTTTCCTAAAACCTCCTTATTCTTCTCCTAATTCCCCCGCTATTTCCCTAACTTGGTAAATAAGTATCCTACCATATATATTTCCTATTACTGTACAATGGGGAGACAAATGCCCCTATGATTACCACACACTTCCTTTTCCCCTTATCCTTTGTATAGGGGAATAATTATACCTGACTTGCAATCCACTGGAACTCTACCTTCCTCCTATGCCAATCTGCACAACTTCCATATCCATTCTAGTACTATCTCTCCCCCATGCTTCAGCATTTCACCACACACTCCATCAATTCCTGGGGCTTCCCCTATTTTGACTGTCTTCACTGCTTCCACTACTTCCATCCTACTGATTCCTTCCTCTCTTCTTACCTCCCTCCTTCCAGCCATTCCCCAGCAACTATACTCACATTACTTTCATTCCCTATATTCAACAATTCCCTGAAATGTTCTCTCCATCTGCTCACTTTTTCTCCCTTCTCCACTAGCAATAGACAGTACAGTCCCAGTTAACCGAGATGCTTAGGGAATTTACCTTCCCGGTTACCGATTTCTCCCGGGTATCTGATATTATATACTCATACATAGACTATATCATTCCAGTATACACAATACCACTCATATCCAGGGCCACACTAACATTTTTCCACTGAAATAACCTAAAACACACCCCCACTGAATTAACACACTTGGTTGCTATGTCTTATGGTAGTGCAAAGTGCACATGGTAAGTGTGTTTTGTTAAATATTATTCATTACACAGTATTTTTTCATCAAACAGAAAAGTAAAGTAATAAACCTTGAGCATTTATTGGTGAACAGATGATCTGGAAAGAAGTGTTCTACAGTACAGTTAACGTGACTCCCTTGCTCACTGTGTGCATGTGCCGTGGCCTATCCATTTATTCCTCACTTGACCACCGTCACCATGTGACCTTCCCTCACTCACCACTCATCTGTTTTGCAGATAATACAATAAATACGAAGGAACTGCAAGAGCAGTAATTTTGTCAAATAGCCTAAAATAAATGCTTCATTTCTATCAGCTTGAGTTTCTCTTCTCTACCAATGCAAATGTACTCTAAGTTTACATCATCTTAAAATGCATTTGATGACAATGCCAGTGCAAATACATTCTACTATGACATCATCTTAAAACATTTGATGACAATGCAAATGCGTTCTAAGATGACATCATCTTAGAACACATTTGATGACTGCAAATGGGTCTTAAAACACATGATGCCAATGCAAATGCAATTTAAGATGACGTCATCTTAGAATGCATTTGATGACAAAGCAAATGCATTCTAAGATGATATAATCTTAAAATACATCTGATGCCAATGCAAATACATTCTAAGATAACATCGTAGAACACATTTGATGACAAGGCAAATGCGTTCTAAGATGACATAATCTTAGAATGCATTTGCACTGGCAGAAAAGATACACTCTGGCTAATAGAAATGAACCATTTGTTTTCTATCTATCTATATACCTAGGCTGCTTCCCTCAAGAAAAGGGAGGTAGCCAAGAAAGGACAACATACTCCCAATTTACTCATCCACTCAAACACATTCATTCGCATCTTAGCCCCAAAGGGAAGAAGGGACAGATCCTCACCGCACCACACCGCACAAGGGTCAATTGTGCAGTGCAATCAGTGACATCCGCAGCAGGGCCCGACACATCATAATGGACCCATCCCCTTCCCTGCACCTGACCTGATCAGACAAAATGCGGGAAAATATTTGACCAAATTACTGTACCTGCAGTCCCTATGTATTTACTGCTTTATTTGCAAAACAGCTGAGTGGCGAGTGAGAGGTGCAGCGACAGTGGTCAGTGAGAGCACATACATAAAACTGAGGAAGAGAGTAGTGAACTTGTGATAACTCTTCTATAGAACACTTCTTCCCAAATCCTCAGTTCACCAATAAATACTCATGATTT
Source organism: Coenobita brevimanus (assembly GCF_032717465.1). Classification (NCBI taxonomy): domain Eukaryota; kingdom Metazoa; phylum Arthropoda; class Malacostraca; order Decapoda; family Coenobitidae; genus Coenobita; species Coenobita brevimanus. The sequence continues at coordinate 15,848,191 of NC_137029.1, read as the reverse complement.
ATTTCTACAGCTTATTTTTCCATGTCTTTATGAATAAAATGAATAATATTTAACAGAATGGACTTACAAAGGTACTGTAAGATGCTGGACGCTTGTAGGTAGTTAGAGTCGGTTGGTTGGGTAGAAAACTGCACTGGTACCACACATTTTTAGCCAATGAAAAGTAAATAAACCTGTTTTCAATATAATTATTCATCTTGCTTTTCACACAGACACAAAAAAATAGCTTGGGTCCCTAGGATTTCGTATCATAACTCTTGGAATTTCCTATGTTAAATTCTGTTATCAGTCTTACAAAGTTCACTATTTTTGAGACTTCCATTTGTTCAGCTTTTGTTTCAAGGTTACGACAATATGTTAAGATCTGTTTGCAATTTAGGCTTCAGAGTACAAATCAATAATCAGAACACTACAACACACGCTATGAAAGCGGCAAGAGTGCTTGTTTACTGACTGACGTCGGAAAGCTGATTGGTGATTTGCAAAAGTATGTACAGGGGAGGGAGGGAATGGGGAGGAGGAAGGCTGGAAAGGGGATTAACTAGGAAACGACCTCGACCGGAAATGCCTTCACTTCACATACCCCAACATCACCCAGTCTCACGTGACTAACCGGTGCTGGGGTGGCCAATGAAAGTGGCACACTTATATTATTTATATACTTGCCTGTTCATGAATTTTCCCATTTGTCTGATCATTCCAGTAGCCTGGTAACCGGATAATTGGGATTATACTGTACCATTTTTATCCTTCACTCCCCAACTTTCTTCTTTATCACCCTGTCTAACTCTCTTTACTTCTTTTCAGAATATTTTCTTACTTTCCCTCCACTTAACACTCATATTTCTTGCAAATTCCTCATCCACTCTCTTCTTTCTCTTGCTATTCTTTTCACCTCTCTCTTCCTCTCTACATGTAACTCTCTTTTCTGTCTCTTAACTTCCTCCACACCCCTGTTTCTCATCCTCTCACTATATGCTTTTTTCTTTTCCCTCAGCTTGTCTCACTTCTTCATTCAAACATGCTGTTCCTTGCACTCCCTTTCATCTGCTCTTCACCCCACACACCATCTCATATGCTGCACAGATTTCTTCTGTAAATATCTTGCACACACTTTTCACATCCGCCATCTGCACCAAATAATTTTTACCCAATGGCTCCTCCACTACTCTCTTATATTCTGCCTTTTTTCCATCCTCTTGCAACCTTTCTACCCTCCTTATATAGACTACTTCCTCCTGTCCTTCCTTTCTCCTCCTCGTCCATTTCATTTGAACCTTGACTTTCACCATCTGGTCCACTCCCGCACCCTCCGTGTGCTCTTCCATCCATTACACACCTTCTCATTCATCCACACACACATAATCAATCATTGCCTTCAGTTCATTCAGTTCACCACCTTCCCTTTTCATCACTTGCCACATACACCTGAGGATCATTTTGTTTCTAAAGAGGGTACTGGCCATCACCAACTCCCTCCCTGCACAAATGTCCACTAGAGCACTGCCATTCTCATCCACTTCTGCAGGCTCATCCTACTCACCAACTACTCCATCCACCTTCACATTACCTACTGTTCCATTCATATCTCTGATCAAAAACACTCTCTCTTTCCTTTCAAACTTTTCCATGCACAATTCAACTTTTGTCCAGAGCTCTTCTTTTAGTCTACTTGCATGATCTTGCTTTGGCGCATGTACAGTAAAAGCTCACTTGAAAGGACTAATTGGGGCCCAAGCCATTCCAAAAATAAGCGAAAATCCAAAAAAAACGACATATGGACTTCCCCCTGCCAAGATATTTTCATACAAGAAAAGCGTTATGGCCACAATCCTTCTTCATCCCACAAGTTCCTTCTCACTTGGGGCAAAATGCCAATTGCCTCTTAACCTTTCTCAAATGCCACTATAAATAATTAATTGCATAATGCAGTATGATTTTAGTAAGGTTTAGACTCAATAAAGGCCATATGTAACAAACACAGGAAGATATTTTCATACATGAAGTGTCATGGCCTCCATCTTGCTTCACCCCACCAGTTTCTTTTAACTCGTGGCAATATCCTTTTTGTCTCATAGCCTTTCTAAAATTTCACTAAAAATAATTTCTTGCAAAACAATATAATTTTAGCAAGGTTTAGGCTCAATACAGACCATATGTAACAAACAAGAAAAGATATTCTCACAAGAAAAGATATTCTCATTAAGGAACAGCACTACATCGAATGAGTGGGTGCTCAACATCCACTCACCCAATGTAGTGCTGCTCTCGGATGTCTGCCCTTTCCTCTCCCCCTCCATTCCTTCCTTCGTCTTCTGTCTTTCTTTACTTCATTCTTTCCTTGTCCTTCTGCCTAAAGGTGACTTTACACTCCCTCTTTTGTCTTTTTTTCCTCCATTCTTTCCTGTTCCTTCTGCCTATGGGTGACTCTACACTGAGTGACAAGCCGATTGGTTTCCTTTACACCAGGAAACCGTTTACTATGCTGGGCGGTAACCATATAACCAAACTATGGAGCCTGGTGGTTTAGTGGGTATTTACAGCGCTCCAATCGGATTGAGCTAGTGAAGGTTTATATTCAAGAGGTGGCTGGGGTTATTGCTCACGTAATGCCACTCAGGGATGAGTGAGGCTGGTCACTTTCATCTTAAATGTCAGGACAAACTTGCCTAGTCCCAGGCTCCTACACTCCTCATGGGGAAATGTACGATTGGATGATGGATGGATGGATGGATGGATGGATGGAAAAGCATCATTGCCACCATTTTGCTTCACCCCAACCAGTTCCTTCTAACTCGAGGCAATATCCCATTTGCCTCATAACCTTTCTCAAATGCCACTGTAAATGATTCACTGCATAACACAATAAAATTTAAGCAAGGCTTGGACACAATAAAACTCATAATAAAAAAAAAATATTTTCTTGAGTAACCATTCCAACTCACTTGGCTCACCCTAATCTATCCCCCACCTTGCCAAGTGTTTATCATCATTCAGTATCTGGTGAAGGATGCTTCATGGCATACCCTTCAAAATCATTACCCATTACCTTCAGGGTCAAGGAACAGTGAATTATCCTCCTGACTGTCTTCACCGGCAGGAGATGAATTATGGACGGGAATTGGAGGCGTAGCTTGTACCTTGTGTGCCGTGTGGTGTACTTAATTTTGAGCATTTTTCAAATACTGTACTGTGCACTTTATACACCTTATTTTTTACAATTTTATAAACTGATTAGGTTCACTTTGTCTGTATATTTCACTCATCACTTGTCACCCTCGAGCAGTATATCAGAGACTTCCAGGGAAATGATGTGGGCCGACTGAGGCAGAGCACAGGAAGAACAATAGTGATGCCGCCAGCCCGCCCCCAACAAACAAACCGCTTGCCGTGTGATTAATGTTTGGTGTCTTGAACACATAAAAATACTAATATTAATACAAACCCATTTTCTAATTTTTTAGCATTTAGAAAGTACTTTATTGGTATAACTTAGTTTTAAACACTTTTCAAATACTGTACTGTACACTTTATGCACTAAAAATTTACGATCTTACAAACTAAAGATGTTCACGTCACATACGAGTACAGTAATCCCTCTAATATCTGAATGCCCAATATCCGAACATCCCCACTAACCGGACATAATCGTCCTGGGATCCAATATTCCCAAAATAGGCCAAAAACCGCAAATAATTCGAAAAAATCTGACTTTTTCCCCATCCGTAATTTGAAATTGCCGCCTGGCACCGAACAGCTGTTACACCATGGTCCCTTCACCCCTTCCTTCCTCCCCCCTCCCCACTCCCCTGTCAGGGTTGCCATTTGGTATTTTTCATTACCAAGTGTGGGCCAATTTGGTAATGAAAAATTCGTTTGGTAATGAATCAGAATAATGCATTACCAAATGGATTTTTCACATGTATGAGGATACACAGGATGGAGATGGTGGATTGTTTGCTCTCTCTGATTAATCTGCTACCCTACATGAAAATAATCAATCAACATGGTGTTAATTATAAAGAGAGTGATTACATGTATTTCCACTTGTATATATAATTAGTGAAGAATAAATGCTAGCTTTACGAATTTGGTAATGAAAAGTTAAATTTGGTAATGAAAGTTGAGGAGATTGGTAATGTGGCTGTTGCGATCTGGCAACTCTGTTACCCCGCCATCATCAACAGTCACAGCCTAACTCTGATCGAGAGCAGATGCTCATAGCAGTGCACGCCACAGGTGCTTGTTTTTTGTGAATAAACAGTGAATAAACTGCAATACCTCACCACTAGAACACACAGGAATTTACAGTGTTGTGCAGTGTTAAGAAATTAGAATTTAGAGTGCAGAGGATTAACTGTGGACTGCAAACTGGCGGTTCAAACCAGTCCAGGAGCCAGGGACTTGTAAGTACCCAGAATGTTTAATATTGTATAAACTCACCTCTAAAACCTCATTTGATGGTTCTTTTGCATTTATTTGTCTTTTATGTCCCTTATTGGTGTGATTTGGGTCTTAAATAGGAGCAATGCATGTCCAGAGGGAGCTGTACAGTATAGGTGTTTCTCTGAGTTAGGGTCCATAAGTACAAGCCCATAAGCTGGGGCCCAATATCCGACAGGACCACTATCCGGACCTGCCTATGGCCCTATTACATCGGATATTGGAGGGATTACTGTATTTCACTCATCACTCGTCATCCTCGAGCAGTATATCAGGGACTTCCAGGGAAATGACGTGGGTCAGACTGAGGCCAGAGCATGGGGGACTAATAGTGACGCCGCCAGCCCACCACCAACCAACGCACAAACACACAAACTGCACAGAAAATATGGCCGCCCAGGCCTGAGGTTAGGCAGTCCAAACCATTTCTAGCTTTTTCGGAGTTTTCCCGATAAATAAGAAAAATTCCAGTCGGCTCCTTGACTCCGAAAAAAGCAAATTCCGGTCTAGTGAGGTCATATTGCAAATACATAATAGCCCACATTTGTAGTACAACTTTCAATCTTTCCCACACAATCCTTGAGCCGACAGATTAATACTCATTTATATTCTCCTTCCATCTCTTGCACAAAACAATACAAACTCTTCTTTTATCCTCTCACTCTCACATACTCCTATGCATATACCCCATCCATACTCCCATTCTTTCTCAGTGGTACTCCACAAACATCCACTTCTGCATCCTCAAGCATTTGGACAATCTCTGTCTCTTTCTCCTCATCATTCGCACCCCTTACATTCCATATCGCAATCTGTACCATGTCCTTTGTTTGGTCCTTATTCGTAATCTGTTTGTCAGTCCTAGTCATCAAATTAATTCCAATTAAACTCAATTCATCTGCATTTCCTCTTTCCTCAATCCCAATTAAATTCCCACTTGCTTATTTTCATAATAAATTCCAATTCCAAACTGAGTCATAATTAACCAGGTGTATGACAAACTATAATTAGAAAATTTAAAAATGCACACAAAAGCAGTACAAACCTGGTGAGGACATAGACAACTCCCTCGTAGGTGGCCATCATGATTGCTGTGTTAGGTATCTGCCGAATAAGCTGTGTAGCCAGACCTCGATACAAGCCTCCCCATCCTTCCTCTCGCAAAACTAATCCCAGTGTCTGCCAAAATCCTCGGTATCGACAGCCCTCTTCTCTCAACCGTGTCCGTGCCACCTCTGAAGTTCATATTAAGAATAAATAAGGGTACATTTAATATGGCTCTCCAAGAAATGTATAATGCCTTTACTAAGAAACACTCAGTTATGGTAACAGTTTCCAAACCAGTAGTAAATTTCTCAATGAGGGAAAGTAGGAGTTTTAGAAGCAATAGTAAGGAATATGATTTCCTGCTTTCATTGTTTAAATTTTTCTATGGCACCATAAATGCACAGTCAACTTCTTTCAGCATTATTGCACTACTAAAATTACTCACATTGGTATGGTTTATACCTATTATCCAAAGAGCAATACCTGATTCAATAGTGGATGACTAAGCAAATTTACAATCGTATAATTTGTCACAAGAGGAGGAGGAGAGAAATAACAGACTTCAGGACAAATGGGAAAAGGCTGGAGAAAGAGTAGCAGCTGTTTGAATTTAGGAATAACAGGATAAAATAGATTAAATGAACCATCACTTAAGCTAAGATAATGTTGAATAAGGTCAAAATATAAGTAGGTAGCACTTGGCCTAGGGTGGGAAAGAAAGTCCGGATTAAAATGATGATGATGATAATTATCACTTGAGCGAGAAAGGCAGAATATGCACTGCTTGGTTAGAGATGGTTATTAACACCTAAAGGATACCGTACACAACTAGTACTCAGGAGTAAGGGATGAAAATTCTCCATCTATCCATCCATCCATCATCAAGTCCTGTGTTGCCTCGGGGAGCGCAGGAACCCGGGGCTAGGCAAGTTGGTCCTGACATTTAAGATACGAGGGGTGATTAGAAAGAAATGACAGTGAGTCCATAAACTTTTATTAGCATGAAGAACTATCAAACTATGACTCACATTCCTTCAAAGTACTCCCCTCCAACCTCTATGCAGCGTTCCATTCTCTTTCTCCACTTCATGAAGCAAGCGTGGTACTCTGAAGACGGTATACTTCGGAGTTCTGAATTGACGGTCCGTGCCAAGTCTTGGATGCGATGAAATTGCTTCCCAGCGATGGCAGATTTAATTTTTGGAAACAACCAAAAGTCATAGGGAGCCAGGTCAGGGGAGTAGGGTGGGTGGGGGAGCAGAGTTACACCTTGTTGTTCCAGGTACTGCATAGTGAGGCGAGCTTTGTGGGGTGCAGCATTGTCGTGGTGCAGCAAAAGGCGAGACCGACGGCGGGTTGGTGCGGTGTTGGCCTTGTGTTCCAAGACTTGTGGAAGGACCTGGCCTGTGTAGTATTGGGCTGTGATAGTGGACTTTTCAGGCATCACATCCACGCATATTGGTCCTTGAGAATTGAAAAAGATGGTGAAAAGGCGCTTCCGGCTGCGAAATCCTTCCTTCAAAATCTGAGGTCGAGGGTCTTCATCGCCCAACCACACCATGTTTGACTGCTTGTAACGGGTTGTGAAGAATGAAATCCAACACTCATCTCCAGTAGCAACATCTGAGAACCGTTTTGGACCATTTGGTTCAAATTCAGCAAGCCAGACACGACAAATCCTCACCCGTTCAGCCTTTTGCTCATCAGTCAACAAATGGGGTATCCATCGACAACACTTCTTCCTCAGGTGTAATTGTTCATGCACGATGTCATATGCACTCCCATAACTGATATCAAGCTCCAACACTAAGAACCTAAGAGTTACAGTTGGATCCTCGTCAATGATGGACCGTGCACGGACAGTTGTTGCTTCGGTCATGGATGTCCGGGGGCGTCCAGAGCGTTGTTCATCTTTCAATTCAGTTTTTCCTGCTGTGAAAGCACGAATCCAGCGGGAAACAGTTTCCAGGGAAGGAGTAGTGTCTGGATAAACTTGTAATAATTCCCCTCGAATCTCTGTTGCTTTCTTTCCCAGTTTCCACCTCGTAAAAATGTAGAACCTGCAGCCTTCTTTCGAGTAATCCATGTTTCTGGCCAGAGACCAAAAACAAGAGTGAAGCATTCACTCACAACAATAAAACAAGAAAAGTCAGGCATACGGCGACAAGTTCAAACTCGTAAGGACAGGCAACTCTGCACTCTCCTTGCTCCCCTACCTCCCATCATTCAAGGTTTTCATGTTATAGCACGAACTGTCATTACTTTCTGATCACCCTCCGTAAGAATGACCAGCCTCACTCATCCCTGAGTGGCATTACGTGAGCAATGAAACCCAACCACCCCTTGGATATAATCCTACACATGTTCAATTCGATTGGAGTGCCTTAATTACCCACTAAACCACCAGTTGCCATAATTTGGTTATATGATTACCACTCATCGTAGTAAATGGTTTCCCGGTGTACAGGAAACCATTTGGCTTGTCACTCACTGTAGAGTCACCCATAGGCAGAAGGAAGAGGAAAGAATGAGGGAAAGAAAGACAGAAGAGGAAGGAAGGAAGGAAGAGAGGGAAGGGCAGACACCCAAAGCAATACTACATCGAGTGAGCGGATGGTGAGTGCCCCCACCTACCACCAATGAAAATTTTCAAGTTTCTTTAATTTATGGATTTCATGAACACTACGTTATAAAGTACATACATGACAGTATTAGCTGTCCAGTGTGGCCTCAGCCATCAACAGAGGATTCAACTGTCTGTGCATCCGAGTACAATGAATTCATAAATCTAGTACTGTATCTCCTCACCCAAAATACCCATATACACCCAGCCAAAATACAAGCTTAATATGGTGTCCCTGTTAGGTGGAAGGAGAGATGCCAGTGCGGCATACATCCAGGAACCAAACCTCTACACTCTACTGTTTATCACATGGAAACATCAGTTCACTGCACAGGATGGCCTTGCAGACAAATGTTTGCCTGATGTTGATGGATCTGCTTGGCTAGACAGACTGGGGTTACTCAACAACACCCATTAGGACAATGAACACTTACATAATAAAACTGAAATAAAGCTTCGCAGAGCATTTTTATGATTTTCTTAGCAGAAGCTGTGAGAAGTACATATCTGACCAGAGCCACAGTGTGATGATGTCCACCATCCTTCAAACAAATCACACAACTGAACACTTCACACATCCAAATTTGAAATTACTGTTTCAAACTTGCTGACTTGCAGCATTTTCATTTATATACTTCCCAGAAGTTTTACAATATACCATGAGAGTAACTTGAAGCTTCAGTGCTGAACAGTAGTAGAGGATAAAAGGTTGCATAAGCAAGACCACAGTGTACTGGATAAAAATAATGACATGCATGAGACACAGTAAGGAAGTCTGTAAACAGTGGAGCTGAAAAAAGGATGCACAGAAGGTATGGTCATATGATGAAATAAGATGTAGCTAAATAGGGTGATAAAAAGGGTATATGTGACCAACATGGGAGGTGTGAGAGGCTGAGATGAAGGCAAAATGATACTGTAAATCTGCTGTAAAGAAGCATGCTGCACATGCTGATGAAGCTAAGGCACTGACAGAGGAGCAAGTTAATTGGAAAAACTGCAGTGAATGAAGGACCACATGACAAGTGTCTGAACCCCACCAAATCTATAATTCAGAGACACACTGTACACCATGAAACTATTTACTACACACGGTGGTAACCATATAACCAATTATTATGCCTGGTGGTTTACTGGGTAATTAGGGCACTCCACTTGGATCCAGCCTGTACAGGTTTACATCCAAGGGGTGATTAGAGTTTATTGCTCATGTAATGCCACTCAGGGATAAGTGAGGCTAGTCACTATCATCTTAAATGTCAGGACCAACCTGCCTAGCCCCGGGCTACTATGCTCCTCATGGGGCAACACAGGATTAGATGATGAATGAATGAACTACAAATCCAACTGATCATTCTCTTCTCTGTACATTTAAGCCTACAAATAACCCTCTTCAATGCCCATGTTTCACTGCTGTAAAGCAATACAGGTAGGTCCCTTTATATGACCACTCGATATACGAGAAACCGATGATACGACCTGAGTAAATTAGGGACTCTTTTTGATATACAATCTTGAAAATCCAATGATAAGACATTCAGTCTGGAGTGAGGTGTGAGGATTCTAACTCAGTCATCCCAGCAAACACAGTCACCACTGTTTTCTCTCAACCTCGGAGAGAAATAACGAGACTGTTCAGCTGCAGCATTGCCAGACGTGCGATAGTTATCGCAAAATGTGATATTTTGGCACACTTTGTGATATGCGATGGCATGCATGCAATAATGCGATAACTTTCATAATTTCATAATCTGAAGAATAAATCGGGGATTGCAAAACTAACAAGTCTACCGTATGACTAGTACAACAGTACAATCTAGTAACTCTTACGATAACCAGCATAATAATCTGGTAGGTCCTTAACAGTTAAAGAAATACAATAATGTTAATTAATCACTCCACATATGATTATATTATTTTCACAGTAATTACCAATTTATGGGAAGAAATGCCCTTGTTTATGAGTGCGATAATTTTGATCAAAAAGTGATAATTTTAACGTGCTGGTACAGTAACATGGGTTTGGGAATCTGGCAACGCTGCTCAGCTGGCAACTGCCAGGTCAGCTTCCCACCTCCAACACAACCTACAGTATAGGTAAGTGTTATGCATGTTTTGTATGTTTAATTAATGTGCAGTCATGTTATTTGCATACTATTTGCTCTTTCAGGTTGCTTTCTCAACAGTTCAGTAATATAGATACTGTACGTTTGATGCATTTGTTATTGTATATTTTAGCTTGAAAACTTACCTTGAAAGGGTCCTTGAACCCAAAGAATAGTTTACCATTAGTTACGTGTTTCATAATACGACTATGCCAAATGGAACCTAATTGTTCATAATTATCTTCAGGACCTCCCTGTACATTCCTGACACATGCTGCATACAAGGACCCCTTAGCAGAAAGAGAGAGAGTCCTCAATGTCAAGAAGAAGCAGCAACTCCCTAAACTTCTTCCAACCATTCCTTGCCCTTGCACCTACACCTCCAACACATATCATGTCACAAACTGTAGAGCAGAACACAGTCACATCCCACACCTCACTATAAACAACACTCCCCTACAACACACACACACACACACACACACACACACACACACACACACACACACACAAAATCCTTGGTGTAACATACAATACATCAATGTCATTTAACAACACATCACAAACATTAAAAATAAAATAACACCAAGACTCAATGCTTTGAGGTCACTTGCCCATACAACATTCGGACACCACAAAGAAACCACCACCACAGTATACAAACAATACATAAGTTCAGTGATGAATTATGCATGCCCTGCCTGGGCTTCTAACCTCACCAAAACACACTACAACACTCTTCAGACCACACAGAAAATGGCCCTAAAAATAATCACAGGCTGCACAGCTACAACACCCACAGACCACCTACAACACAGCACCCCATACTATTAAGCACATTATGGAAGACTGCATTGCACACAATCACCTATGCCAACAACACAACATACACTCTTTAAGAGCTCTGTGGGAAAGCCAGGTCTCAGCCAAGGCCTTCCTAAGGGACTCGGGGCTGTTTGGCCAGACTGCCTAGGGAACTACTACTACTACCACCTACATCAAGAAACCAAAGTCCTCAAAGTCAGGGATCACCTAGACATGAGAGGCACCCAGTTTCTTGCTGCAGCCTCCACAAACCCACAACATCCACTATATTACATGGCAGCACATCCACCCACACCAAGGAACATCAAAACAACCCCCAGCACATGATACCACACACAAATACTGTCATCTCTTCCCCCTCGCCCAGCTCAGACCAGCTTCCAGAAGCATATCCACACTCAGATCACTCGCTGCTCCATTCAGTCACTTAAAGACAACACACAGAGAGAGATAATGGTATAGAAAACGTGGCAACACTGTACACAGGTGCGGGACACACCACAGCCGCATATTTAGGCGAGTCCTACTATAGTCACTTCACCACCTCCCTGGGAACTCTGTCAGTCTATCTATCAATCTATCTAAAATTGCCCGATTCCCTAATCCTGCAAAGGGTGGCCGCAGACAAAACTCCTCCAAGTCACTCTGTCACCCACCATTTGACTGCCCTCCCTGCAACTCACTTCCCCTTCCCTCATATACCTCTCAACTCCATCCCTCCACCTCATCCTCAGTCTCCTCCTCCCTCTCCCTCCCTCCACTTCACCTACATACACCCTCTTAGTCAGTCGTTCATTCTCCATTCTCTCCACATGTCCAAACCACCTCAGTGTCTATCTATCTATCTATCTATATTGCCAGACGCCTCAATCCCGTTTGGGGTGGCCACAAACAAATCGCCTCCAAGTCGCCCTGTCCCCCGCCATTTCACTGCCCTGCTCCCAACCTACACCCCCCTCTCTCATATACCTCTCCACCCCATCCCTCCATCTCATCCTCGGCCTCCCCCTCCCTCTTCCCCCCTCCACCTCACTCACATACACTCTCTTTGTCAGTCTTTCACCCTCCATCCTCTCCACATGGCCAAACCACCTCAGTGTGTTCCTCATAACACTTCCTATCACATCCACATCCACACCACAACGCTCCTTTATATCCTCATTCGTCAGCCTGTCTCTCCACGTGACTCCACAGGCTCCTCTTAAATAACTCATTTCCACTGCTCTCACTCTTGACTTGTGTCCTTCCAACAATGTCCAAGCTTCACTTCCGTACGTTAGAGTTGGTATCACAATACTGTCCTGTAGTAACTTTTTCACTTCCATGCTCACTTCCCTGTTTCTTATCACTGCTTTCAAGTGTATTTCTCCTAATTTTCTCAATCACATCCACATCCACCCCACAACGTTCTTTCAGTTCATCATTCGTCAACCTGTCCCTCCATGTCACTCCACATGCTCCTCTCAGGAAACTAATTTCCACTGCTCACACTGTTGACTTGTTCTCCTTTAGCAACGTCCATGCCTCGCTTCCACACGTCAGGGTAGGGATCACAATACTATCATGCGATGATTTCTTAACTTCCATATTCACCTCCCTATTTCTCATCACTGCTTTCAGTGAACCAACAATCTTCCTTCCCCCCCTGGGGATAGGGTTTTTTTTCAAGAAACTCCCCCAGTATCCCTGCTTGTTGTAAAAGGCGACTAAAAGGGTTGGCAGAGGGTTAGTGCCCCTCCCCAGAAAACAACTAACTAAAAAAACAAACAAGAAGCCTCGGACAAGGACTGACCAAACGATGACGACCCAGGACCGGACAAAGGACTTGGTAATGGGTACATGGAATGTATGAGGAGCGAATGATGAGGTGAAAGAGAGAGAGAGAGTGTCCAGGTGCTTGAGGGTGCAAAAGTGGATGTATGTGGAATAACTGAAACAAAATGGAGAGGAGAAAGTGTGAGAGAATGGGAGTATGGATGGGGTATATGTGCAGGAGTAGGTGAGAATGAGAGGGCAAAGGAAGGAGTATGTATAGTTGTGAGTAAAAGATGGAAGAAGAGCATAAGACAGTATGGATCAGTTGGGTCAAGGATTGTGTGGGTAAAGTTGAAAGTTGGAATACAAATGTGGGCGATTGTGTGTGTGTATGCGCCAACGCAAGATCGTGCTAGAAGAGTGAGAGAAGGGTTCTGGACAAATGTAGAAGTGTGCATGGAAAAGTTTGGAAGGAATGAGAGAGTGTTTTTGATCGGTGATATGAATGGTAAAGTTGGGAATGTGAAGGTGGATGAAATAGTTGGTGAGTGGGGTGTGCCTGCTGCGATAGATGAGAATGGCAATGCTTCAGTGGACATTTGTGCTGGGAGGGGGTTGGTGATAGCCAATACCCTCTTCAGGCATAAAATGATCCACAGGTATACATGGCGAGTGATGAGAAGGGTGGGTGGTGAACTGAATGAAAGGAAGGCAATGATTGATTATGTGTGTGTGGATGAAAGGATGCAAAGATGTGTAATGGATGCAAGAGCTTATAGAGGTTGGGGGAGTGGACTTTCTGACCACTACTTGGTGGTGGCCAGAATTAGGACTCATGTAAGATGGAGGAATAGAAGAAGGGAAAGACGAGAGGAAGGAGTAGTTGCAAGGAGAGTGGAAAGGTTACAACAGGATGAGAAAAAGGCAGACTAGAAGAGAGAAGTGGAGGAACGATTGGGCAAATATGAATTGGAGCAGATGGGAGACGCGGAAGGTGTGTGTAGGATATTTACAGAAGAAATATGTGCAGCATGTGATGTGGTGTGTGGAAAGAAGAGAAGACGGAAGGGGGTGCAAGGAAAAGCGTGGTGGACTGAAGAGGTGAGACAGGCTGTGCCACAAAAGAAGAAGCATACAATGAATGGATGAGAAATAGGGGCGTGGAAGAAGTTGAGAGGCGGAAGAGAGAGTTATATGTACAAAGAAAGAGAGAGGTGAAAAGATTAGTAAGAGAGAGTAAGAAGAGAGTGGATGAGGAATTTGGAAGGAATTTGAGTGTAAAGTGGAGGGACTGTAAGAAAATGTTCTGGAAAGAGGTGAAAAGAGTAAGACAGGGTGGAAGTGAAGTTAGCAGGGGAGTGAAAGATAAAAATGGTAGATTACTAGTGGAGAAGGGAGAAAAAGTGAGCAGACGGAGAGAACACTTTAAGGAATTGTTGAACATAGAGGATGGAAATAATGCGAGTATAAGTGGCTGGGGAATGGCTGGGAGAAGGAGGGAGGTGAGAAGACAGGAAGAAATCAGTAGGAGTAGAAGTTGTGGAAGCAATGAAAAAAGTTAAATCGGGGAAAGCCCCAGGAATTGATGGAGTGTGCGGTGAAATGCTGAAGCATGGGGGAGAGAGAGTAGCAGAATGGATGTGGAAGATGTGCAGATTGGCCTGGGAGGAAGGTAGAGTCCCGGAGGATTGGAAGTCAGGTATAATTATTCCCTTGTACAAAGGAAAAGGGGAAAAAGAAGTGTGTGGTAATCATAGGGGCATTTGTCTTCTTAGTATGATAGGAAAAGTGTATGGTAGGATACTTATTCACAGAGTTAGAGAAAGAACAGAGAAATTAGTTAGAGAAGAACAGGGAGGCTTTAGGAAGGGAAGAGGTTGTGTAGATCAGATATTCATTCTTAGATCTTTAGTGGAAAAGTTTCTAAAGAAGGGAAAGAAGTTGTATGCGGCTTTCATGGATTTGGAGAAAGCATGTGACAGGGTGGATAGACAAGGATTGTGGAAAGCGTTAAGAATATATAGAGTAGATGGGAAGTTGTTGAATGCTGTGAAGAGTATGTACGATGATGCGAAGGCTGCAGTGCATGTGGATGCTGAACTAAGTGAATTTTTCTCTTTGAAAGTTGGGTTGAAACAGGGATGTGTCATGTCTCCATGGTTGTTCAATCTGTACATGGATGGGGTAATAAAAGAGGTACAAGGTAGGGTAGTGGATGTTGGAGTGGTCCTGGTGAGAGAGGATAGTGTTTGGAAACTCCCTGTACTGTTGTTTGCAGATGATACTGTGTTGTTGAGTGAAGACGAAGGGGAGCTGCAAGGCTTGGTGGATGAGTCTGGGAGAGTGTGTAAGAAACAGAATCTAAAGGTGAATGTAGGGAGAAGTAAAGTATTGGTCTTTGAGAGAGGTGAAGTCATTGAATGTACAGCGAGGTTGGATGGTGAGGAATTGGAAAATGTGAGTACGTTTAAGTACTTGGGTAGTGTGATGAGTAGGGATGGAGGTTTGGAGGGTGAAGTGCTTGAAAGGGTACAGCAGGGAAGAAAGGTTGTTGGTTATTTGAAAGCAGTGAGAAGAAACAGGGAAGTGAGCATGGAAGTGAAAAAGTTACTACAGGACAGTATTGTCATACCAACTCTAACGTATGGAAGTGAAGCTTGGACGTTGTGGGAAGGACACAAGTCAAGAGTGAGAGCAGTGGAAATGAGTTATTTAAGAGGAGCCTGTGGAGTCACATGGAGAGACAGGCTGACGAATGAGGATATAAAGGAGCGTTGTGGTGTGGATGTGGATGTGATAGGAAGCGTTATGAGGAACACACTGAGGTGGTTTGGCCGTGTGGAAAGGATGGAGGGTGAAAAACTGACGAAGAGAGTGTATGTGAGTGAGGTGGAGGGGGGAAGAGGGAGGGGGAGGCTGAGGATGAGATGGAGGGATGGGGCGGAGAGGTATATGAGAGAGGGGGGTGTGAGTTGGGAGCAGGGCAGTGAAATGGCGGGGGATAGGACGACTTGGAGGCGATTTGTTTGTGGCCACCCCAAACGGGATTGAGGCGTCTGGCAATAGATAGATAGATAGATAGACATCCATATCCACCCCACAACGTTCTTTCCCTTCATCATTCGTCAACCTGTCCCTCCATGTCACTCCACATGCTCCTCTCAGGTAACTCATTTCCACTGCTCACACTGTTGACTTGTTCTCCTTTAGCAACGTCCATGCCTCGCTTCCACACGTCAGGGTAGGGTAAACAATACTATCATGCGGTGATCTCTTAACTTCCATACTCACCTCCCTATTTCTCATCGCTGCTTTCAGTGAACCAACAACCTTCCTTCCCTGCTGTACCCTTTCAAGCACTTCATCCCAAAAACCTCCATCCTTATTTATCACACTACCCAAGTACTTGAATGCACTCACATTCCCTATATCCTCACCATCCAACCTCACTGTGCATTCTGTGACTTCATTCCTCTCAAACACCAGAACTTTACTCTTGTTTACATTAACTTTCAGATTCCTCTTCCTGTACACTGTCCCAATTTCATTCACCAAACCTTGCAACTCCCATTCATCTTCACTCAACAATAATATACCATCAGTAAACAGCAACACTGGAATCTTCCACACCTCACCCTCATTCATTACAGCCACCCCTACATCTGCTGCCCTATCTTGCACTCTGTCAGAACTCTGCAAGGAACTCTGTCAGACTTCTCAAAATCAACAAAAACACAGTACACCTCTTCCTTCTTTCCTGCATGTGTTCCTGAAGTAATCAGACAGTGAATGTTGCATCAGCTGACCCTCTGCCTGGCATAAACCAAAACTGCATCTTATGAATATTCATTCTTTCTCTTACTCATATCTTCCAGAACTCGCTCCATTACCTTCCTTATGTGGTCCGAAAGCTTCTGCCGCTGTAGTTTCCTCTTTCCACGGAATCACCCTTCCCCGTACACACATTCACAATCACACTTTTCAACCAGCCATCTGGACCCACCCTCCCACAAACATGAGAATTTACAAATCAGTAACTGACCTCCAATACAGTATTTCCAGAAGCTTCTATCTAAGCTGTCAACACAGATACATCCACAACCTTCCCCAACTACATTCTGTCAACTGCACACAATATTAGCCAAAGATGAGATACTGTTAGTCCACAAAAGCAACACTGACCATGAGGGTAGCAGAGAGAGGATGCAACAGTTTTGGAGGTGGCTCCAGCCAGCATGAACTCCAGGAAGTCTCTCGTTGACCTGTTGTTGGGATTGCCTTGCCTGTGGGATAAAATAATATGTTATTCACAGAACTACCAATAATCTCAAACATGTCAGGCAATATATAACACAAGGAGTTTTCCACTCAACACCTTCACTGGCTAAAATACACCACAGAGAAAAAATACAAGCTAAACAGATACAGCAATGAAACTTCACAAAGCAATTTCAACACACAAATTCTATACATTAATCATATACTGATGTATTACCTGCTCTAATTACTGTCAAGTTACAGTATATCAAAGCTGACAAAAATTATGGTCTCCTACACTCCTCGTGGGGCAACACAGGATTAGATGATGTATGTATTGTATGCAATTTTTTTTTTTTCTCACCCAAGGAAAATTGTAAACCCCCCCCTTTTTTTTTCAATAGATATTTTATTTTCTAACACATATGATGGTGATTTACAGTAAAGTTTTATGAAAAGGAACTTATGTAAATATTATACTCAGTATTTTCACTGATGAAAAAATACAGTGCATGGGACAAAGTTCTAGACACTTCTCCATACTAGCTTCTGATGTGTGTGCAAGATGGATAGTAACTACAGGGGCTCTGGACTGTCTTTTTATTTTTACTTTTTTATTTTGTTTTATTTTAATGGTTGGTGTTCTATGGAAGTGAAGCCAACAGACCACACAAATTCAACCTCTCTAGTAAATCTTTAGAGATTATGCTCAGTGACTGTATAGGGTGTGAGTACTGTGCACAAGGTGAATAAGTGCCCTGCATGATACAGGATTTTACAAATGGGGCAGGACACCTTGTTGGAAAGTTGCATTTTGTGTAGGTACTGCATCACAGTTCACCAAAGGAACTTTTGTCTTTCTGGGAAGGGCAGATTCTATGTGATGAAGTTCTAGAGGAAAGTCCAAAAGGATACTGAGTGATGATTTTACATGGTTGTGCCGGCAATGTATTTTTGGAGGGACGATTTCATGACACATTCATTATTTGTCTAACTGTGGTGGAGACTGGTGATGCAAATAAGCCTCTTCTATTAGCATTCACAGATCACAGAGCTGATCATGATCTGGGTTGGATCTGAATCCAAGTTTTGCCCCTCCGGTTCGTAATAAAAGAACAGGATGATCCATTTAGGATCATAACAACAGCTGTTCATGAGGCTAATCTTACCTGTGATATTTTTCTACAGGTTTGCATGAACCTACTTGCCATGGATAATGATGATGATTAGTTAAATTACAGGACTAAAATAATATATGATGGGGTCAATTTTATGGCAGATATGAGGTACCATATACATATGCCTGTGCGGAAGATCGGAGGGGTAACCTTCAAGAAGACATGGGATCACTGTATTTTGCTGTTTTCTTTCTTTTATCTTTTACTTTTTTTTTTTTTTTTTATAACCAAAGTCTTTTATGTTTTCTCTTGAGTGCGTTTCCAAGTTTCTTTGGGGCCGAAGACACACACCTAGGGGCTGAAGACAGATGGATGCCATCTTAGAATGCTGTTTCAGCACAAATATTCCCTCATCTGTGCTGCTTTATCTAAACCTAACCCAAATGATCGTAACATAACCATTTATTAACCCTTTAACTGCTCTATACAGCCTAGGCTGTTCCGAGTGCGACTGCTCAATACAGCCCTGGCTGCGCAGGTGAATTCTGAATATAGTGCCATGGTGACCAAGGCCGACCCATGCAAGCATGTTTGAGCCTTCAAAACCGAAACCGAAAAAGAAAACGAAAACCATACATTCCAATAGGGAATCAGACACTTCAATGTTCATCCATGGCTTTACCAAAGTAAATATTGAGCTAATATTTCATTACTATATACTTTGGCATGTGCTTTCTCAATTCCTAAGACAAAATTTGGCCTTTGGGAAATTTTATTTTTACCCCTATGCCTGCGCAACACGGACACAGTTAATAACAGGTTAAAGCCTAACGATGCCAAACTTGTTTTAGTAACTAACCTAAACAAAATTTTCATAACTTAACCTAATTTACCCTAACCAAATCTTAACCTTATCTAATCAAGTAAATCCCAACCTAACCTAATTTTCCTTAATCTAACCTAATCTAAACCCACTGGTTTTGGCATTTATAAGCTGTGATGCCATCATAATGCAGTGTGGGAGAGTTGCATCATCCCCTATAAAAACTGTATTTTCTTGTTTAGTGACGAAATCTCTTTATGCTTGAAAATGCACTTACGTACATTCACAAAGTTCCTGAATCAACTTTTTCTTTTTTTTTAATAATTGCTGGTCTTACATCCTTGAAGTAAACCACTGGAGGGGAATAGCTATACATAACTTTGACCAGTACTGACCAATATTACTCTGAAAGACGAATCCTTCATTGGGATTTCATTTTAATGTAGATGAAATAGGTGGAGATATGACCTGGAGAAACTTCCCCCCCCCACCTTATTTGCAAAGGACATTATAAAATGCATCTGCTTACTGAAGAGGAAGAGTTCATAAGTGCTTAAATTAAGTACAGTAATAAGCTTACTAATTTCACTGTCTGATAGTTGGGTGTAGTTCAGAAAGTAATGACAGTCCCATGCAGGCGTATTGCCCCGATCGTCTGAGCGTGTTTCAGGTCTCCACACTTTCTCTCTCTCTCTTTTTTATTGTGTCCAACTCTGGGCATAGGCTTCACAGCCTGCTTCCAAGGCCCAGTAATCCTCCTTCATACTATACACCTCTACATGTCACCACTTCGGTGCTAACACCCACCGTCCATACTGAATACATGCTAGGACTGTCTCATATAGGACTGGTGTATTGGTATTGGGGGGGTATTTTTACGACATCTCGGCGGGTCTTCTGGTAGATCAGTGGTCTGTTTTCATTAAATTCAAATCCTTAAACTGTTCCCTGCCCCAGCTAGGATTTGAACCTGGGTCCAGTAGGACCGCAGGCCACCTCTCTACCGGCTGAGCAACCGCCTCCCCCAATCTGACTACCGCTAATCTAATTAAGCCTTATTTTGAGTACTTGCTATACATCTCCTGATGCCATTGTATAAATAAATGGTCACAGTGGCCAAAAAAATACAAATAATTTTTGAAGGAGCTATGACAATGATTGTTTAAGATTCCACTCAACCCTCCTCTAGAGGTGGGTTCACAGCAGAGCACGGATTCTGCTGCGTCACTGCTGACAGATCCGAGGTCCGGATTCAATGGCTTAAACAGAACATCGTCTGACCATGAATCTGTGGCGTGATCTGTGATCTGAAACAGATCCACACAAATAGAGGGGGCCCTATCATTCTACGAATGACATGGACCTTATGCTGAAGCAATTAACTCATGTTCTATCTATCTATCTATAGCCCGATGCCCTAATCCCGCAAAGGGTGGCTGCAGACAAAATGCCTCCAAGTCGCTCTGTCACCCACCATTTGACTGCCCTCTCCCCAACTCACTCCCCCTTCCCTCATATACCTCTCAACTCCATCCCTCCACCTCATCCTCAGTCTCCTCCTCCCTCTCCCTCCCTCCACTTCACCTACATACACCATCTTAGTCAGTCTTTCACTCTCCATTCTCTCCACATGTCCAAACTACCTCAGTGTATTTCTCCTAATTTTCTCAGTCACATCTACATCCACCCCACAACGTTCTTTCACTTCTTCATTCGTCAACCTGTCCCTCCATGTCACTACACATGCTCCTCTCAGGCAACTCATTTCCACTGCTCTCACTCTTGACTTGTTCCCCTCTTGCAAGGTCCATGCCTCGCTTCCACACATCAGGGTAGGGATCACAATACAGTACAGTACTATTATGTGGTGACTTCTTAACTTCCATACTCACCTCCCTATTCCTCATCACAGCTTTCAGTGAACCAACAAGCTTCCTTCCCTGCTGTACCCTTTCAAGCACTTCATCCCCCCGACTTCCATCCTTACTCATCACACTACCCAAGTACTTGAATACACTCACATTCTCCATACCCTCACCATCCAACCTCACTGTGCATTCTGTGACTTCCTCTCACACACCATATCTTTACTCTTGTTTACATTAACTTTCAGATTCCTCTTCTTACATACTGTCTCAAATTCATTCACCAAACCTTGCAACTCCCATTCATCTTCACTCAACAATACTGTATCATCAGCAAACAGCAACAATGGAATCTTCCACATCTCACCCTCATTCCTTAGAGACACCCCCGCATCCACTGCCCTACTTTGTACCTCCTTTACAACCCCATCCATGAATATATTAAACAGCCATGGAGACATCACACATCCCTGTTTCAGTTCCACATTTAGATCAAAGAACTCATTCAGCTCACCATCCATTCGCACCACAGCCCTAGCTCCCTCGTACATACTCTTCATAGCACTTAACAATTTCCCATCCACTCCATATATTCTTAATACCCTACACATACCTTACCTATCTACTCTGTCTTATGTTTACTCCAAGTCCATGAAGGCAGCATACTCTTTCATTCCTTTCTGTAGATACTTGTCCACTAAACATCTTACAACAAATATCTGATCTACACATCCTTTTTCTTTCCTAAAGCCCCCTTGTTCTTCTCCAACTAGCTCCTCTGTTATATGCCTAACTCTACCAATAAGTATTCTACCATATATTTTTCCAATCACACTAAGGAGGCAAATACCTCTATGGTTACCACATACTTCTCTCTCCCCTTTTCCTTTTATACAGTATAAAGAAACAATTATATCTGATTTCCAGTCCTCTGGTACCCTTCCCTCTTCCCAAGCCAATCTACACAACTTCCATATCAACTCCACAAAACTCTCACCCCCATACTCAAGCATGTCACCACACACTCTATCAATTCCTGGGGCCTTTCCCATCTTGATCTTCATTGTTTCAACTACTTCCACTCTACTGATCTCTTCCTCTCTCCTCTCATCTCTTCTACTCCCAGCCATTCCCCAACCACTTATACTTGCACCGCTCTCACTCTCTACATTCAACAAATCCTCAAAGTGCTCCTTCCATCTCCTTATTTTCTCTCTCATCTCCATCAACAATCTATTACTCTCATCTTTCATTTCTCTACTATTTCCCCTTTCACACTGTCTTACTCTCTTTATCTCCTTCCAAAACAATTTCTTACTCTCCCTCCATTTCACACTCAGATTCCTCCCAAACTCTTTATCCACTCTCTTCTTACTTTCCTTCACCAATCTCTTCACCTCCCTTCTCCTGCTCATATATACCTCTCATGTTCTGAATATGTTATCCTTGATCTGCAGTACTTTGTTCCCTGGTGAAGGTGGTTTATATTAGTATCTCTCATCTGAAGTACTTTGTTTCCTGGTGAACATCATTTGCATTAGTGGTCTTGTGTACAAACTTTTTTTCTTTTTTTTTTTTTTTAATGAGGGCTTTGTTCTACAACTTCTGATGGTACTCCATGAGTCTGATTAGTATGATGGGAGTCCAGACTTGGTTAATATAATTTAATGTGTGGATATAAACCACTTTTGGTGATTTTTTCCACTGGGGATATGTGGTGCACCAAGAATTCAGAGGATTAAACTTATCAGGCCTTTGCTCTGATGCTACTTATGGTTTGAGATATGATCATGTGAGCATCCACTACAAGTGTGATGGTTACACAGTATGACTTGCAGGTGCATTCTGTCTAGAGAGATATGAAAGATGATTAACTGAAGTAAACATTATGAGCTGCTAATAGTACTGTTCTTGAGAATGCACAAAATGTTGGGGCTGGTTTTCTGCATGATGAGTTTTGAAGAGGTGTGAGGTTAACAGATAAATCATCAACAAAGGACAGCATTATTACAGAGAATGAGTTTTGAGGATGGAAAAAAAGATTTGGAGAAACAAAGACTGCAAAACAAGAAGGTGAAATGATAAGAGCCTTGTGGGATGTCAGTGTACAGGACTATAGATCTGGACCTCTAGCAAAGCTGGGGTTCCAGGTGCAAGCATTTATCATCTTATATTTGTGGGATGTAAATAGCTGGTTTTGATCATTTCTCCACTGTCAGTACTGTAAATTTAATATCAACTAAAGACTTATTATGGCGTTCGGCATTTCGTCGCACCCTCCTGAAGGTACTTTAACATCAAGTTCAGTCACTCTCTGAAACTGTTCTTTCAGAAAACTAATAATGAAGAGGTCAAATATTAAACATCCATGAGCATAATACCAATAAAAACTCATACAACTGATACTGTATGCCATACATTAATCACTTTCCACCTCAGGAGGTATGAGCACCGCTCAGGACTGGTGTAGCTGTAAGCTACTTCTAGTTGATTTCACTGAAATTTACGTACCTAAAAGGTACCACCCGTTTACACCATGAAAAGTATTATTCCTTCACTACATATATGAAGGGGGTAGTTTGGATCTACAGTGGCCATGTCAGTAAACATCTTGACAACTATTATTGCTGTTACTGGTAAAGTCTTGTGTGATGGATTGGAGCGTCATCTGCAGTATGAATACGGTCCTGACGTTTTCGTCAATGTGGCGGCTGCTTTCCTCCAGCCACAAAGAATTTATGACATCATGTCTTGATTGGTGCAAATGATAAATTAAATCAAAAGATACATATACCGTAAGCTTCTAAGTACTGTACATGGCAGAGTGCACTTGCCATGGTTACCCAGAACCAGAAACACATCTACTGTCTGAACACAATGAAGGGTGTGGCAAGACTGAGGCTGATCACATGTCATACATTGTGTCCACAGACTCTGGTCCCATCCAAGTCTACCAGATGCCCCCAGACTGCCTAACTTATAATTTATTCCTGCTAGCAGATCTCCAGCTTAGCTTAATTGGGTGGGAGAAACTAGTCTTGGCAGCTGTGTTGTGAGTCACCCCACACATGGCTGGCAATTCAGAAGAACTGTGTATTGCGCCGCATTTATCAACCCTAGCTCAGTATAGTCTAAAAAATATTGATGTCCTCAGAGGCTTTTGATAAATCCAAAATCTGTTATATCAGCATTCAATAAAGCAAGGCTCTGTTGTATCCAATTACCGGTAATCAGAATTTAGTCCAGATTAAACGAGTCTATTCCAGATGCAGTTCGGCTTACCCAAATGTTCGCAAACTTTTGACACTTTATATCACAGATCTGCACATAATAATGCATAATGTCTGAGTATCAGTGGTCATTTACCAAATCAACACCGAATCAGCACTTTTAATTGGTAAGTGTTGTAGATTTTATCATCATACAAGTTCATACACACCTAATTATCTGAACTCAGGTCAAATTTTTCTGTTTAATTTAACTGTTCATAAAAACTCTGGATTCAGAGCGAAAACATGCTAAGCTTGGAAGAAGTGTCTCTCCTTTAGCTGAACAACTTGCCTTGGCTGACTTCTACTTTGTATAAATATTAATGTAACACACAAGTACATTTATTTGCACTGTAAATCAGTATTTGTGCAAAACAGAAGTCTGTCAAGGCATGCTGGCTTTCTAGAAATACTTGCTAACCTTAGCACATTTTCATTTTGAATCCTAATTTTCTATTAATAGTTAAATTAGGCACAGTTTGTTTTACTGTATTTCTGATAACTAGGTGTGCATGAACCTATATGGTGAAGAAAACTATATTTTCACAAGACTGCATTCCAGCTATGGGAACTTCCAACAAGCAGCCAGCCACCACTATCTATCTATCTATCTATCTATCTATTGCCAGACGCCTCAATCCCGTTTGGGGTGGCCACAAACAAATCATCTCCAAGTCGCCCTGTCCCCCGCCATTTCACTGCCCTGCTCCCAACTCACACCCCCCTCTCTCATATACCTCTCCACCCCATCCCTCCATCTCATCCTCGGCCTCCCCCTCCCTCTTCCCCCCTCCACCTCACTCACATACACTCTCTTCGTCAGTCTTTCACCCTCCATCCTCTCCACATGGCCAAACCATCTCAGTGTGTTCCTCATAATGCTTCCTATCACATCCACATCAACACCACAACGCTCCTTTATATCCTCATTCGTCAGCCTGTCTCTCCATGTGACTCCACAGGCTCCTCTTAAATAACTCATTTCCACTGCTCTCACTCTTGACTTTTGTCCTTCCAACAACGTCCATGTTTCACTTCCGTACGATAGAGTTGGTATCACAATACTGTCATGTAGTAACTTTTTCACTTCCATGCTCACTTCCCTGTTTCTTATCACTGCTTTCAAAGAACCAGCAACCTTTCTTCCCTGCTGTACCCTTTCAAGCACTTCACCCTCCAAACCTCCACCCTTACTCATCACACTACCCAAGTACTTAAACGTACTCAGATTTTCCAATTCCTCACCATCCAACCTCGCTGTACATTCACTGACTTCACCTCTCTCAAAGACCATCACTTTACTCTTCCCTACATTCACCTTTAGATTCCGTTTCTTACACACTCTTTCAAACTCATCCACCAAGCCTTGCAGCTCCCCTTCGTCTTCACTCAACAACACAGTATCATCTGCAAACAACAGTACAGGGAGTTTCCAAACACTATCCTCTCTCACCAGGGCCACTCCAACATCCACTACCCTACCTTGTACCTCTTTTATTACCCCATCCATGTACAGATTGAACAACCATGGAGACATGACACATCCCTGTTTCAAACCAACTTTCAAAGAGAAAAATTCACTTAGTTCACCATCCACATGCACTGCAGCCTTCGCACCATCGTACATACTCTTCACAGCATTCAACAACTTCCCATCTACTCCATATATTCTTAACACTTTCCACAATCCTTGTCTATCCACCATGTCATACGCTTTCTCCAAATCCATGAAAGCCACATACAACTTCTTTCCCTTCTCTAGAAACTTTTCCACTAAAGATCTAAGAATGAATATCTGATCTACACAACCTCTTCCCTTCCTAAAGCCTCCCTGTTCTTCTCCAACTAATTTCTCTGTTCTTTCTCTAACTCTGTCAATAAGTATCCTACCATACACTTTTCCTATTATACTAAGAAGACAAATGCCCCTATGATTACCACACACTTCTTTTTCCCCTTTTCCTTTGTACAAGGGAATAATTATACCTGACTTCCAAATCCTCCAGGACTCTACCTTCCTCCCAGGCCAATCTGCACATCTTCCACATCCATTCTGCTACTCTCTCTCCCCCATGCTTCAGCATTTCACCACACACTCCATCAATTCCTGGGGCTTTCCCCGATTTAACTTTTTTCATTGCTTCCACAACTTCTATCCTACTGATTTCTTCCTGTCTTCTCACCTCCCTCCTTCTCCCAGCCATTCCCCAGCCACTTATACTCGCATTACTTCCATCCTCTACGTTCAACAATTCCTTAAAGTGTTCTCTCTATCTGCTCACTTTTTCTCCCTTCTCCACTAGTAATCTACCATTTTTATCTTTCACTCCCCTGCTAACTTCACTTCCACCCTGTCTTACTCTTTTCACCTCTCTCCAGAACATTTTCTTACAGTCCCTCCACTTTACACTCAAATTCCTTCCAAATTCCAGCCACCACTGCTTTCGTTTATTCTCATTGGCTGGTACACAGAGGAATAATTTCCCTGGTGTGCTCTTGTCTGTGCACTTACACATTGGAACAAAACACTAGTAATTATTCCTCTTGTCACTAGGCATTTCCAGAGGTCAGAAATAAGCACAGTGTATGCACAGTGTACGTAAGCGAAGCCGACTATGCTGCCTCAATGTGAGTAGTAACATCATGACCAATCAGAGGCTGTTTCAGAGTCACATGATTTTTCAGCTACTGTGTCATTTAATTTTTAATGTATCTTCACAATCTTTTTGAAATAAATGGTCGACAGTAATTTTCTGTGTATTTTTTACCTATACAAAAATCTTACTTAAAAAACATTTTGACCAGAAACTAGTCTATTGTGTTCATGTCTCATGTATCTCAAGTTTGCAAAGCATTTTCCATGGAGACGAACAACGGTGTAAGCAGTGTACAGTCATCTATAAAGAAACAGTGTATAATACACGTGTTTCCAAACCTTTTCCTACAACCTGGCCTAAAACTACCTTCTCCCTGTAGTAACTGCTGAGCTGTAATAACACTGAGCCATCTATACAGGTACAATGTATAATACAAGTGTTTCCAAGCCATTTTACTACAACCCAGCCTATAACTACCTTCTCCCTGTAGTAACTGCCGAGTTGTAATAAAAGATTCTAGTAACAATGTACTAGTCAAGAAGTGCTATGACAAGGATGTGAAATGGGCTGTACAAGGGCAAAATTATGGGACAGGTTAGTGTAAAATGAAAAATGATTTCATTTACAGCACTAGAATATGAAACTGTAGTCACTTATTTTCAATCATGTGTGTGAATTCCCACATGGGGGGGGGGAACCCTTGGATTTACTGAACTTTCCAGTTTATCAAACCAGGTTTCCTCCCCATTAGTTTGATATAGTGGGGGTATACTGTATAAACTGCAGTGGTTAGCTTGTCCACATTAAGTGGGTTTCCAAATTTAAATTTCTTTTAGATTAGGTGGTTTTTACTATTTCTGCATTTCCATAGTCTGGAGTCTCACATCACAAAATAAAAATCTGCACCTTTTCAAACACGTATTATACGACTACCATAATGAACACCGCATCCCCCTGTCGGTAAATACTATTAAAAATCAGTACATAAGTGGATTTGGAAATCAACTACATCCAATCAACCAACCATTTTCTGCCCAATCATGAATATAGGGACCTATGGCTTGGCAACTAATCCATACAAAGTACTTACAGTGAGTGACCGGCCACTGTTCCCAGAGTGGCATTATGTGAGCAATAAATCATACCACCCCTCACATATATGACCTCAGGGACCACATCCAGTTAGAATGCCATAACCTACTAGACTACCAGGCCTTCATTTGGTTATATAGGGTGGTTATCCTACCTACCAGACATTAGCAACAAAAGGTATTAGAAAAAAAAATATATGATTTCACATTACAACTAACTGGTATGAATTCTCAGGGAAATAAATCTAAACCAGCATCAGCTAGTAAATCTCACATATTATAAAACTCAAACATACAGCTACATATACAAACCTGTAAGCAATGAGTTTTGCTTTGATGGCCTCATATATAACAAAATGGATAACAGTCTCGGAGATGCCATAATATGATGCCGTGATGCCTCTGTAGAACCCACCGATACCCTGGTGATAAAATTGATTTTGTCACATGCATAATAACAAAAAGAACTGGATAAACTAAGTGTACTTTACTGCTTTATCATGCAATCCATCTACAGCATACTGCAGTACACATAATGCATTATGGTATCCGTGAGAAACTATAATTGTTGTAGTTAAAATAAAACTTACATAATTTAAGCTGATGGACCACATTTTTTTTTTACATATACAGTACTGTATCACAAATGAGAAGAAATTAAATGTGTGAAAGATTGCAAAACTGACCCTTCTAAAGAACACCTGTGATAAGTATACCGGTATGACCAATTTAACCCAACGAGTGACAGTGGTTGGTGGGGGCGCCCATCATCCACTAACTCAGCGTAGTAGGACTATATTTTGGGTAACTCTACATTGAGTGACAAGCCAAATGATTTCCTGCAAACTAGTAAATCATTTATTACACTGAGTGGTAACCTTATAACCAACCAACACATGTTCCCTATGTGTCAAGTGAATTGGCGGAGGGTTAGTGCCCTTCCCCAGAAAACATCTATCTCAAAGTATAAACAAGAAGCCATGGATCAGGATGAACCAACAGATGATAACCAAGGACCGGACAAAGGACATGGTACGGATTACAACATGGAATGTAAGGGGTGCGAATGATGAGATGAAAAAGATTGTCCAGGTGCCTGAGGGTGGAGAGTGTGGATGTATATGGATTAACTGAGACTAAATGGAGAGGAGAGAGTGAGAGAATGGATAGGGTATACACAAGGGAATACGTGAGAATGAGAGGACAAAAGAGGGTGTATGTACTGTTGTGTGCAAGAGATGGAAGAATAATATGGAAAAGAATGGATCAGGTGGTTCGTGGATTGTGTAGGTAAGACTGAAAGAGGGAATACAAATCTGGGTGACTGTGAGAGTTTGTGTATCTGCATCAATGCAAGATGATGCCAGCAGAGTGAAAGAAGAGAAGAAGAGTTCTAGCCAAATGTGGAGGCATATATGGAACGGAATGAGAGTGTTTCTGATAGGAGAGATGAATGGAAAAGTAGGGAATGTGAAGGTGGATAGAGTAGTTGATGAGTGAGGTGTGCCTGAAGAAGTGATGAAAATGGCAGTTCTCTACTGGACATTTGTGCAGGGTGGAGGATGATGACAGCCAATACCTTCTCTGGATACAAAATGATCCACAGGTATATGAGGCAAGTGATGAGAAGAGTGGGTGGTGAACTGAATGAACGGAAGGCAATACAGTAATTGATTATGTGTGTGTGGATGACACAATGAAGGGAATGTAGTAGATGCAAGAGCATACAGAGGCTGGGGTAGTGGACCTTCTGACCACCACTTGGTGGTGGAAAAAATCAGGGTTCAAGTATAATGGAGGAACAGGAGGAGGGAAGGACAGGAGGAAGTTGTCCATTCAAGGAGGATAGAAAGATTGTAAGAGGATGGAAAAAAGGCAGAACATAACAGAGAAGTGGAGGAGCAATTGGGTAAATATGATTAGGAGCAGATGGGGGAAGTGGAAGGTGCATGCATTATTTTCTCAGTAATCTGTGCAGCATGTGAGGTGGTATGTGGGGTGAGAAGACAAAAGGAAGTGCAATGAACAGCATGGGGGAATGAAGACGTGAGGCAAGCTATGGCGCAAAAGAAGAAAGCGTATAGTGGGTGGATGGAAAGCAGAGACATGGAGGAAGATGAGTGATGGAAGAGAGAATTTTATGTAAAGAGGAAGAGAGGTGAAAAGAGTAGTAAGAGACAGTAAGAAGAGAGTGGTTGAGGAATTTGAAAGAAATTTACGTGCAAAGTAAAGAGAATGTAAGAATATGTTTTGGAAGAAAGTAAAGTGAGTTAGACAGGGCAATAAAGAAGTTAGTAGGGGAGTGAAAGATAAAAATGGTAGACTGATAGTGAAGAAGGAAGAAAAAGTGAGCAGATGGAGAAAACACTTAAGGAATGGTTGAACACAGAGAATGAAAGTAATGCAAGAAAGTGGCTTGGAAATGTCTGGGAGAAAAAGGGTGGTAAGAATGGAGGAAAAGATCAGTGGGATCGAAAGTAGTGCAAGCAATGAAGAAAGCCAAAATTGGGAAAGGCCCACGAATTGATGGAGTGTGTGGTGAAATGATGAAGCATGGGGGAGAGACAGACGTAGAATGCATATGGAAGATGTGCAGATTGGCCTGGGAGGAAGGTAGAGTCCCAGAGGACTGGAAGTCAGGTACAGCATAATTGTTACCCTTTACAAACGAAAAGGGGAAAAAGAAGTGTGTGGTAATCATAGGGGCATTTGTCTTCTTTGTGTAACTGGCAAAGTATATGGTAGGAAACTTATTGGCACAGTTAGGGAAATAACAGATGAATCAGTTGGTGAAGAACAGGGAGATTTTAGGAAAGGGGGAGGCTGTGTAGATCAGATTTTCATCCTCAGGTCTTTAATGGAAAAGTTTTTTAGTGAAAGGAAAGAAGTTGTATGTGGCCTTCATGAATTTGGGGAAAGCACATGACAAAGTGGATAGACAAGGAATGTGGAAAATATTACGAATATATGCAGTAAATGGGACGTTATTGAATGCCATGAAGAGTCTATATAAGGGTGCTAAGGCTGCAGTGCTTGTGGATAGTGAACTGAGAGAATTTTTCAATCTGAATGCTGGATTGAAACAGGGATGTGTCATGTCTCCATGGTAGTTCAATCTGTATATGGATGGAGTTATAAAAGAGATAAAAGGTAGAGCAGCGGATGTTGGAGCAGCCTTAATGGGAGAGGGTCATACAAGGTAGAGCAGTGGATATTGAAGCAGCCTTAATGGGAGAGGATAGTGTTTAGAAATTTCCTGTATTGTTGTTTGCAGATAATACTGTACCGTTAAGTGAAGATAAAAAGGAACTGCAAGGCTTGGTGAATAAGTTTGGGAGAATGTGTGAGAAAGAGAATCTAAAGGTGGAGAAGAGTAAAGTTATGGTCTTTGAGAGGAATGAAGTTACTGAATGTACAGTGAGGCTGGATGGTAAGGAAATGGAAAATGTGAGTGCATCTAAGTACTGTACTTGGGTAGTGAGATAAGTAAGGACGGAAGTATGGAGGATGAAGTGCTTGAAAGGGTACATCAAGGTAGAAAGGTGGCTGATTCTTTGAAAGCAGTGATAAGAAATAGGGAAGTGCGCATGGAACTAAAAGAGTCACTGCATGACAGTATTGTGATACCATCTCTAACGTATACAAGTGAAGCATGGACCTTGCTGAAAGGACACAAGTCAACAGTGACAGCAGTAGAAAAGAGATATCTGAAAGGAACATGTGGAGTTACATGGAAAGAGAGAGAGTGACAAATGAGGAAGTGAACGGGCATTGTGGTGTGAATGTGGATGTGATAGAAAGTGTTAGAAGATATATAATGAGGTGGTTTGGCCATGTGGAGAGGATGGACAGCGAGAGACTAATGAGGAGACTGTATGTGAGTGATGTGGAGGGGGAGGCCGAGGATGAGAAGGAGGAATGGAATGGAGAGGTACATGAGGGAGGGGGTGTGTGAGGTGGGGAGAGGGCGTGAAATGGTGGGGGACAGGGTGACATGGAAGTGATTTGTTTGTAGCCACACCTAATGGGATTGTGGCATCTGGCAATAGACAGATAGACAGTGACAGTGGTATGCATACTCTATATAAATACAAACCCCATTTTCCAAAGAGGTTATGTCAAGTCAAGCTAGTTATGCATAAAGCACTATGGTATCTGAGAGAAACTAAAATTGTTGTAGTTATAATAAAACATGATGGATCATTTTTTTTTTTTTTAAATACAGTACTGTACTGTAAATGAGAAGAAATTAAATGTGTGAAATACTGCAAAACTGACCCTTCAAATGAACACGTGTAATATGTACAGTACAGTAAATGACCAATTTAACCCAATGAGTGACAGTGGTAAGCTTACTGTACATAAATACAACTCCCTGTTATCTAAAGGGGTTATGTCAAGTCAAGCTAGTTCAGACAGCAAGTTTTCAGATGATGAGGTGACTATAATAGTGTTTTATGAGGCTATGTCAAGTGGCAATGGAAGTTTAGTGTGAATAAGAATAGCCCCTCCAAAGTACATATCCGGTTATAATACGAGGTCTAGTCGAAAAGTATCTAACCCTTAGCTGGTTAAAGAAAAAAAAAAAAATTTAGTTCTGACTTTAATGCCCTTCAAAGTACATTATGTCTCATGGGACTCAGCACATTTAGCTCAGCAATCTTTCAATGGTGGCAAAATTTTGAAGTGTCAGTTTTTGGGATCGCCAACAAGACCTTTGTCGCATTTGTCTTTATTTCAATTGTGTCTTCAAATCTTGAACCCTTCAGCGGCATCTTCAATTTAGGAAATTATTAAAATCTGCAGGAACCTGCCGAACCTGTGTGATCCTGCATTTGGCCAAAAAAATCTTGAACGAGATGGGATGAGTGGGCCGGAGCATTGTCGTGGTGGAGCTGCCAGTCCTCCGCCTCCCATTGCTCTTGTCTCTTGCGACGCACTGCATTCCGCAGGCGACGGAGAACTCCCTGGTGGTACTCTTTATTGATTGTTTGGCCTTCTGGAGCATACTGAGAGTAAACAGAGATCTGAGTGATGAATTTACTATAAACATTGGTGTGCATCAAGAGTCAGCATGAGCTTCACTTTGCTCCAAATCTGCCATGCCTTCTTTGGCCACGGCGATTCTGGCGACTTCTACTGTAACAAATGAGCTTTCGCTTCTAGGTTGTATCCATACACCCAAGACTCGTCACTAGTTATTATCTTCTTCATGAAGTCTGGATTCTGATTAGCAAAGTTTGACATGTCTGTAACAAACAAAAATGTGACAAGAAGAACACTTCCTCAAACACACACTGCTCAGCAGTGAGTGGGTTTGGGCGGCAGCACTGAATACATTCAAGCATGTGCTCAACAATTCAAGGTCATGATTGAGTCGCATCCCAATGCTCCTACTGGTTTACTACAAAAAAATATATATATGGTTGGATACTTTTCAATCGGACCTCATGTACTCATTAAATACTTCAAGCAGCAAACCACTTGCAACAGAATTTGGATAATACTCAATAACAGTTGGGTTATATGGGCTTATGCCTAGCCCTGGGCTCCTACACTCCTCATGGGGCAACACTGGATTAGATGATGGATGGATGGATTGATGGATGGATGGATGGATGGATGTCAGGGGTCCATAGATGGTTACTCATGTACCGTACAACTTTTAGTCATTTCCCTCACAAGTATATTTTTGGTCACAATTACACACTTTACAAAGCACAATGCCTACACCAGAATTTGTATAACGACAAAAAAGCACCTGGGATATAACGGGTTATGTCAGGTATTCATACTGTACAAGGTTATCGTGTGTGACAGACACTCCTCAACTACATATCCAGTCATAATTAAACACTTACAGTAGCATATTACTTGCAACAGAATCTACATAACACTCAATAACACATGGGTTACATGGGGTTAAGTCAGATGGCCATACTGTACAGGGATATATCATTTGTGACTTGTCATTCCAAAGTACATATCCAGTCATAATTACATAGCTAAAGCAAAATATTAATTGGCAACAAAATCTTTCTAACAATAACACATGGGTTATATGGAGTTATGTCAAGTGGTCATACCGTATGGGTTATCATTTGTGACTTTAGTTTCCCCCCCAATGTATGGTACATGTTCAGACATAATTTCACACTTACTGCAGCACAATAATTGCAACATAATTCAAATAGCACTCAATAAGACATTGGTTTTATGGGGTTATGTAAAATGGCCATACTTAACAGGGTTATCATTTGTGACTTTAATCAACCCAAGGTTCATGTCCAGTCATAATTACACATTTCCAGCAGCACAATACTTGCAACAGAATTTGGATTACACTCAATACAACATGAGTTACATAATGGGGTTATGTCAGGTGGTCACAAAGAGTTATTCCCAGATACACAAAAATACTGATTTACTTAAATACAATACAGGTACACTTTATGGAGGACTGGATGGGCATTTCTTTGCATCTTAGCAGGTTATAAAGCTAAAAAATCTTTCATAGGGGTACACTTTTTGCAGCGTGAGTTCAGATCAATGGGAATGTTGATTTGGATAAGAGGTTCTAGTGCAAAAACTCGCATATCGGACAAGCAAAAATTTGGAAACCAGTTGTTCAGATACAAGGGGTGCCAGTACTGTATACACCTAACTACTCTTGATCCAAAAAGTATACATCTTCACATTTCCTATGTTACCATGACACAAATGATGAACATGTTGAAAAAGTTCTTATGGAAGTTGGTAGCCCTGCTCTTGATTACTGCCAGTCTTGCATTGTAAAGCATAATTATTTCTCTCTCTCTCTCTCCCTCTCTCTATCACACACACACACACACACACACACACACACACACACACACACACACACACACACACACACACACACAGGTGTGGAAATGCCTGTGCCAAACCTTAGTGGGAAAGAGAATTGGAGAAATGGCTGGTTCAACAAAAGATGTATGATAGCAAAAATAGAAAGGGATAAGGTTTGGAACAATTGGAGAGAGAGGTAATGATACAGTAGTACAAAGGAAGAATATAAAAGAACTAGAAATGACTAAACAAGAATATGTAGAGAGGAAGAAGAAAGAAACTTCAAACAAGGTATAATTGACAAATGTAAGGTAGTACATGTTTATTAACAGTAACTTGAAACAAAAGGAAGGAATCAATAAGCTGAAAATAAAAAGATATGTCTATAAAGAAGGAAGGAATCAATAAGCTGAAAATAAAAAGATATGTCTATAAAGAAGGAAGGAATCAATAAGCTGAAAGTACAGGGATATGTCTATAAAGATGCAGTTATGCAACCTGAAATAATGAACAAATGCTTCCAATCAATCTTCAGTAGAGAAAGTTATTTTGTGGAGGAGGAGGAAGTGATTAGTAGTGTTAAAAGATGTAAATGTTGAAGTGGAAGAAGTGTACAAATTACTGGAAACTCAAGAAGTGAGGAAGGTCCCAGGACCAGATGGGACCTCTAACTGGATACTAAAGCAATGCAGAGAACAAATGGCAGATAAGATTCATGGTTTAACTGTGTGTTCTTTTGAAGAAAGGAAAGTGCCTCAGGAATGGAAGAGGGCCAGTGTGTGCACTACCAATTTATACGGGAGGGAACAAGGAAGAACCCCTGAATTACAGACCAGTGTCCCTGACCAGCTTGGTCACAAAATTGTTCTGGAGAATCCTGAAAGACAGATGGATAATATATCTGGAGATGGACATTTTGGCAGAAAGTCAGTTTGGATTCTGATGTGGAAGGTCATGTGTTTCCAACTTGTTGAGCTTCTACTCAAAGGCGATTGGCATGCTACAAGAGAGAGTGAGAGAGATAGTTGGGTGGATTGTGTGTATTTAGATCTGGAGAATGCCTTTGATAAGGCACCTCACAAGCGACTAATATGGAAATTGGAACACATGGGAGGACAGAAGGGGTACCTCTTGGAATGGATGAGAGATTTCTTGAGAGACAGGCAAATGAGAACAGTAATAAAGGACAGGATATCTGGATACAGGGATGTAACAAGTGGAGTCCCACAGCGCTCAGTGTTAGCACATGTAATGTTTCTGATTTATATAAACAACATGGTAGATGGAATGAAGTTATGCAAGTCTGTTTACCAATGATGCAAAGATCATGAGCAAAGTTGAAGTTGAAGAAGACCGTAAAATGCTGCAGAAGGACCTGCATAGGATTCATCAGTGGAACCAGATGTGGGAAATGAAATTCAACGCAAATGTGTAAAATACTGGAAATGGGTAAAAGTACCAAGAGATCATCACTGAATTATTTGATGGGTAATGAACCAATCACAAAAGCAAGAGAAAAGAAGGACTTGGAAGTGCTGATCCAGTATAGTTTGTTATCTCAAAAACACATTAACAAGATACAGTAACAAACCCAGGTATTGCGAATTTCTGATATAGCGAGCGGCCAAATCATGACCGAACGTCCCCCGGATTTTGCAAACAAAGGCCACTAAATGTGGAGGAAATTCGTGAATCAGCCCAGGGTGACAACAGCATCCCGTCCTGGCACAGTAAGTGTACTGTAACAGTACTACATTATACTGTGTTCTTATTATAGGTATTGTATTTATATGTACAACTTCATGCAGTATTGCATTTACATGTGCAACTTCATAAACCATTGAATTCTCCATGTAAAACTTCATAGAGTTAGTTTGAGCACGTAGGACTGAACGACTCCCTTTATATAGTGAACTGAGTTTGGTAATCCCTCAGAAATACCGAACCCCTCGTATATAGTGAACTTTCAGATATAGTGACCCACTCCTCCCCCCATTAAGTTTGTTTTACAGTATCGAGGGTTCACTGTAGTTAGAGAGAAGTATAATCTCTTGACTATCATAAGAGTAGCATTTCATTACATGGATGAGGAGATGATGAAAAAATTGAGTGGCCATGATCCACCCCAGGTTGGAATAGGCGACAGTAGTGGTCTTCACATTAAAAGATTGAGAGAATACAAAGAACAGCAACCAAGATGGTCCCTAGCCTGGCAGATCTGTCATACAGGGAAAGGCTGGAAAATCTAGATCTACCTACCTTAGAGAAAGGAGAGAGAGGTGACATGCTTGCAGTGTTCAGGGCCATGATGGGAGTAGAAAAAATTGTCAGAAAACTGTTTGTGTGGGATGGGAGAGTAACAAGAGGGCATGGAATGAAACTGAAAAAGCCAAGTTTAAGAATATCAAGAAATACAGTTGTCCATATACAGTAGAAGTCCTATTATTCGGCAGTTGATTATTCGGTAGATCCGACATTTCGGCAGTTTTGAGTCCCATTTACAAAAATCTTTGATTGTTCGGCAGATGTCTGGAATCATCTCGGCAGTCCAGGAAGTGTAATCTGTGACTTGTAGGCCTAATATTCATTACACTTCTGTATGTTCACTAATTTCTATATTTTTCAGATTCAGGTATAGTACTGTATTGATTACAATACTGCACAGTATCATACTGTACAGCAGCTACCCCTAACAAATTAGCGAGGGTTACGTTCCAAGCCCCCTCGCTAATTCTTGAAATTCGTTCATTCTTGACGCCTTCCTGAAAATGATATTTACCGGTAACTGCGTAGCCCACGAACCACCGATACTGTAATGCATTACCCATAAATAAATGTTGCCTGTTAAATCAGTTTCCCCTTTGTTTTTAGCTGTATGGCTCCAGTATTTGTATTCCTCAGCATAATGGCGGAAGGGACTGTCCTGTTTGACTAAACCTAACCTAACCGAGTTTAACTATACCTAATACTGTACTTTAACCAAACCTAACCTAACCGAAAGTCAGAAAAATACTTAAAAATAAACTGGAAGAATATGAATTGCTAAGGGCTTTCTGATGAAAGTTAAACATACATTTAGCTCTCATTCTTTTGTTCATCTCTGTGTTTAATGTGAAAGGGAGAGTATTGATGCAAACAGTAATATATCCCATTAACCCCTTAATAACCTCCAGCACTGAACAACCCTTTAGAGTACCAATGTCAGTGATGTTAAGTTAGTGTTAGCTATAAAGAAAACTGAACAATTATGGGGAGGGAACAAAGGTCACTGGTATGTTTACACGACTCTACGCTACGAGTCCAAGCAGTCAGGGGGTCGGTTAATCTCAGATGTTTTCGCCCATTTGGTAAATGCACCGTAACTTCATCAATTTTTCCATGACTCATAGCGAATCATAGCATGGGTTTAGGAAGCTAAATAACACATTCCTAGGTGAGCCAGACGAATATCTTCACATCTTTAAGAAAAATAAATTGATTTCAGAAGAATGGAGAACACTGTATGTACTCAAGAGAGGGATTAAATTTCTTCCATTTTCCTAAAGATGTGAAGATAATTGTCTGGTGCACCTAGCAATGTGTTAATTAGCTTCCTAAACCCATGCTATGATTTGCTATGATTCACGGGAGAAATTACAATGTTACGGTGCATTTACCACATGGGCGAAAACATCTGAGATTAACAGACCCCCTGACTGCTTGCAATCGTAGCGCAGAGTCGTGTAAACATACCAGTGACCTTCGTTCCCTTCCCATAATTGTTCACAGTTTTTTCATAGCTCACTAACTCGACATCACTGACATCGGTACTGTGAAGGGTTGTTCAATGCCGGAGGTTATTAAGGGGTAAATGGAATACATTACTGTTTGCATCAATACTCTCCCTTTCACATGTAAACAAAAAAAATGAACAAAAGAATGAGTGCTGAATGTACGTTTAATTTTCATCAGAAAGCCCTTACCAATTCATATTCCTTCGCTTTATTTTATGTAATTTTCCGACTATTTTATTTTGTGTCTGGAAAAAGTATTGTAAACAGTGCTCACTCCAAACATATTTGTAATAATATAAGTAGTGATGAGTTCACAATACAAGTGATGTACTGAGCTGGTAGGTAATACTCCATATCATTTCGGCCATCCAGGAAGTGTTATCTGACTTGTAGGCCTACAGTGTCATTACACTCGTATATGTTCACTAACATATATATTTCAGATTCAGGTATAGTACCGTATTGATTGCAGTATTGTACAGTATACAGTACTCTCTCCAAACACAGTTGTAATACCATAAGTGGTGATGACAGAGTTCACCAATATATTTAAGGTACTGATTAGGTAGGTCTTTTGATTATTCAGCAAATCCAGTTTCTCAGCATCATCCCGGTCCCATAGATGCCGAATAATTGGACTTTTACCGTAGATGCATAGATCTGTGGAACAGCCTGGACAAAGAGATTGTCCAGTCTAAAAACTTAACCCGCGCCGTCCCGGCGATGTGAATTAACGCGGCAACATTGCAAGGTCCCTAATTGCACAATTTTCAATTTTCGCAAGTGATTTCGTGAGTGATTTTTGGCATGTATACACGGGACACCTTCCTCTATTCCTCTACAAGATCCCAAGCAGGAACAATGCCTTACACCGCATAATCTCTCCCCCCCCCCTGCACGCCATTGTCTCGGCAATTCACCTGTTACCAGTGACCTGGCCAATAAAGACATTCAGGGCCAGAGTGATTCCCCAATCGATGACAATGTGGAGGACAGAGTTTACATAGCATTAGAGGAAGAAACAGTCAGAAATGATGATCAGGTAATGTGGGAAAAAAAAGGTCATGAATGGTGATGAGTTAGTGAGTGAAACAATGCTTATAATGCCTATATTACTGTTTGAAAACCAATATACTCTTGTACTACATATAAATTCGTACCAAGTAAATAAATAAATACTGTTTATGAGTGGATAAAATAGTTACCCTCCCATAGAACTTATTTTCTTTGGTGCCAGCCTGTTAGAAAACCCAGTCAGGTAAGGAAGTACTCGTACCTAAATCACGTATTTTAAACCTCAGGTGAGCGATTTCTCTATGAATTTTCGATGTTTCTCACCAAAAGCAGATGTTTGGGGAAAAAAAAGGGGGGGGGGGTCCAAAAACGTCGGGATGGGGCGGGTTAAATGAATTCAAAGCAAATTTTGACTAATTGAGAAACGGAGACGGGACCCCACAAGTGAAGCTCATTTCTTGTAGGCTATCACAACTAGGTAAGTACACACACACACACACACACACACAACTATCACCCACTTACATGATGTACTGCTGCCAATTTCTTCCTTCAACTTTATCACTCTTTTTCCATGTCCTCCCTCCTCTTCCTACTTCTACCATCCTTCCTGTCACTCTTAATTACTCTTCTTTCCATTTCTGGTGGCTCTACACAAAGTGACATGCCTAATGATCTCCTGTAATCCAGGAAACCATTTACAATGGTGGGTAGAAACCGTATACCCGAAGGATGAGGTGACGTGGTACCTATTGTTGTTCCCGTTAACCAGGGGGAGAAATGCAGCATCCATCCAGAACAAAACCTCCACACTCTTCCACGTGCCTCGCTGCGATGAGGCACTGTCTACCACAGAGGAACACTGGTTCAGTGCAGGGAAGGGCACTGCAGGGGTGGCTGCTTGCTTGCATTTGATGGGTCTGCTTGGCATGACAGACCGAGATTACTCAGTAACAAGAACAACAACACACACACATACACACACATGCATGCACACACACAGGCCTACACAAATTGGCATGAAGGTTTCAGATTTTCTCTGTCTTTGTCTTAGTAACCAGCTACTGTTTCCTCAGAAAAGCACACACATCCAGAGGAGAAATTTACCACTTTACTTTCTACTTCAGGAAGATCCAAATGCTCCCAGCAAGCAATGACTCCCTTAATTACAAAAGCTAGGTGTCCTTTTGCACCTCCCTCTGGCCTGTATTTTAAGTGACATGGAGGCTTTGTAGCATCTCTTCCACAGTGATTTATTATGCATAGTGCCCCTTAATAATGTCATCTATCCTGTATTGTTTTAATATTGACATAATCTGCATCCAAGTGGTAGGTGGGGGCGCTCACCA
The DNA here is from genome assembly GCF_032717465.1 of Coenobita brevimanus. Classification (NCBI taxonomy): domain Eukaryota; kingdom Metazoa; phylum Arthropoda; class Malacostraca; order Decapoda; family Coenobitidae; genus Coenobita; species Coenobita brevimanus. Next base: position 15,807,409 of record NC_137029.1, on the reverse strand, counting down.
TTCACTCACTTGATGTAATGCTGCTCTCGGGTGACTGCCCTTTCCTCTCTTCCTTCCTTTTTACCTTCTGTCCTCTTCTGTCTTTCTTTCCTCTTTCTTATGCCTACGGGTGACTCTACACTCCCTCCTCTGTCTTTTCTTTCTTCACTCTTTCCTTTTCCTTCTGCCTACAGGTGACTCTACACTGAGTGACAATCCAAATGGTTTCCTGTACACCAGGAAACCAGTTACTACGCTAGGTGATAATCATTTAACCAAATTACAGCGCCTGCTGGTTCAGTGGGTAAATTAAGGCGCTCCAATCAGATTGAGCCTGTGCAGGTTTCCATATCCAAAGGATGGTTGGAGGTTATTGCTCATGTACTGTCACTCAGGGATGAGAGAGGCTGGTCACTCTCATCCTAAATGTCAGGACCAACTTGCCTAACCCCAGGCTCCTATGCTCCTCATGGGGCAACACAGGATTATATGATGACGATGATGATCTGCATCCATGGCATATAAGAGGTTCATGAGCTGCAATGTGCTGAAAACTACTGCCATGAAAAGGGTGCTACAAAATCACTAGAGCCACTCAGAATATTACAGACAGACTACCAGTGGTTCTTGAAAGCACACTACTATACTGTACCGTACAATACTACTTTTAACCAGTTCCAAACTCAACATAATGCCACTGAAATCATCACTACCACTTAGTGATTTTACCTATCACTGCATGTTCATCTTTACTGCCCACATAACTGAAAGGAAAGCAGGTAGGCATAATGAAATGCACTGATAATAACTACATCGTCCGGCTGTGACGGTTTTCAAGAGGAAGCAAGATCTCCAAGATTAGGATAATGATACATATAAACTACAAGACAATACTGTACAGTACTAACTTTTTGTGTGTAGATTCTGCGTATACACTCGATGGCAGAAGAGCTTTGTCCATAAACATTGTGGTCTAGCTGAAGCCGTGTCTTGATGAACCAAATAGGGTTTGTCGCCGTACATGCTGTGAATCCTGAAACATGAAAACACAATCATTGCAATCAGGTCACAGCATTACACCTGTTTCTCGTATACAAAAATAAAATTTTACTGTATTTCATATTTATGTCCCAATATATGTTGGCTTTGGCTCTCCTAAAACCACATCTTATAGCTTACCTATGTTAGGCTCTATAAAAAAATGTACCCATACTATGTACACCTAAAACCTATATATATACAGGTACAGGTATGTATATGTAACCAGTACCATTGATGAAATCAGCACACTTCTCTAAACTGCTGACTTAAGGTTCCCACGCCCGCTGCTCGCTGTGAGTCAGTATGGGGCTAGACATCTAACAGAGCACAGGTATAGAAGTTCTCTCTGGAATAAACCTCCATTATACGTCACCTCAGATCTTTGAAATAAACCTGAGTGGGGAGCACAGGGCTATTGAAACAATTCCATCCATTACGTAAATGCTCCTTCACTATTTCTCAAATTTGTGACGTAGCCCTCAGGTTACCCTGAGCACACATTTACAGCAGGGCAAAAAATTATGAGTGATGAGGGGATAAGCTTCCTTGTTTGCTTGTTACACTGATAATAGTACATCTGTACTACAATCATTAAATGGACAGATATGAAAAACAGGTTAACCACACAGAATTTTGAAACCACATGAAAAACTGCACCCAAGTGAAATTCTAACTTTCAGCAACTCATATCTTGAGCGATTCACTACCATATATTCTTCCATATAAGTCCATCCAGCAAATAAGTCAACCCCTAAAATTCCGAGGTGTAACTCAGGTTTAGGCCTATATTCACCAGCTAAGTCGACCATCAAATAAGGCAGCACCACTTCCAGAACTGTTATAACTGCGGTGTGCAACCGATCACTGAGGCAAAATTGTTCAAAATGTATATAGTTTCTATTCATGGAAAGCCTAAGGTAATAGCGGGTCACCGTCTAGAACAGCCGTTACCCAGTTGGTGTTAGTTTACGTTCGTGGGAGGGTGCACAGCATAGGATACTCCTCACATTTTTGGTGTAAAGACCAGTAATTACCGGTAACCACAACTTTTTTATTAAAACTTTGTCTTGTCTACAAAAATTAACTGGGTAAGATGTGCCACTGTATATAAAACATAAAAATTGCAGTACATGACTAACATGATAGAATTAGTAGGCTGCCGCATGGCTGTAGGCCTGCTGGTAGTGTCACTTCCCTCCTTCGGTAAATGCCACGGCCTTATTTTTGTCTCTGCCATGTATCAACAACTTATGCTAGGCGAATTAGCCAACCCCCAGTTTTTTAAAGAGTTTTTTATGCTTAAAATGTCAACTTACATGCTTGCATATACGGTAATCAATAAGAGTTCATGGCCAACCTAATAAAGACATTAACAAATCAATGAGAATTCATGGCCAGCCTAATAAAATTACTGTACAGACCAGTGTATACTGTACTTCTCTTAACAGTAGTTCAGCATCACAGACACAACTTCCTAAGTAGCCTATTTTCAAAGTTCTCTCCACTCTATGGTCAACAAAGGCAATAAAAATATGTACAGTAATCACCTGACTATCCAGACATGCTCTGTATCCGAATGTTAGGCCTTGGGTCTATTATTTCCGTATCTAGATTTCTTTGTCCGTATCTGGACATGAAATTTCTGACATTGCCAGCTGGGCGGCCAGCCGGCCTCTCCGGCCACACGTGGGTAACAGACTACAACCCACCAGCTGATCAAAAATAGCCATCTGCCTCCTCATCTAACAGTCAAAGTCCCTGGCAGCCCAGATCACTCGGACGGTCTAAGTTGCGCACAAGAAACACAGACCCTAACCCACCAGCTGAGCAAAAATGGCTGTCTGCCTGCTCACCAAACGGTCAAAGTCTCCCAGCCGCCCAGATCACTCAGGTGCTACCGGCCGCGTACGAGTAACACAGACCCTAACCCACATGCTAAGCAAAAATGGCTGTCCGCCTCCTCACTGAACAAAGTCCCCCAGCAGCCTGGATCACTCGGACAATCCCAGGCATGTGCAGCCATCCACCTCGCTACCGAATGATCAAAGGCACCTGACCGGCAAGATTACTCGGACGTTCCCTGAGGGGATCCAGTGTTGCTGCCGTGTGGCAACATTTGCCTGGCCGAGAGAAAATAACCCTTGCTCTCATAGGTCAGTTTCACACTTTTTACTTATGTGCTTATAGCCAAGCATGGGTCAAGTCATGGCAGCACTGTGTTCACTTGGCTGTACCGCAACTCAGTTCCCACCTTTGTCTCTCTCGGGTGTGGACATGCTTGGCCAAACTGTAACCATGGCAGCTTCCATTGTCACATTTGTGGTGGTTCCGTACTTTCTTCATGCCTTGATTTTCCTCTGCGGCATTCTCATGTGTGTGATGATGGCCCCACCACCACTCGAGAAATGAATGAGGAAGGTTTTGACTCTTGAGAGGAAGCATGAGATAATGAGCAATGTTGGCCCGTTCAAACATGTCTGATACCAAGAAATCACAGGCCAAGCTGATTCAGGAGGTGTTTGACATTTGTTAAGTGATGTTGTTAGCCACTAGACCACACGGGATTACTGTACACTCGCAGCAGGCTTGCGGGTTACGACCCCTGCCACCGTTCACTGGGTCGTAAGTACTGAGGATTTTTAAAGATTTTTATTGTTTATGCATTGTTTTCTTAATGTCTATCTATCTATTGCCAGACGCCATAATCCCGTATGGGGTGGCCATTTGACTTTGAGTTATTTGTTTTACAGGGAGGGGCACTAACCCTCCACCAACCCACTTGACACATAGGGAGCACGTATGGTTTGGTTATATGGCTACCACCCAGCGTTGTAAATGGTTTCTTGGCTTACAGGAAACCATTTGGCTTCTCACTCAATGTAAAGCCACCTGTAACGGAATCTAGCATTATATTAGATATTCCCATGTGTGTTTTGATGTCTAAATACCTGAAAGACCGAAGAACACTGCCACAAGTAGGAGGGGTACTGTACATATAGCTTGGGTACAGGTAGGTAGGATATTGCTCTGTATCCTGATTTCGACTGTATCCGGACAAACCACGTCCCTATTACTGTATGTCACATAATCAAGGGATTACTGTGCTGTATTTTTATTACTACTATTGTAAACATGGGCACAACATGAATTCAGGCAAATGATTGTCAATGCAAGATGAATATTTCAAAATAATGCAAGGCTACAATTGGCAGAAACATAACAAATGTAAGAAGATGGAGAAAGGGCTGCACCTACGGCCACAGAGAGGACAAATTTTACAGAGCATGCAGAGCGCATGAGAAAGAAGAGAAACTGGAGACAGATGATTGGGAAGAGGAGGGATAAACCAGTTTTGCTTCTCTCAATGAATCCTATATCAGTCCTAAGTTACTGTACCAATGACTCTGTTAGACCAGCAGGAAGGAGTCAACAGCTACTAGACATATAATTAATTACATCTCCACATGCAGCCTCACGTGACCACAGACAACTCCTCCCACTATCACTTGCTAATCACATAATCTCACTAAACAAAGCTTTAGATTTAGTCCACTTCTTATTTCTATGAAACATAGGGAAGCCATTTCATGGGAGTGGGAGGGAGGCCTGAAAATTATTTTTACTCCATCTGAAAGTAAGTGTAGAGGCAGGCATTTGAAGGGGGGTGGAGGATGCTCAAAAGATGCCCTGATCTCCAAGTAAATGCTGATGAATTATATACAGTATTAAAAATGACTTAGGAAACCTATATACTTAAAAATATCATGCAGATTTCTATGCGCATGAAAAGTGATTGTAAGTAATGAATAGCTAGCATAACAAACTGAAAACAAAACAGTTTACCTTCACATATTAATAGCTGTAACCATACTATAATTCCTGTTCATGGTACCAATACCCGTCAGTATGATCTGCTCTACAAGATACATTCTTCTACTGCTTAAAATATAAATAATGAGTATATATGTGATGTAAATTGACCGTACTTGACCTCATTTTATTTGTGGACTAATTATCAGAGCATATGCTGCAACTTTGAGAAATCCAAGCCTCTTTCTGATTACCCGACGGCCAAGTGCCGTCAGACTGGAGCTGATCTGGCCAGTAATCATGGTTACTGATTCCGAAAGGTTCATAGAATTTCATGCATCTGTGACATTCAAGGAGTTAGGGGTGTCCAGCTTCATCAGGAAAAAAAAAAAAAAAAACTCTACAATATATCCCTTGCAAGTCCATATAATCTGCCAGAACTGGTCAGAGCCATTTTGTAAACTGAAAAGAAATCTGGCAGGTCTAGTCAGCACCACTATACAAGTGCACAGAAGAATGAAGGGAGTTTCCAGTATGCCTTCTTTTTGTGCTCGCCCACCGACTCCCCTTTGCACTCAAACATAATCTACGAAATTGTGTGTGTGTGTGTGTGTGTGTGTGTGTGTGTGTGTGTGTGTGTGTGTGTGTGTGTGTGTGTGTGTGTGTGTGTGTGTGTGTGTAAACCATGTTTGTTCCACGACCAACAGCAGCATGAAGGACATACCAGGAAGCACAGAGGCACAATGAACGCGATGGGCCCATGTTGACTGCGGTGGACCAAACATGGCCTACTATTGATTGCTAGGGCCAGGGTGGACTCACTGACCCCACTCACCCAGCCTAACTCCCCCCCCACACACACACACACGCCTTCGACACTTAAGCGGATCTCCAACCATTTACTGTACACTCATTTTCCTAGTATGTTAGTGCAGATTCGCAAACACCTCAAAAAGTCTCGTCCAAGAACACCAATTTTCAGACGGGGTCACACTGTACTCAAAAGTGTATTCAAATCTTACCATTTTTATTAATTTTTCTGCACTCCTTAATATTTATCAATTATTTTCGATTAAAATTCGTGATGATAAAAGTATGTCACCTCTCTCTTCATATATCGATCAATTTATCTGTTTGTCTATAATGTGTGTGTGTGTGTGTGTGTGTGTGTGTGTGTGTGTGTGTGTGTGTGTGTGTGTGTGTGTGTGTGTGCGCGCGCGCGGGGGGGGGGGCTTAGTAAGTCATCACCTTGCACACTGACTCATTTTCTTATTGCCCCTTCACTCGTCCCCCACCACCTTTATCTCCATCCTCACAACCTCCTCTCTCCCTGCCCCCACCTCCACGCTCCCTCACTTTTCTCTTCCTATCTACCTTACCTACAACCTCCCTATCTTCACTCTCCTTGCTTCTAACCTTCCTACTTCCACTTTCCAAATTTCAACGTGATTTTCTGTGTGTGTGTGTGTGTGTGTGTGTGTGTGTGTGTGTGTGTGTGTGTGTGTGTGTGTGTGTGTGTGTGTGTGTGTGTGTGTGTGTGTGTGTGTGTGTGTGTGTGTGTGTGTGTGTGTGTGTGTGTGTGTGTGAGAGAGAGAGAGAGAGAGAGAGAGAGACTACAGCACACTGAAGAGTAAACAGAATAGAACCAGAGAAGGGTGCTTGGGAAATCTTAGTTACGGTAAATGACATAGCAACTATTACAACGTGGGTCTCGTCAGTTTGAGGTCACACACAGGGATGCATTGTAACTAGCTCTGGGGATTTCGTAACATCTCTTCTTTGGCGATTTCTTTTGCGCACCAACCTTTCTATCCTCTTATGTTACTGACGCAAATTATGTCGATATCAAACCCACCTGAACTAAGGCGATGGCTGAATCGGTAGAGAGGTGGCCTGCAGTCCAAATTGACCCAGGACCGAATCCCCGCTGAGGCATGCAAGTTTAGAAATTTGAATTTCCTAAAAACAAAAAAAACAAACAAAAAGACTATTGATCTACCAGAAGACCCGCCGACACATAAAAATACCCCAGCTAATACCAGTACACCCTGAAGCCTTTGTCGTAAGTCGGACTCGTAAAAAAAAAAAAAAAAAAAAAAAAAAAAAAAAAAAAAACGCTGAGGGAATAGGAGGCCTCCTATATCCTGTAGGAGGCCTCCTATATCTCGCTACAGCAAGACTCGAAAAAGAAACTTATAAGATGGCTCAAGAATCATAACTTGGGGTGATAAGTGATGTATACTGAGCAAAATGGGTGGGGTGGATGAACAAGAGCGAGTGGGGGCGAGTTGGGGAAGACTGTGGGTGTTGAGGGACGACAAGATAAAGTACAGTACAACTATGAATAGCGACAGTGTATGAGGGCGCCGTACTTGGTGGGAAGGGGATTTGCTCTTTGAATTTTTTTTTTAAATAACAGAACAGAGGAAGGAAAAATAAATGAATTTAAAAAAAAAATCCATGTACCAGATTACTGGTGTCCTCTGTTCATAAAATATCTGTAACAGTTAGACTTGAACACCTGTAGGTTGAAGTTTGGAGAGAAACAACTCTGAGGAAGCGAGTTCCACAGAGATGCAGTTTGGGGAATTAAAGAATTCTGATGGGCAGAAGTTCTGCAGTATGGCTGAGTGACATTCCAGTCATAAGCGCTGCCAGATCCCCATGTAGCACGATGGAAGGCATGGAGGTGACACAGTGGACGCAACTTCGTCTGAGCATTTGCTATACAAAATATCTGTAAAATAACACAAAGGAGGCAACACTCCTTCTTACTTGTAGGGGAGGTAGTTTATTAGTAATAGCAGGGTTATTAATAATTCTAACAGCTTTGTTCTGAATTTTGTCTAGTTGTTTTAATGCAGGGGTTCCCAACCTTTTTAGCACTGCGCCCCCGTTTGGTCAGGACTGCATTCATGATGCCCCCCACCAGGGCCACCCCTCTGACGCCTAACAACGATGCTTTTATCTGTTCCATATGGATGCTTAAGACGCTAGATGGCAACACTACATGTGGTTGCTTGAAATGACGATTGTGAAGTTTTCCTATCAAAGTTTCTTATTCATACATATCTTTGGGAATACCCTGTATGCATTTGAATGGCCTAGCGCTATGTTGAACTCTGATTACCCCACGCCACCCCTAGCAATCTCAAACGCCCCCCAAGGGGGCGCACCCCCCAGGTTGGGAAACGCTGTTTTAATGCAACCTCTCCACATCCATTCCACAAAGGGTGAGCAGTATTCAAGCTGAAAGCGCACATGACTCTTATAAATTATAGCTAACTGCTCGTCAGTGAAGAAGTTACGGACTATAATCCAAGTTCTTTGAGGCGGTTTTAGCAAGTGATCTGTCATGAGAGGTCCAGCTGAGGGCATTGTTAAGCGAGACGCCGAGAATTTCAATACTTTTGGAAATGGGAATATCTGTAGCATTGATTATACGATTCTGGCAATACCTGTCTATTAGTAAATTGTATATATTTAGCTTTACTAGCATTGAGACAAGGTTATTTTGTCCCCATTCACTGTTCGTGGATAAGTCTTGATTTAAAGAGATGGCTGTACTGAGCTGAGAGTTAGAGATATCAGACTTTGTAAATGGATGTCTGAGTGTGAATGAACTATGAAGTGTTGAGTCATCTGCATATGAATGGATGGGACTGTGGGTGACAGATAAGAGATCATTAATATGAACGAGGAACAGGGTTGGTGTCAGAACTGATCCCTGTGGCACGCTGGCGATAACTGAGTGGAAATTGGAATATACAGTGCTCGTCAGAAGTATTCAGCGATGTCCGCCGGGCGCGCAATACTTATGGCCCAAAAAGAATCACCCCATTTTTGGGGGTAAGAATTGAGCCACAAGTTTGAGCTCCGAGCATGACGTCACGGTAGCCTGAGGCCTTCTGACGCGCTGGTTGGTTCCCGCCTCAGTTGCCCACGGGCTGCCTGAGAGAGAGGAACTCCGCCGAGTGTCCCTCTCAAATTGCGCCATTTTTTACCGAGTGTCCCGCAGTGTTTTGGCCTTCAAAACTTTGTTATGGCACCTATCCGTGAACTATCAAGTGAAATCATATCCCAGATCATTGCTCTAAAGGAGGCAGGCCACCAGACAAAGGAAATTAGTGAATTGGTTGGTGTGGGACGATCGACAGTGCGTCGTTGGTGTGCGGTTTCGGGAGGAAAACAGTGGTGAAGTTCCCACAAAGAAACCGAGGTCTGGTAGGCCTAGGAAAACTTCCCCAAGGTCTGTTAATGTTTTAAAACGTGCAGTGGAGTTTAATCCTTGTGTGAGTGCAAGGAAAATTAAGGAGAGCAACCCAGAAGTGTTTGGTGAGGTGTCAGTGAGAACAGTGTCTCGTAGGGTGCATGAGCTTGGTTACACAAGTCACAGGGCTGTGAAAAAGCCTCTTCTCTCTAGCAGCCAGAGAATTCGTAGGCTTGCCTTTGCTAATAAATATCTAAATTGGGGTGAGGAGCAATGGTTGTCAGTGTTGTGGTCTGATGAGGCAACGTTTAGTGTTACCTGTAACAGAGGAGCATGCAAAGGTAGTGACCCACTTGACCCACGGTATGTAGAAAGCACAGTTAAACATCCTGATTCACTCATGGTATGGGGTTGTTTTTCAGGGAAGGGTTTGGGGAAGCTTGTTGTACTTCCCAAGAACCTCAGAGTGAATCAGGATGTTTACCTGGAGCTTCTGTGTGATCATTTACCAGACTCCTTCGAGCTAACAGGTGCACGAGTGTTTCAGCAGGATGGTGCACCTGCTCACAAGGCCAAATCGGTCACCAATTGGCTTCGTGACTGCGAGGTATCATTCATGACAGACTGGCCAGGAAATAGCCCAGACCTCAACCCGATTGAAAACCTCTGGTACCTCGTAAAGAAGAGTCTCCAAGGGAAGGACGTGAGCTCTCTGCCTAAGCTGGAAGCCGCCATTCGTGACTCCTGGGACAAAATACCCCTCCAGCACCTCAGGAGCCTCGCCCTTTCACTTCCAAGACGTCTCAGGTCCGTGAAGAAACGTAAAGGCTACCCTACGAAGCACTAAAGGTAAATAAAATGCATTATTTATATGTTTTTTCAATGTTGAAAGGTTTGTTTCTCAGGAGGGACGCAGGGCGCCCCATACTTCTGACGAGCACTGTACATCATCTACTTCTACTTTTCTGCTGCTGAGATATGAGGAAATCAAAGGAACAAAAGAGTTTAGTCCATAGCAAGGAAGTTTGGACAACAGGGAACGATGGCACGCTCTGTCAAAAGCTTTAGAAATATCCAGGGCTACTGCGTGAGTTTCTCCATGTAGGTCAAATGATTGATGGATGGTATGAGTCAGAAGATTGAGTATGTCAATGGTGGATCTTTCTTGGCGAAAACCATATTGTCTATCATTAATTAAATTGTTGGATTCAAGATGTTTAACTATGAGCTTATTAATTACAGTTTCAAAAACCTTACCAAGAGAAGATGTGACAGTTATTGGTCTGTAATCAGAGGGGTCAGAGGAACTTCCTTTCTTTGGAATTGGGTGGATATTGGCTTCTTTCCATGAATTAGGGAATGAAGAAGTACGTATGAATAGTCTGAATAATTTAGCAAGAACAGAGGCAAGTTCTTTTATATGATGCAGAAAAATGGTTGAGCTGGGAGGAAAAGTGTGTATGAAGGGCTGGGATGATGACAGGTTATGAAGCTGTGTGTGCATACAATAACCTGTGATAATTGGCATTATACCTGGGACTGTATGGATGTGATGATTAAAATAATTCTCACAACACAAAACATGGCCTGCTCCCACATCCCCGAGATAAACACAGGTGGAATGACACAACTATTGCAGCACAAAAATCACCACACCGCATCAAGAAAACCAAATACAAATTAGTTCATTCAGTGCTCCCCTATCATTTCACTGGATACTTAGCCCGCCCCGTCCCGACCGATTTTCCACCACTGACTTCCCCCAATCCCGACCAATTTTGGAAAAAAAAATTTTGGCTCAAACCTCCGCTTTGGTGAGAGACATCGAAAATCCATGGAGAAATCGCTCACCTGAGGTTTAAAATACTGATACAGGTAGCAGTACTCCTTACCTTAGTTTTCTATCAGGCTGGCTCCAAAGAAAACAAGTTCTATGGGAGGGTAACTATTCCACACCACTCATAAACGGTATTTATTTATTTATTTGGTACGAATTTATGTAGTACGAGAGTATATTGGTTTTCAAACAGTAATATAGGGAATAAAAGCATTGTTTCACTCACTAACACATCAACATACCTGACCTTTTTTGGCGACATTACCTGATCATCATTTCTGAATGTTTCTTCCTCTAATGCTATGTAAACTTTGTCCTCCACATTGTCATCGATTGGGGAATCACTCTGGCCCTGAATGTCTTTATTGGCCAGGACACTGGTAACAGGTGAATTGCCGAGACAATGGCGTGCGGGGGGGGGGGAGGTCATGGGGGGAAGTCATTGTCCCTGCCTGGCAGCTTGTAGAGGAAGGTGTCCCATGTATAATACCAAAAATTACCAGCGAAAATTGAAAATTGTACAAATTATGAACCTTGCAATTGCGCGACGTACCGGTACGTCAACGGGTCTAGCTGTGACAAAATGTTGCAACATACCCATATGTCGATGGGAACGCCTCGGGTTAAAAGAGGCACGCCCGTCACTTTCCTTCCTGAGGCATCATATCAGACAGTATCATCTTTCAGAGAAAAACAAAGCTTTTCACACATGAAAGTGAGAAGAGGTAAAATATTACGTGAACTTTTGTCCATACGTGAACTTTTGTCCAAGACTGTATTTTCATAACCATAATGACATGCAATTAAGCCATAATGCGACCTGGTTCCATATTTATTATGATTCTCAGGTTTACACTGTGTATACAACTGCTTGTTTATTCTTTTATATTCTCACAACTAGGCTACCACACACTGCAAACTACTGTAGAGTGAAAAGTAAATGAAATTTATAAAGGAAAAATTGTTTTTAATGGTGAACTGCTAGGGAGACAACCTGCAAAATAATGAAGATCCTTGGGTAATACTAATCATGAACTCTTAAATGTCCCTGAAACTACTTTTACGATTTTTTTTTTTTTTTTTACCCAACTCATAATAAAATGTTTGAAAATATCTCGAAGTGGTCTAACATTATGAACTACCTTATTAAATTCCAACTAAAGTAAATTTTGTTTAAACAACAGGAATCAAATGGTTAATTACTAACAACTTACAAATTCCCTCTTTCAACTAAGACTTATTTTTGCAGGACATGGAGAGAAGAATGCAGTGCTCCCCCTCTAAAACCGAATGCTGGTTATGTGGAAAATTACCACAGGTTGCTTATTTTTCCAAGGACAAGGAAAGACGGGAGTTGAATCTTCCCATTTCTCTTGTTCTGCTCACAAATACAAGTCGGAGTTGTGAAAGGAAAATGACGACGTTGATTAATTCCTATGGAGTACACGAGAAGACTGTAAGGCAAACAATCTATCTATCTATCTATTCTATCTATTGCCAGATGCCTCAATCCCGTTTAGGGTGGCCACAAACAAATCGCCTCCAAGTCGCCCTGTCCCCCACCATTTCACTCCCCTGCTCCCAACTCACACCTCCCTCTCTCATATACCTCTCCACCCCATCCCTCCATCTCATCCTAGGCCTCCCCCTCCCTCTTCCCCCTCCACCTCACTCACATACACTCTCTTCGTCAGTCTTTCACCCTCCATCCTCTCCACATGGCCAAACCACCTCAGTGTGTTCCTCATAACGCTTCCTATCACATCCACATCAACACCACAACGCTCCTTTATATACTCATTCGTCAGCCTGTCTCTCCATGTGACTCCACAGGCTCCTCTTAAATAACTCATTTCCACTGCTCTCACTCTTGACTTCTGTCCTTCCAACAACGTCCAAGCTTCACTTCCTTACGTTAGAGTTGGTATCACAATACTGTCATGTAGTAACTTTTTCACTTCCATGCTCACTTCCCTGTTTCTTATCACTGCTTTCAAGGAACCAGCAACCTTTCTTCCCTGCTGTGCTCTTTCAAGCACTTCACCCTCCAAACCTCCATCCTTACTCATCACACTACCCAAGTACTTAAACATACTCAGATTTTCCAATTCCTCACCATCCAACCTCGCTGTACATTCACTGACTTCACCTCTCTCAAACACCATCACTTTACTCTTCCCTACATTCACCTTTAGATTCCGTTTCTTACACACTCTCTCAAACTCATCCACCAAGCCTTGCAGCTCCCCTTCATCTTCACTCAACAACACAGTATCATCTGCAAACAACAGTACAGGGAGTTTCCAAACACTATCCTCTCTCACCAGGGCCACTCCAACATCCACTACCCTACCTTGTACCTCTTTTATTACCCCATCCATGTACAGATTGAACAACCATGGAGACATGACACATCCCTGTTTCAACCCAACCTTCAAAGAGAAAAATTCACTTAGTTCACCATCCACACGCACTGCAGCCTTCGCACCATCGTACATACTCTTCACAGCATTCAACAACTTTCCATCTACTCCATATATTCTTAACACTTTCCACAATCCTTGTCTATCCACCCTGTCATATGCTTTCTCCAAATCCATGAAAGCCACATGCAACTTCTTTCCCTTCTCTAGAAACTTTTCCACTGAAGATCTGAGGATGAATATCTGATCTACACAACCTCTTGCCTTACTAAAGCCTCCCTGTTCTTCTCCAACAATCACTTTTCGCAAACCTAATCCCCTACAGTACAATTCGCTGTAGACGTTTTACATCTTGGTTCCTACATATAATGCTAGATGAACTAGTATGAATTGGTCGGGCCATGAGGCTCTTTGACGCGGTGCTCATCTCCACACTTAATATCTAGCCTGTGGTAAGTGATTCACCCACTATCCTGAGTACAAGGCCAATAGGTCATACAGGTTACGGAAGTTAACTCACTGTGATGCTACCCTAGGTACTCATTTTATCTACCAGTTCAGGAAAAAGTGGATGGATATCCAACTCGAGTACCACGAAGTGCCAACACCACAATTCAAAACCTAGCACCCACTAACAACTCAGCCGCCCCCACGGTGACCCGGAACAAGGAAGAACTGAGTGAAATTCTTAGAAGGGAACTTGATGTCAAGCTTGTTTGTGAATCAGAGTTGTGGCCAAGCAATGAAAAGGCTAGCCCTTCATCAGGATGATATTTTTGTTTAATTCTTCATACTTCCAGACGACTTTTATTAGCAGAACCTTTTCAATCTAGAGGGTGAATTAAGCCTTAATACAACTTTTTACAGCTAGAGATGCTTCCTGATATAGGCCTATGTAAAAATCGTTTTCTAACAGTAAAAACAAAACCGCTATGACGGAGCAAAAAGCACCCCACCCCCCCTGATGCTTGTAACCGGCGGCCCAGCACTGGCTATAACCGGATAGCCCAACCCCGGGAGTCCAGATAACGGGGTCAGCGGATGAAAGGGAGGCGACACAGTGGGAGAAGGCTGGGGGGGGGGGAGATGGCTGGGCGGGCACAGGGGGTGGAAGTGAGAGGGTGAGTTGGATGGTAGAGGAAAGGAGAGAAGGAGAGATGGCAGCGCACGGGCGGAGGGAGAAGGCATGCATGCTATGGCGGGAGAGTGAGGGATAGTATGAGACTGGAAAGGGAGGGAAGGGAGTGGGCTGGACGAAGAGAGATGGGGAGGGAAGAGAGGAGTTCAGATGGAGGGGGATGGGGATAGAGGAGGCTACATGGTGACACTGGGCAGGGAAGAGATGTAGGATGGATGGGGAGGGAGTAAGCTAAATGGAGGGGAGGGGGGGGAAGGATGTGAGGCTGCTATAGGAGAGGGAAGGGGAGGGAGACAGGAGGCTGGATGGGCGACAGTGTTGCCAATTTGGCGCTGGATTAGTCACAAAAATTTAGCGGGAAAAAATCTTAGATTCTACTCTATATCTAGCACTTTTTGAGGTCCAGTATTGCATGAAAATTTTGAGCTGTTCATCTACAGTTTAGTGTGTTTTAAGGTGCTTAGCGCTTATTCATTTTTTTTTTACTTGACACTGATGAGCAACAGAGCAGGAAAAGATGCCAGAACGAAGGATGCAGGAGGGAGACATGCCTACGTGGGGCAAAGCATGGATGAGAGAAGGAACAGGCTGGGTGAATGGGGGCAACATTGCCAGGAGAAGGTCTGTAGGAGGAGGAAAGGTTTGGCAGTGGAAGTGGAAACAAGAAAAGGGAGTGTTGGAGATATGACCAAATGAGGGTGGGAAAATGGTACACGCGCGGCCCAAGGCGGGAGGGAAATGGAAATATGAATAAAGTGGAAATACCCACCAACGGAGAAGGGAAGCTGTGGATACGACCACATGAAGGAAGGTCTGGAGATAACGATCAAAGAGGGAAGGGTCTGGAGATAACGACCAAAGGGGGAAGGGTCTGGAGATAACGACCAAAGGGGGAAGGGTCTGGAGATAACGCCCAAAGGGAAGGAGTCTTGAGATAACGACCAAAGACGGGAGAATCGGGAAATGACCAAAAGAGGGGGTGTCTGGAGATAACGACTAAAGAGGGATCTGGAGATAACGACCAAAGGAGGTTAGGGGGGAGGGTCTGGAGATAACGAAAAAAAGGCGGGAGGGTCTTGAGGTAACGACCAAAGAAGGAAAATGGGACACGACCAAAGTAGAGAAAGGGGGGGAGTTATAGAGTTATGACAAGAAGGGAAAGGGCTATTGAGAAAATAAGGCCTAAGGGATAATATGAATGATGAGGGTTCGGAAAAAGGAAAGAAATGGAGAATGGTATGTATATATATATATATATATATATATATATATATATATATATATATATATATATATATATATAATATATTATATATATAATATATATATATATATATATAATATATATATATATATATATATATATATATATATTATAATACATTGTAGATATAAAATACATAGCTATATTACACACACACATATACTGTGTGTGTATATATATATATATATATATATATATATATTATGTAGGTAGCCCATATACCGGTATTTATATAACTGAACGGATGGGATTGAGGAGAGGCATGTGGGGTGGATGATATGATGCCTCACAATAGGAATGAGGAAATAGTGAATATAAGAGAGAGAGAGAGAGAGAGAGAGAGAGAGAGAGAGAGAGTCCTATTGCGAAAAGAATGATGGTGAACATAAATGCACATTACCAAAAGATAACCCATAACAGGAAAGGATGAAAATGTCAAAATATAAAAAGGGATATATGGCTTAGATTGGAACAGTTGCGGTATACCCAAGTTCAAAAGGGAAATATAACAGTTCAGGCCCGACTTGGACCCTAATTAAAGCGGTGGTGTTTTAAACGGGGCATTTTCGGGCAATTCTTACTTCCGGAATTGCTATTTCTCTCGATATAAGGACATTCGAATGCTTTGGGGGTAATTATTTTGGAAAGATTTGCAAATGAGCGTTTCCGCCTAAAGATGAGGCTTAGAAAAATAGGTGTCAAATCACTGCCACTATTACAATAAATTACATAAAATGTAATGTTAATTTTCACATCTGATTATATGCTGTATTAATATTAAGGAGAAAATAATCATGCAATTTTAAAAGCACTGGGGTAGTAATACCTTACAGGTTTAATCACCTTTTAACCTTCAAACTCGCCGCATTCGGAAGAAGCAGTCACGAGGACCAACACGTGAGCTCATTGCCAAATAGCAGCAGCCTCGCCATTCTTTATCGTCACTGTTGCTGTGGTGATCGGCCGCGATGGTATTCAAGCAGTATGACCAGGGTTTCTTAGCCTTTTTTGACCTCAGCACCCCCTGTAGTATGGTCTCACAGTGTAGCACCCCCTTACATCTGGCTACTGGAATTACACTGCTTCACCACTAATTACGCGACGCATGAGAGAGAGAGAGAGAGAGAGAGATTCCCAGTAAAACGCCTTTGTCGGCGAGGTACGAGCGAGACCATTTAAATCCGAAAGCACTGAACCGTCGCCTTACACCCCTAGGATGGCTAGAGTATATTGATGGCTAACCTACCTACCAAGTTTCATGTCTTTACAACTCCCTGATCCGTGGCCCTCTTTTGAAGATTTTCGACATGCTGCACTTGGCGCGTCACGTGCCACGTGCACCACCAAGGTGTGATGAAACCTGTCAAAAACAAATCTTAAAGCATTGTGCTATCATATGGTGCAAACCATGGAGTGGTCGGCCCTGTGGTTGCTGAGATAGCTTCTCAGCGTTACGGTCGGGCCGGGCCGTTTTTTTTTTTTTTTTTTTTTTTTTTAATGTGCTCCACTCTGGGCATAGGCTTCACAGCCTGCTCCCAAGGCCCAGTAATCCTCCTACTTGCTATACACCTCTAATTGTCACCACTTCGGCGCTAACACCCACCGTCCATATTGAATACATGCTAGGACACAGGACTGGTGTATTGGTATTAGCGGGGGTATTTTTACATGTCGGCGAGTCTTCTGGTAGATCGGTAAAGTCTGCTTTACATGAAATTCAAATCCTTAAACTGTTCCCTGCCCCAGCGGGGATTTGAACCTGGATCCGGTAGGACCGCAGGCCACCCCTCTACCGATTGAGCCCCCGCCTCTCCCGCTCATGTGAGAAAATGCTACTACTTGACAAGATACTCGCGAGGGCTTCGCCCTCGCTCGTAATAAGTGACAGATAGTGAGAGAGAGAGAGAGAGAGAATTACGTTCCAATGCTATTGCTATAACATAATGCTTACGGTACAGCTGTTCTACTACTACTACTACTACTGCCTGAAGTAGGACGGCCTCGTGCCAGACATTAGCACTCATGCGAGAGTAACGTACGGAACTAGTCTACAAAGCATAGTAACGCAGACTTCCTACCGAAGTGTGGGCCTGTCCACTTTTTTTTTTTTCCATCACCATGCTAAAATGTAGCAACATATTTCAAACACTGTACGAACGTACTGTTGTCAAAAATATCCCTTTGATCCCTACAAGGAACATCGATATTGTTATGCCATATATGCAGCATTTCCCAGCAACCCATTAAACTAATTTCAATACCCCCTGAGGGTGCTAGCACCCCAGATTTGAAACGCTGAGTAAGACGGCAGGAAGACGATCATTCATCTCACACTCGCACGGCGAAGTTCATTTGTTTACTTGGTGTGACAAAAAGACTCGCGTAACAACTTTTGAAAGACTTACACAGCTCTTGCTATTGCCTTTGCGATTGCTATTGCTCGAAAATGACCCCATATGACTACGACGAACCACACGCAAGTACTTGTAACTGAAAAAGGTCGACAGTGAACATTTCCATACACATCTGTAACTATCTATCTATCTATCTATCTATATATATATCTATCTATCTATATATATATATATATATATATATCTATATATATATATATATCTATCTATCTATCTCTATATATCTCTCTATCTATATATATATATATATATATATATATATATATATATATATATATATATACCGTAGTTCATTCACAGCACCGAGAAATCGACTACACGATATAAATTCAAAGTCGAGCCTGAACTGTTGTTGCTAAGTCCCAATCTCTCCCAGACCACGACCCGCAAAAAAATAAGGCCTTGAGATATGTGCACCTTTATGGGTGGAGGACACAGGAGAAAGGCCCCGGCAAGTAGTGACAGGAGGGGACGGCTCTGTGGTTCGGTCGGTATATACTCGGTTTGATACTGACATATTTGGAGGTCGTCGCCACAAGTTGCATCCGCTCTGAACCTAAACAATACCACTGTCGACTAACACAATCCTCTCTTTTACCACCTGTGCCCTGTTTCTGCTCTACCCTCCTAATCCCTAAAGTCTCTGTTCTACTACTAGTCTTCTGTTTCACCGACTGTGTCTTATCTGCTATACCCTCCTCCTGACCCCCCATGACTTTGCTCTACTGCCACAATCTTCTGTGTCACCGTCTGTGCCTTGTGTATGCCCAACCTTCCACTTAACCCTCCCCCCCATGACTGCCCTTCTAGAAGAGCGAGAGGTGAAGTGAGGGAGGTCACGTGATCCGCAATAAGTGTTCGATTAAATTCGAACCTGGGGTAGTATTCATAACTCCTTGTACCTTGACATGTACCGTACAGTTACCAAACACTTTGCATTCAAACTGAAGTGAATAAGATAGGGAAAAATACTTAGAGTGATTCATAATATTCAGCTGCTGGAAAGACTTGTTTATCGCAAAAACTGGTTAGGATCCTTCATGAATACAACCCAAGACCGGTATTTTTCCATCGATTCCCTTCTCGTAAGAATACATGCAAAATTCATGTTAATGTACACTTAATACTGTACATTTCTAACGAGTACTTCACCAATGCTGAGTATTTATCACTGAAACAGGACACACAGCAAACCTCATCGCCCGGTTTTAATATACAAACCTCTGCCGGAGTCCCTTTTTTTTTTTTTTTCTCCTGTACTCCCAGTGTCAACCCAACAGACAAACTACAGCTTTCACCATCACACCTTCACAGCTATTGTACAAAACACGGGCATAATCGTGGCGGCTTCTTTTAACGCTGACACCATAACGACTGCCTCATCAAAAATGTTCAAAATATATCGTCTGCCCTCAAAGAAAATTATATAAATGATTTATTAGCACAATGCTGTATGGTGACTTCTTTTTTTTAGCTGATGAACTATACTCATAAATCGAAAACTGTATCCACACAAACACAACTTCCTCATGCGGATACAATTTATCCATCTGAACAATTCACAACAACAGGAATAATAACACCCTGTTCTACGACGACGAATAAGGGTGGAAAGAAGGCGCGTGAACCAGTAAGGTAAACAGAGGCGGGATATCGAACAAATCAGCACAAGGAGCCTACGTAAATCCAGGAATATAACTAATGCCGCTTTATACGAGGCAGCAAATTTGTGGCTACCCACTACACTTGCCAAGATTACAACTAGCACAGTAATATCAGGTCAACTGGTCTAAGTAAATCTAGGAAAATAACCAAGGCTTCTTTATACAGCGCAGCAAACTTGAGTACCGCGTACCCACTACACCTGCCAAGACTACCAAGATAACTCGTACAGTAATATGGCGGGCGCCGAGAAAACTGTACGTAAACACCTGACGACCTTGAAAATGTTCAACTTGAAAGGGACGGCAATTTGGCAACGTTGCGCTGACTGCTATCGGCCGTGGCTGGGCTAGCTCCGGGCAAGGCTCCCCCGGCTAACTGCCACCACCTATTGACAGGCTTCGTGCTGCCTCTTCTTCAGCGATTAATTTTGCATAATACGCCTGATCATTCTCTTCTAGCTATGTTATGTACATCGTTTTAGTATCAACAGACTTAAAACATACAGGTGGATATTGGGGTGTAATTTACAGAACAAATCGCCAAGGAAGATATGTTAACGACTTCGAACACGGTCCTATCATAATATTAATCTCATCCTCTTACACAGACGCATAGGGTTATTTCAGTTTTGCTTCCACAAGACGACTGGTTACCTGAGGGGAATTCTACAAGAAAGTTGAAAATCCCAATAAGTTAAGCGGGGCAGTAATCGGATTATCTGCTAAAATTTCCACAATAATAAAATGGTTCGGATGTAGCCTGAATGCATACCAAATGCGTTCATGGCTGCAAGTAAAAAAAAAATAATAATAATAAGTACTATCAATACTATACATTCCGAAATAAAAACACAATATATATATACCGTATATATATATATATATATATATATATATATATATATATATATATATATATATATATATATATTAGCGCGGAAGAGCTCGTTTATCCATTGTAGCAGTCGTGACCTAATGACGTATTTTTCTTTACCATTCTTGCTACTTAGAGACATTATTCAGCCTGAGAGACTTTTCGCATCCCTTTTCTGTTCATCTCTGCAATGCAAGAGTTAACATTTACTCCCAGTCCTCCATGTATGCAACAAGTCAACTCTGAACTGTCTCCCTCTGTATTTCCTGCTGCCTCTGATCTCCAGTATTTCAAACGCAGTGTTTCCAGGCATCTCGAAATAAACTAATATTGAATTTAAGTTATTTATTTATTTATTTACTTGTTTATTTTTTGAGGGAGCAGATTGCGGGCTGCTGGCCTTTGGTTCCTTCTTCCATGCATAAAAAAAGTGCACCGTTGTAAAGTGTTAACTGTGCCAGTGATAGCTATAAGTGACCTGTTGATTGTATGTATGATCGATATTGTAGAGGTACTGAGTGTACGAATGATAGATTTTACAGAAAATTACTGATTGTGCCAGCATCTTGATTACCGTACGTGATGCTTTGCTAATAACATCACGTTGTGGATTTTACCAGTATGAGGGCTAACTTGTGGCAGTGAGTGTGAGGTGCAGGGAATGGATTTGTCCTATGTAGGAGGTCGACCAGAGAGTGAGTGCAGTGCAGTGCAGTGACCCTGTAAGCATACCTTGAGTAATTCACCAAACCCGTTCCCCTTCTCTGCCTCTCGTCTATCCCCGTCCCCATCACCCATCCGTGTCCCTATTACCCATACCTGCCCATCCCCACACACTCCATCAGCACCTGCTCTGGCCGATCATTCCTATTACTAAATAGTGGTTGTGATGTAGGTTGGCAGTAATTCTTCTGCACGTCTCGCTATTGTTTACAGCAGTGTTACAAAAAAAATCCGTCGATTTGAATTGGGTATTACTTAATGTTATTGCTTCGATTTAACTTAAATATTTATGTTTGTGTGTGTGTGTGTGTGTGTGTGTGTCCGACTCTGGGAATAGGCTTTACAGCCTGCACTCAAGGCCCAGTAGTCGTCTTACATACCATACACCTCTACATGTCACCACTTCGGCGCTAACACCCACCGTCCATATTGAATACATGCTAGGGCAGTCTTACACAGGGCTGGTGTACTGGTATTAGTGGGGGTATTTTTACACGTTGGCGGGTCTTCTGGTAGATCAGTAAAGTCTGATTTTAAGAAATTCAAATCCTTAAACTGTTCCCTGCCCCAGCCGGGATTTGAACTCGGGTCCGGTAGGACTGCAGGCCACCTCTCTACCGAATGAGCCACCGCCTCCCCCAATCATTTTATTTGCAACCCTCAGGTTAGTACGGTATATAGTAAGCATTGTGTGTAATACTGAAAGTTCAGGTAGTTAATATGCCAGTATTTTCGCAGTGTCATGTATAGTATATTATAACTGTTGTACTGTATGTCGGTTATGAGCACACGGACCGTTAAGAAAGAAGTGCTACGAAGTCTCTTGTGCCAAATCGTATAGGCCTACAGCCAAGTTGTGAAGTAACTTCATAAATTAGAAATTATGCAGATGCTAGTGTTATCACAGTGTTGTCTTTGTTGACCGCTTTTTCTATCTTTCATTGAATTCCGAAATTGTTAAAAACTATTGTCAAGGCGTGCGGACACGTGTAGTAAACATATATAAGCAATTGCTGGTTGTCTTATCCATAGTGAAATGTATTACAGTTGTGTGTGTGTGTGTATATATATATATACACACACATTTGGCAACAGCTGTTACTATATATATATATATATATATATATATATATCTATATATATATATATATTATCTATATATATACTGTATATATATACTGTATATATATTAAAAGTAGGGGATAAAAGCAAGCATAAGATTTCACCTACTCTACTTCAATATTTCCTTCTCAAATATCCCTTACCTGAGAGTGTTACTTTCCCACTGATGATGTTCTCTAATTTGATGAGCCTGAGAAGAAAGTGACAGACATAACCTAAATCTTAAGTATGAGGTGGTACTTTGTCGTTCACTGTGCGTGCTCTCAGATCTATCAAAACGTATGTGAGTGGAACGGAAAGATAGGGACAGAACACCCAACTATTGTATCCACTTGCCACTTTGCATCGGAGAGATTAGTACATGTAAATTCTCACCTTTAGAGGCTCTAGCATCTCTTTACGGGTTAATTTCTGTATATGGCAAGCAATTACTCGCATGTATTTAATTCATGCAAAGTACAGTACATCGATATTAGACATAAATAACAATAAGTGTAACTGACAAAGTAAATCGCTGAACAGGATATGCAACATTACATCTTAAGCCTACAGTATAAGTCTTACAGAAAGAATGGATACAGTGTTGTCCCTGTAATCACTTCAGAGGGTATAGCTGAACACCAAGATCTGCCGAGTTCACAGCGCTGGGAGCAGAATTTTTGCTGCACATTCTTCCCATGAAAATGTTACCTTCAACATCCTCCCTTTTTCTACAAACTTATTATTATTTTTTTTTTTTTAACACAACGATGATCCCTTAACTCCCTTCATCTCAGTCGCTGGCCAAGTGTAAACGGCCTGGAAGGTGGATCTGACTAGTAACCAAGGTCTCATCCCTACCTCATAGCTACGGCTCATCCTATTTCACACAACCCTGACTTAGTATTCAAGTTGCTGGGCCTTGATAGCAGGCTGTGACGCCAATGCCCAGAGTCGGACAAGAAAAAGAAAAAAGTTACAAGATTCATCCAGTTCTGTAAGGTAAAAATAAACCGATTATATCAAAACCTTATGCTACTTACTCTTACCTACAGTAAAGTACATGGCCATAAACATACCTTACGTAATATACCTAACACACACACACACACACACACACACACACACACATAGATAGATAGATAGATAGATAGATAGACGGATATAGATATAATTCCCACGTCATCTAATCTTAAGCTACTTTCACTCGACCTCATCAAACTGACACCTTGAACACCATGGAAACACTCTGTTCACTTTAAATTGAACTGAAATAGTCCTCTCTCCACCTTGAAGGCTGTGCTATAGAATATTAACACCAAAGAGGTGCTAATCAGGAAGAAGTGCTATGGAAAGAACATACAGCCATAGTACTGCCCTAATGTGCTAATGAGCAACGAGAAATAAGCAGCAAACGGATGAAAATCTCTGCCAGGATAAGTACAAACGTCGACTATTGAACATAAATAACCCTACCCTGCTCCATCAGACTGTACACTAAAACATTACACAATACGATCACTGCCGCGTGATCACAAGAAGGGAGGGCGACCCACAAAAAATGATTACGTCACTCCTCGAGTAAACAGTGCTGTATGTATTTTGTCTTTGCGATGATTTCAATTTGCACAATTCTGACAAAATCGTGGCCTTCAAAGCTTACTTCATATACTCGTATTTCACTTGCTAATAACTTTTCACCAGAACAAGCGGGGGACAAGCTATAGCCTACTAAACCTAACTTACATTCAATCTTGTGCAACTTGAGCTATCAGGAAGAGCTAAGTTAAGGTCAGCTAGGGTAGGACAAAATAAGTCAGGATACGGCGCTAACGCTATGTTTTGATGTTATTCGTAGGGTAGAGTGTCTGCAGTGACCTCATATCCGCTGTCACTGTTTCCACCTGAGCATCTAACTACGCAGTATGCCTGGGAGCGCGGCCCACCACATGGGTCCAATGAAGTCGATACCGCAGTCACGCATGAATGGCGCTAAGTACCAACGCAGATTTATGGCAGTCCACGCATGGGGGAATGTTGAATTGATGAAATTATATCCCCATCAATTCGTTTTTTTTTCTTTTTCTAAGAAGAAAGAACCAAAGACCAGACGATTCTATTTAGCTTAAGAGACTTTCTGAATTTAAGTGGTTCTATATCGCCTTCATCGGAGGCCCTTCCTAAGTGAACAACTCTCTGTATGTAGTAAGAATGGAGTAATGGCCTACTACATGTGGATTCGGCCTATAGGTTCGTTTCGTCGTCCCGAAAGTGTCAAAACAGCAAATATCCTTAACATAATTCATTGGGTATGGTTAGTTTGGAAGCTCTGATAATCTAAATATGGAGGGGAATCAAGCGAGACATACCTTTAACAACTAGAGCCAGCTGGGTCTTACAGTTTTCCCTCCCTCCCTCCCTCCCTCGCATGAAAAAATGGTGAGTGAAGAAAAACCGACAGAACAAAGAAGACAAAAGAAAATGAGAAATAGAGGACTGGTGGAGAAAGGTCGTCAGGAACAGAGCGGTGTTACAGGGTGTAGGGGAGAGGCTGGGGTGAGAATGGTGGGGAGGGGGGTGGAGGAGAGGAGGGCAGACTGTGAAGAGATGGGGCGGAGGAAACGAGAGAGAGAGAGAGAGAGAGAGAGAGAGAGAGAGAGGTGGGGGGGGGCGGAAGCGAGTGAAAGGAGAGATGGGTGTAATGGGTAGGAGGGGGTGGTAGGTAGGCAGGTACGGGAGGGAGGGAGGGTAGGGCCATATCACGTGGGTTTGCCGTGTGGTGTCGTCTGCTTCCCCTCCGTGTAGCGTAGTAGCAGCGGCCAGCCTTATCAACCCCCCAAGCTTTCAACCACATGTACTCCACCCCCTCCCTCCCACTGGCGCCAACACCTGTCTGTCTTCATGCTCTTCATTCTTCCTTACTTCTCATCCAAACCTCTCCCTTCTTCCATCTCTCTTTGCTTGCCTCTCTCATCCACCCCTCCCCTTCCACCTCTCATCTCTCCTTCCCTCCCTCCATCTTGCTTGCCTCTCTCTCGCTCTCTCTCTCTCTCTCGCTCTCTCTCGCTCTCTCTCTCTCTCCATTCCTTTCTCGTCCTCCTCCACTCCTTCCTTCCCACCCCCTTTGCTTGCTTCTGTCTCTCATCCTCACCCTCATTCCTTCATGCATCCCCCTCACCCCCTCCGCTTTTCCTTTTCTCTCCTTCTATGACTCCTCCCTCTCCCAACATCACCCTCCCTCCCTCCCCGCCTAACGTACGGTACGTCAGTAAAAATTTCACACACACACACACACACACAGCCGGATCAGTCATGCAATCGACCACGTTGGTGTACTGATCCAAAATGTCTACTGAGCTAATCCTGGGTCACTTAAAGCCGTCATGCCATGAGCTTTAAAGTTAGGCATGGATGTAAAAAATGAACCACACATTAATAATCTAACTCCATATGCCTATTTGACTGACAGTAGTTATGGATAAAATTTGGTGAGGTCAACAAGAGCCAGCACATACTTAGGAAAATACAAGCGCCTAGTAGTACCAGGAGTAAAATACAGTATACAGTACAATACTCGTAACGACAGAACAGCACTGAAGAGGTAAACAAATTCCAAGAAAAACATATTCTGCTGCAAGCCTCAATTCTGGATCCAGCTGTCTTTATTTTGCCTTTTACCCAGTCGGGGTCGGCCGCTCTTGTGAATCTCCTCCACCACCTTCTGTATCCAGTGGTCACCCTACCAGAACACTTCCCGTAACACAACCTTTCATGAAAATAATATAGGCAAGCATACACTACAAGGCCTTACCTAAAGGCAATAAAGTCGTCTGGTGGTGGCAAGAACGAAATGGTAATGGTGTCACTGTACAGAGTCGGTTTACCACTTCGATACCGTACTTTTAATATTATTCTTGCTGCCTTCAGACGAGTACCGTCACATCCAGTTTAAGAGACTTTTCGACCTGGAAGGTGTAGATTTCGCCTTCACTTACCCGTCTGGTAGTGTAAGTCTGCCCGCTTTCATGGGCCAATGCCCTGCCCGCTGTCAAGGGGGCCCCCATAATGTGATCGACATGAGGAAACGAGGCCCAGATTTCTGCACAAGAACCACTTCTGTTTATACATAAGCGCTAATGCTGTTTTTCCCTTTCTATTGTCGACTACTTATTCCGACCATGTGTGGCTGCGCCTTCAGGATCCATCCTACATTTAATAAAATTATGTGAAGGTATCAGAAATGCAATGAGACAACTGCCTCTTACCTTTTACTAAGCGCTCTTTCTAAAAATGAACAAATTTATCAAACGGTACAGTCGGGGAAGTGAGTTATCTTATCTCCCTTAGGTTTGGCGAATATACCGCCAAAAACACAGTGATCCAGTTAAGACAGGATGTTTCAATACAGAATCCACCGTTTTTTATTATTATTATTATTATTCTTAACTGCAGATAATTTAACTTAAGGATTTTTTATGACTGCTAATTACAGTTATACTTAACGCATGAAGTAAAAAAAAAAATCTTGAGGTGAATAATATCGTCTGGAAATAGGAATAAAATAAACGTCATCAAATTAAAGGGGTGCAAACAGAAGTAAGATTCTGTGACGACAAACAACTAAACAAAAGGACGTAGCTACCAGTGAGGGATAAATAACAACCACTGTGAATATGGAGAGATTTTTTTGCTGAAATGAATGTTCTCTCAAGATGAATAAAATCGTCTGACACTAACAAGGGTAAATAAAAATAAGTCGAAGGACTGGTGGGGTTAGCGCTTTGGCCGTTTCCCTAGTTATAAACCCCTTCACCCCGCGGACGTATTTTTCATTCTACTTTTGCTATTATAAAACGACTTTATTCAGCTTGAGAGACTGCAAAATGGAGGGGCACGATATAGTCTTCATTAACCGTTTTAGATTTTCCCTAAACCGTATAAAATCGTCATGAAGCGAGATGAAAAATACGTCATTGGATAAATATGGTTAAATTAAAGGGACACAACTGCAAGTAACTGACTGTAATACAAATAAGATAAAACGACGTACAAGGTACCTCTCGATTTGCGCGAGTATTGTGCTCCAAAATAGTGTAATTTGAATTTCATGTAAACATATTTTTCCCATAAGAATACATGTTAAGTGAAGAGTTAGGTTCTGTTAACTTTCTAGTCCTATATGGTACATAGGAAAGCGCTCAGAGAGCGCATACCTTCACCAATGCCATTGTCATTAAAAAGGATCCACATCCAGATCCGTGGATACAGGATCCGGATCCTCCCCCATATTTGAACAATTCTTTCTTGGCCCAAGGTCCACCTTTCCACAAAATTTCAATGAAATTCGTTGAGAGCTTTTGCAGATATTGAACGGGATACTCCGCATTCGGATCCGGATCCACCCAAAACTTTTAATCATTTCCTTGGCCCATGGCCCAGCCTACCACAAAATTTCATCATAATCCGTTCACACGGCAACTTTCTGCTTAATCCCGGATCCGGATCCGCGGATGTAGGATCCGGATCCGGATCTGACACCAAATTTAATTAATTCTTTCTTGATCCAGGGCGCACCTTTCACCAAAATTTCACTGAAATTCAATGAGAACTTTGGGAGATATTGTGCTGCATACTGCGGATCCGGCCCAAAAATTTAATAATTTCTCCTTTGGCCCATGGCCCACCCTTCCTCAGAATTTCATCAAAATCCGTTCATAACTTTTTAAGCAATCCTGCTAACAGATAAACAAACAAACAAACATGAGGTATAACCTCCTTGGTGGAGGCAGTAAAATAGTTAAACTATCATTCCATACCTTTACCTACACATGAATTACGTTCACAAACTGTACAAACAGAAGACACGAAGCTGGTACAACAGTAAAAGCATGTTTGAAGGCGTTTTTCATCCTCCTGCGCGAGAAGACAGTGTGAGACCTCTGATGCATGCAAAATGAAATGCCCCTTAGCGCGAGTTTCCTTTTATTCTTAAATTGTGTTAAGAAAAACGTGCACTGTAAACAAAAAGATGTTTTATATCATGTTATTTTACGAACGTGTAATTGAAACTCGTGTAAATCGAAAGATACCAGTATCTGTGCGTGTGATATCTTGCGCTGTCACTCGGGTGCCTTCCTGCCTGTACCCAGCCTGACCTTGGCCTTCACATACGATACGAGTACAGGGGGTCGTTTTCTGGTGAGCTTACGTGACTTTCTACCACAGCTTCCCTACCGATCTGTTTTGCACACCACCTCAATACTCGGGCTCCCACGACACACCCTCGGATTCATAAAATTGTCTGACGTTAGTGGGAACAGCATACTTTACTGGAGTTGTTCCGATCGTGAGAGGGTTATTGATGACAGTGTTAACTCGTCCGACCCACTCTCAGGCGAACACAATACGGCACTAAAGCTGTCGTGATCACTAATAACTGCTTAGGCCTATGACACATTCTCAGCTGAATAAAATTGGCTGGGGTTTCCTGGACTAAAATACTCGTTGTTCCGAACCACGACAGGGTTAATACTCTACTGCACGCTGTTTATCTCTAGCCAACATCCACACAGCTACGATCAATTAACACACTAGCACGAACAACCCATCCACAACGATGACGTCATACTGCAGCTTATTCTTGCTGCTACATGATATTACTTAGCTCGGGAAAAAATCTAAACCATCCAGAGTTTAATGAAGGCTGTATCTACCCCCTACGGCTCGACAAATCTAAGGCGAATACAAAAATAAAATCCATCCAAGGTGAATAAAATAATAAAATCTAAGGTGAATAAAATAATAAAATCTAAGGTGATAAAATAATAAAATCTATCTAAGGTGAATAAAATAATAAAATCTATCTAAGGTAAATACAATAATATATATGGCGTCCTCGGGGTGAACGCGTTAAGGTGATGCGTAATAACTTAAGGACGAGTTGTTATGGAACCTCTCAACGCCTTGAATCAGATAACGTACAGTACTTTGTTGGTTTACTTTTGCTATCACGATGATTTTATTCTGATTAAGAGAGAAGGACTGCAGAGATTAGATTATAGCCTCTAAGATCCCTTTGAGTGAGTTAAATACGATCGTCTGAATAACTAGAATTAACTATATATACGTTCTCGAGATTATGGGGTTCAACCAACAAGAATACAACTCACTGAGAACACACACACACACACACACACACACACACACACGTCCTAAAACCCTTGCGTTGGCAAATTCTCGCCACATCATCGTTATTATCGTCCCCTTATCAAATGTCACCGTTATCCTATCACCACCACCACCACCACCACTTATTATCTACCCTATTTATTCCCCACCTGTGATATCGACGTGATTTGCAACAGTAACATAGTGGAGGATGCAGCCATTCAATGAGGAAAATAAACCGCTGAGAAAAAGGTTTTACGGTCTTCTACACCAACGTGGAAAATAAATAGCTGGGGAAAAGATTTTACGAATATTCTTAACTAAAGTGTAAAATGAATCGCTAGGGAGGAGGTTTTACGAATATTCTAAATCAACGACAATATAGTACACCGGTATTTTATTTGCAAAGGCACGGCTGCAGGCACAAAGCATATAAACTCCTGGGCAACGATAACAACGAGTAAAGAGCCAAACAACAGCAACAGCCAAAATTTCCTCCGGCTTATGCATACACCAAGAATGACGCAGCAGCAACCATTTCCGACACTAGTTCCTTCACCTTATCTTCCTGACTTTTCTCATTTTGTTGCTTTTTACACGCAGCTCAGAGGCAGAAGAGGATAATACTAAGTCTCTACATCCTTGCCACAGCAATTCGTGGCCAGCAAAGATATTCTATCAGTAATCTGGTGTAACTCAGCTGTAAAAAATGGATACGGCAATTTTAGCCCAGGGAAGAGTAAAAGTAATAGTCACACCGACGCTAAGGTCTGCACACTATTCACTTTCACTTCCCAACCGTTTTCCGACCTTCACTGCCACACTAAAAATAACTACACTAGGCCCCCCCCCCTTTTTTTTTGTCTTATTTTAAGTAGCTTAGTGGAAGAAATAGATAAAACTTATTCTCTGCATCCGATCTACAGCAATGCTTCGTGACCAGCATTATATTCTACCGGTAATCTACTGCTGTAACAGCACTCACAAAGGTGCTCCAATTTTAGGCCTTCGTGACCAGCATCATATTCTAGCGGTAATATATTCCTATTACTCAGCATTAAAAAGTCAATACGGTGATTTTAGGCCATGAAGAGTCGCCACGGCGGCATTGGGTGCTTTATACTATTCCCCTTCACCTTCCATCCGCTTTCCCACCGTCTCTGCCTTGGTAAAAATTAGACCTTAACTTGGCCCAGATTTAGTTCTTTTATAACTTCTATTACGCAGCTCAGGGGCAGAGAATGATAATACTACTTCTCGAAACTGCACCATATTCAAGCG
Organism: Coenobita brevimanus; assembly: GCF_032717465.1. Taxonomy (NCBI): domain Eukaryota; kingdom Metazoa; phylum Arthropoda; class Malacostraca; order Decapoda; family Coenobitidae; genus Coenobita; species Coenobita brevimanus. The sequence goes on along the minus strand of NC_137029.1, from coordinate 15,776,483 downwards.
GTGATCTATTGCTACAACTCACCATCCAAATAAATATGGCAATTTTAGGCCTTCGTGACTAGCCCCATATTCCTGTGGTGATTTATTACTATTATTCGCACTGAACAAGAGCTAGTGTAAAAAGAGTATAGTCACAGCCGCGTTGGGTTCTGTGTAGTATTCCTCTTCGCTTCCCATCCGTTTTCCCAACTTCACTGCCGTGCAAGTATGCAAGCACGCATTATCGCACACACACACATTAGCCCTATCCTATTTGTACCGGACCCTGGCAAGTGAGAGCCGGGACTGTAGTCAGAGCAGCTTAATCCAATTTCGACAATTAATTCCCTCAATCCGATGACTTAGCGCCATGCTATATTTTGGTTACCACTGAACTCTCTCTCTCTCTCTCTCTCTCTCTCTCTCTCTCTCTCTCTCTCTCTCTCTCTCTCTCTCTCTCTCTCGTCCTTGCATTATTCATTGCGAACATTTTCTTCCGACTGCCCCCCCCCCCCGCAAACGCATTCACTGAGGAAAGTGTTTCCCATGCTGCATAAATTCGTCGATGGATTGCCAGTCTCTCATGTCTTTGCCTTCATTCATCTCGCCGAGAAGTTAACTGTTAATCTCTATAAACTGTCTTCTTGTTTCCCTGTTTCTTAAAGGGATGTCCAGTCTACTTAACTCCTCCTCCTTCTCCTCATCATTACCAAGCTTCCTACAATGCGACAGTGGTGGGTAGAAGCCACTTCAATCCAGATATTGCTAGTAAATGCAAAACCCTGAACAAGTTATCAAAAGTCTGTGCAGCAACAAGTCATGCCAAACTGCGTAACTTGCCCTCCGAATAAAAATCTTTCAAACCTGCCTACCAACCTAAACTAGTCCTACCAACTAACTTTCATATACCTAACAAAAATCTTCAAAGCCTGCCTACCAACCTACAATATTCTTACTAAACTTGTTTCTCTGCAACTTCCACCCTGTGAACTGTATAACTTATTGAACACTGACCTGCTATAGTCGTTTTAACTGAACTTGACCCAGAATTGTCCTTTTGCAGCTTATTTCATGTAATTTAATGACAGGATAAGACATCTTTTCCAGTACGCTTCATCATGACTAGGATCATATTCTAGGGCCACTCTATTGCCAGAACTAGGCACTGAAGATGGAGAGATGGCAGTTTTTGACCAGGTCAGAGTAAAACGGGTATAGCATTTTTACTGAATGAACAAGATCCTATATGTCTGTCTGAATAAAATAATCTACTGCGCCAATCACCGGGAAGGGGTCATGAAACAAGGACACATAGCCTGTCATACGAGTTCGTTACATACTTTCAATAGCTTGGTGACAGACACCAAAATAGTGCACGCTGTAGTACCTCTTTTCATTACAGCTTTTCTACAATTACTTAACAACCTGCCTCCCTATCGCTCATCTCTTACCCAAACTGCTTACCTGTCACTTATCTACCGTACTCTACTTGCTTGCCTGTCTACCTGCCACTCTCCTACCCTACCTACCTGCCTCTCGTTCATCTCCTATCTCAATTCCTATCTCACCTGCCTGCCTGCCTCTAGACCTATCATTCATCTCCTACCCTACCTGCCTGCTTGTCACTCATCTAATTTACCTACCTGCCACTCATCTAGCGTAACTGCCTGCCTGTCCACCTGCCACTCATCTCCTCTCTTACCTGCCTGCCTGCCTACCTGCACTTAAACTGCAAACTCGCCATCAGTCAAAATGAATGACGGTGATGCAGCACGCGACAGGATAACTTAACAGAGAACAACGGAACTGAAAGCCCTGCGACGGAAGCTACAAAACAAAAAAAAAAAACAAAAAAAAATCATCACCACCACCACCACCATTGCTAGCGACAGTTCAAGTGCAAACATATATTTTTACCTAACGTGCGGTGTCAGTAAAAATTTCACACACACACACACACACACACACATCGAGGTTGGGCATAACGACAAATAGGGTGGGATAATTACATGTTCTTGCAGTCGTACACGCCTTCGAAAACCTTTTATAATCTTCACCCTTTTTAACTGAAAGCAAAATGTATGGTGCACTACACAAGCTTTGCGAGAAAACAGAAAAAAAGCAGAGAGAGAGAGAGAGAATGGTGTTAGCAACGACGACGTCATGGAAAGCACTAAAACATGCATGTGTGTGAAGGTCAACCCACACCCAATCCCTCCAACCAACCAACCCCTCATCCCCGTCTTACCATCCAACCCCCCATCCCCATGATACTACCCAACCCCACCCCTCCACCCAACCAACCCTCCATCCCCGTCCTACCACCCAACCCCACCCACACACCCCTCACGCTCACTGCTCAAGGTCGAGGCTCTAACACTGGTAACCCGGTCCAAATCAATACACACGTCGCTCAAAACTATTACAGCAACATTTACGCCACTCTGCAAAATTACTAAATTCGAATCCCAATGTGCTACAGTGGCAAGAGTAGCCAATCCTCTTTTCCTCTTTCCAGGTGTAGGGGCCCGAGGTTAGTCAGATTCTAAAGGCCGTTCGTCTCCCATGCCTCCTCACTGCTGGATTCGTTGATGCTTGATTGAGACGTGGTGGGCTAAGAAGCATATTATCACCAATAGGTAGATGATTATAAACACCTCAGTCCACTACGTTACATTTAAGTGTCTATGAATCCAGGGATTTCTTAGGCAGGAGGGGCGAAAGGAATTTAGTATTTGACTGTACATTTAAGCGTGGATGACCAGCATCCTTCTCTTTTGGCGGCATTACATGTTGGAAATGCCTCTAGTCACCTCTTAGGACTTGAGTCAATGGAAGGCCGTCACTCTAACTCTAGCGTTAGAGCGCGTCCACACGTGCTCGAACAAGTGCTGGGAGCATGTAGGCAACACAGTAACGAACACGCTGCAAACATGTTGGGAACAGCAGCGTCCAGATCATGTTGGCAACATCATGATGATGTCTCAGCTGCCTGGTATGGACACACTTATCTCATCGCCTCTGCTGCCAGTGTTCGAAGCTGCACTGACACATGTTTGCATACATCTGTCCAAATACTGCTGCAAACATGTTCCCGAACATGCTGCCAATATATGTTCGAGAGCACGTGTGGACGCGCACTTATAAACATCAGCTCAATAAACGCCAGTATATTATGGAGATACTGGGAGTTTTTTGAGAGCATATTATTCAACCTGCGACCGTGCCGGTGAAGGCAACACCCTCATTTTTTAAAGATCGTTACTTAAACCCACAACGGAAAAAAAGGGGAGTCTGACCTCTCCGCACAGTTAGGAACTGCGTTATAATGGAATGCAGTCTAATCCTGTTCTGTTCATGCAGGCGTTTAGAAACTGGCCGCCGTGCATTAAGGGCCTGCCTATTCTTTTGCGCCCTCAGTTTTCAGAATACTGCCGTTGGTGGTGTTATTGAGTTTCAGTACGCCATAAAATACCCCTACCATGGCCAATACACCTTACAGCACGAGATTCTCAATAATAAAAACAAACAAATAAATAAAAATAAAGGGCAAGCGGTAGTAACTGATCTCCATCAGTGCATGGCTTCAGGAAAAATACTTGGACAGTTCATGGCCAATGTCGGACAAAAATAAGCATGTATGTAGGATCTCCATTACATTATACAATGCAGTTCAGTGTACCAAACCTTAATTTCATTCAACAATTATTAGCCATTATCTTAAACAAGGCTGCGACAACTATAGTGCTCTAATCCACCTAACACTACAAGATTTTGCTCTGCTGAGAACGAGTAACAGTAGCTTGTGTTAATACTGTTATAATTAACTGTCTCACGGTCGGAACATCTCAAGTATTGCACTCTAGCTAACGTTAAGCTATTTTATTTTGCTAAGACAGTCATAAAAGCCTGAAAATGTACCACAAATGGCTTATGTTCTATGTAAGGTATATAAATTTTACCTCAGTATTTAAACGCTGCTAAATCCCAAGAAACAACGACTATACAGCTCTCCCCTCCCCCCAGTTCCACGCTTACAGACAGGCTTAAGGTTTCAAGCAATATAGTAGCGCTATGCTTGTTCCAGCAATTGACAACTTTATAGGAAATAAGCCACTACGGAATCTATGTAACAATGAAATTACTGAACTGAGCATCTGTATTTAAAGATATAAGTTGATACTTTAAGAATGCCTGCAACAGCCAAACTGGAGGGGAGTGGAGACTATACAATACAACTAACAGGGCCAATATCTTACAGAACGTATTACTGGCTATTATTTTCCTCCTCCTGATCAAGTCCAACACAATTACCACCTTCGCTCCTATCATTACACATGCAGTATAAATCTTCTCATGGTTGCGTTTCTCTAGTATTACCAGATAACATCAGACGAGTTTATTCAGATGAGGATGAGTCACTGGAAGCTGGTAGTATGAATATCGTCGTCATACACTATATCCCGCTAGGGACAGTTCCAGTATTTTGTTTTCTCTTCCAGCTAATGTCAGATAATTTTTCCCAAATACGAAGTCAGAGACTTATGCAACTGAGCCAGGAGCTGTTTGTTCGTTCGAGTTGTACAGGCCGCAAATACGGACCAATTTTGAAGAATGAGGTGTCACATGAATCCTCTTCACCTGAAGATGTGTCCTCGGCTAAGTCAAGA
>NC_137029.1:15756834-15766834 GCF_032717465.1 Coenobita brevimanus | reverse complement strand
GTCCTGAGCTGATAGCTGCTTAGCGAACAAAGCAATACCATAACATCGGTCAGACAAAGCTACGGCCGCAAAACAAAGGCCATGGCGACAAGAGTATATTTGTGTGTTGCAGCCAGATTGCAGCGGTGGGTGTATGAGTATAACCAGACACAATACCTCCTAAAGGACACACACACACACACACACACACACACTTACTAAAACCAGACCCCCTAAGAACACACACAATTACCATAAACAGACCCCCTAAGAACACACACACACACACACACATGCCTAGGGTCTGTCACTCATGCACACTGCGCACTTGGCACCTAGCTCAGACCCTCATTGTACCGTGTTGTATTACTGTCCGCTATTCAACAGCAGCGGGGGACATCACGTACTGCATACCTACCATTACACCCACAGCAGAATACGTCACACCAAGCAAACAATTATCCTCTACACAAAGGATATTATTATTATTATTACTATTATTATTATTATTATTATTATTACCTCCAAACAATTATCCTCTTCACAAACGATGTATTTTTTTTTTTTCATAATTCCTCTCTTGATGATTAACTCGGGACATATTTTTCGAACTGAGGGGCTTATACACAGCCTACAATAACCTCTTCACCGTCAAATAGGTCCCTTCCAAGCTGAATAACGCCGTATGTGGCAGGAAGAATAAACGGAACTATAATTGGGGTGAAGCGGTAGAACATCTGGGCTGAGACAACGTTTCGATTATGTTCTTGCTGCCATCTGACGACTTTACTCAGCCTAGGAGAGAAATTTTAAGGTGGGGAGGTCATAGATTCATTCACCCCTTTCACCACAAAATATATCCCACTAAGCTGAATAAAGTAGTCTAGAGGTACCAAGCTTCCACACACACACACACACACACACACACGTTATCGTAATGAAGGGATTAACACGTACAGTACAATACCTCTGGCCTTTTTTTTTTTACTAGATTTTTATTACAGAAGAGTCCAAGCAAGGTCAAAACTATTCTAACGCACACACACACACACACACACACACACACACACACACGTTATCGTAATGAAGGGATTAACACGTACAGTACAATACCTCTGGCCTTTTTTTTTTACTAGATTTTTATTACAGAAGAGTCCAAGCAAGGTCAAAACTATTCTAACGCACACACACACACACACACACACACACACACACACACACGTTATCATATTAAAGAGATTAACACATACAATACCTCTGGCCTTTTTTAACAGGATTTCTATATTACAGAGTCCAAGTAGGGTCCAAACTATTCTAACACACACACACACACCTGTATATGGATGTAAATTTTTCTTTATTCTCCTTGCCGCCGGACAAATTTTCTCAGTTAAGGACAAACCTCGCGCAGTGAAGCAATTAATATCAATTATCCCATGCAGTTCGATTGTCCTATTATTCCATTTTTGCTGCCACTGAAGATTCCATTCGGCTTAGAAGAAAAAACTTGTAGTGAAGGTATTAATAACCACAAGTACGGCTAGTCTCTTCACTACGATGACGCGATTCTTACATTATTCTTGCTACCGTCAGGGGGTATTAGTAACATCACGGGAGACAACTCGTAGGGGATGTTCATGGAGATTTGTTTCCAACCTCATCACTACCCAAAGACTGTCCTTCACTACCTTGACATCAAAACATGTTTATTCTGGCTATTATCACACGATCTAAACAAGCCTAAGAAAGCCCCCTTGTAGTGATGAAAGAGGTTTTATCGACTCCTTCCAATTTGAGGGGGGGAGGGGGGAATCCGCTACAAAAAATATAAAATACATAATCGCTGTGAATAAATTGTCCGATGGTTGCAATAAGTGTACAAAAAACGCCACTGTACTAATAGGGATAACGTGAGTGACGGTAAACTGGTTACGTGTGCACAATATACTGTAAATACGACTAACGTCAGACGGAAGCGAACAAAAAAACAATGACGTATGGTTAGGTAAGTTGTGACCAAGCTGGTTAACCCGTTCTGAGCAACCATCTTATTATTCTATTAATTATTATAATTATAATTATTATTATTATTATTATTTTCATACCAATTCCGTACAGTTTCTTAACCCTGTGAAACCAATGACATCTTTTTCTAGTTTATTTTTGGTACAACCAGGTTCTTTCATTCGACCTAGGAAACACCTCTCATATACACAGGATTAATAATGGCTACATTTAACCCTCGACTTCGAAAATCTCTCTCTATAGTTGAACAAAATCGTCAGGATACGGGAACGATACACTATAAATGATGGGGTTAACAAAGTGTAGAGAGACGATTTTTGGATGCGCCACAAGCCCCTTGGCAAGTTACCGTATCGATTCTGGCACCACAGTTCCACTTAGAGGTTGATTTAAGCCTACCTCTCCTACCCAAAGGAATGTAATCACGTTGGCTAACCCCTTCAACCCGGTGATGTCCTTCTGTAGCTTATTTTTATACTAATGGACTATTTTAATTCCGTTTAAGAATGCCCTCTAGAAGTGAATGAGATAATGAAGGCCATATCTAACACCCGGAAGTTCCAAAAGTCTGTCCGAAGGTATACAACATCGTCTGGAGAGAGCAACAAATATAAAATACGCCACAGGATTGAAGGAATTGTCTCCCAAGCACCTTTTCTTTATTAGCTTATTTCTGCCGTGACACGTTAATATTATTTTTATACTACTGATGCCAACTCTAGCGATACCAACCCTTCAGTTTGATGGCCTATTTTCTCATCCTATTCTTGCCGCAATCAGATAATTTTATTCAACTTGGGATCAGTGGTAGTGAAAATGCTACTCCTCCAAGTTTAAAGTATCCCTTACGGTAAATATAATAGCATAGGGGTACCAAAAATAAATACCTAATGCGGCAGGGGATCCAGGTTACGATTACATAAATAAAATACAAGGGAACAATGCAGTTTAGCAGGCAAAATAAATCGCTATGGAAGGGATACAAGAAGACATCCCCGGTCAAGGAGAATAAGGGTCCAGAGGCAACGGCAGGAACATTGTGGATGGACAGCTACAGGTAAAACTGGGTGGATGTTGGATCTCAAGAGGTGTGTTGTGTTCTGGGTTTGATTCAGCAGTAAAACAGGGTCTGAACTGTTGAGAGGAAGTGTTCTTATGGTATTGATTTTGGTGAGGTACTCTCTCTCTCTCTCTCTCTCTCTCTCTCTCTCTCTCACACACACACACACACTACTGACTGATTCCTTCACTGATGGTTTTTGTCTGTGTGGATCCAAATTAGCCAACGATTTTTGTGCGCGATGGGCAGTAACGAAACACGTTCAGTTTATGGCACCTTTTACCAAACCTCAAACTTCGTTAAGCGAGGGAGTTGGTGTATGCCCATGGGGGTACCGGGACAAGAAGAGATGTGCCAAGGAAAGACATCCTGCAGCGGTGGGGTTAGGGAAAAACTTAACTACCTTTTCAGTTTTTTTTTTTTTTTTTTTTTTACTACTGCTACCGCCACAAGATTTTATTCTGTTAGGCGAAAGCCTCCCAAAAAAAGGGAATCAAGGGGTGCATCACAGACCAAGTAAAATAAACACTCTACAAGAAATCCTCATTAGAATTCAGTACTGTTCCAAAACATCTGAGTTTTCCATTCAAACGTAAACGTAAATTGAGGGACACTAGCAGATTAGATATACTGGCTGAAGAGTAACTTTCTTACAGCCAATTTTCAGTAGCTAATTCAAAAATAATTTCTTTTGCGAAACAAAGTACAAAACAAACACTTATATCGAGAATTTACTATACTATTTATAAGACCTGCTCATGAAGTTTGCCTTCCCTTTAATTCAATGACGTATATCGGTAGTTATTTTATTTTTGCTTCTTTCAGGGCTTTAATTCAGCATACGATGGGCCTTCCACTCTTGGGGGGTTAAATGTAGCCTTCCTTAGCCCCTTCACTATAAGGGCGTTCTCCTAATCTGAATATTACTGTCTGTTAGCCGCAAGAACAACATAAAAACTGGCTACAACTTCGGGCTTCAAAGTTACTCTGCGAAAGGGCAAGGTGTTTTGAGTTTCTATGGGATCCAGTTTTTTACACATCAGCAGTCTGCTAAATAGGTGTGACTGTTATTGTCGGGGATCTAGCGAGTGTTGAGGTTTATGAGCCGTGAGTGTGGGGGTTATGACTCTGGGAGGTAGGAGGGGTTATGAAGTGTGAGTGTGGGGTTATGATGTATGAGTGAGGGGTTATGAGGTATAGTTGTCAGAGTTATGAGTCTGTGGGTTATAAGGTGAAGGTGTGAGGTGCTATAATGTGTGTGTGTGTGTGTGTGTGTGTGTGTGTGTGTGTGTGTGTGTGTGTGTGTGTGTGTGTGTGTGTGTGTGTGTGTGTGTGTGTGTGTGTGTGTGTGTGTGTGTGTGTGTGTGTGTGTGTGTGTGTGTGTGTGTGTGTGTGTGTGAGTAAGGTAAACTGTGGTATGAATGTTGAGTGAGGTGTATGAAATGAATAATTCTGGGTCACGCCCTATCCTCATCAACAATCTCCTCAACAGTGACCTTACTCATAGTTCCATGGACTTTGCCCCAGCCTAACCGATAAGATAGCTATACAGGCGATAGGGGCCCTTCCGTCGGGGAGGGAAGGGTTTTAATAAAGGAAGGGATGGGGATGATGGAGGAGAAGGGACTGAGGATGGAAGAGGGCGAGGGATGGGGAAGCAAATGGGGAGGAAATGGGAACAGAGAAGGGATGGGGAAGAGCGGAGAGAGGCAGGGGCATCAACTGTATTGTGAGTGTTAGCGTGTCTTGCTATCACAGTGCCAGACGCTGTTGATGTGGAAGAACTGCAAACTTACATCTGTCAAAGATGGTTAGCTCTTGGACAAACACAGCAATTTCAGCCCGACCTGCACGTTTTCTTCATATTATCCTCCTTTCCATATTATCAAGCTACTGTTAATGAAGAGTACATGATTTTTAAACAATAATCATCATCTTATCTTTTGCTAGGTTTACGGAGACATAAGATGCACTCGGAGCAACGGATGAAATGAACTGCTAAACACAGTACCGGTATCAGGTCATCCATTACCTGAAGGAGGATGGTAACTTCAGCCTTCTTTAGCACCTTATCGTACCTTCTGCACCTTATTGTAAACAGCTGTTAATTCGGTACAGGTGCCTCACAAATTCTGATACAGTAGCTTCACTTAAAGAGAGCTGAAATGTTCCCGGAAAAAAAAAAAAAAAAAAGAAAACTGACAAGTTACATGAATGACTGAATGTTACGCAACCCCGTGTGTGCTGGGCGAGGAGAACCAAGTGAAGGGTAGGAAGCGTGAGCAAGGCAGGAGTCGCGCACATGGGCAGCGGGCAGGAAAATGTGACCCCAAGAAAAGCTGGACACGTGTACAAGCGGGTGAGGGACGGGCATGGGCAAAGACCTTGGCAGAGGAAGCTGGGCCACGAACCATTAAACAAAAATAAAAAATAAAAAGGCAGACATAGATGGTAAGGTGTGTGTGTGTGTGTGTGTGTGTGTGTGTGTGTGTGTGTGTGTGTGTGTGTGTGTGTGTGTGTGTGTGTGTGTGTGTGTGTGTGTGTGTGTGTGTGTGTGTGTGTGGTAGAAGGGGTCTGTGGATACAGGGTAGAAAAACATGGGTATCTCTGGCTGTGTGTCTGCCAAATGTAAATGCCTCGACACGTGGGCATAACATGTGCCTTCACTCACGTGGGACAGGTGACCGATGGCGTGAAGCTACACTGAATATGGGTTTAAAAAAAAAAAAAAAAAAAAAAAAAAGAGCAGTACATGGACGGGGGGGGGGGGGCATGAGATGGGGGGGGAAAAAAAAAAAGAGCAACGCGTGTAGTGCGTCATTCTGCCTTGACTTTTTTTTTTTTTACATGACTAGGTCCTGACGAAAAGGAGCGATCGATCACCCCACACACACACACACACACACACACACACACACACACACACACACACACGGCTTGGATAAATCAGTTTCACAGACCTAACCCGAATTCATGTACCTAACTTCAATGGATACAATTAATCTGACGTGACTGAAAAAACCTGAAGTGATCCTGGAGCGTGGCAAGGTAAGCCTGATTTTGACTGAATGAGATGGCAGAAAAACTACTAAGGACACAATAACGCAGGATCAGAGGCTGAGAAAATGTGAGTTACCAGTAAACTCATGGCGATGCGCAGTAGCTACAGTACAGTAGGTATTTCGGCGTCTGACTGACAGCTTCTCGCCGAGTTGGGTTTAACACCTTCAACTACGATGACTTCTTGCTTAGTTTATTCTAGCCGCCTCTAGATTATTTTATTCAGCTTAAGGAAGAACTCTAGTGGTGAAGGGGTTATTGATAGGTATATCTGGCCCTCCCAGCCCAAAAAGTCTCCACTAAACTCAATGAAGTCACCTGAAGGTAGCTAAAATATGAGTGCAGGTTGCCTTTGTCGTGACTCGTTCCGAATCAACTGTATTTAATGTACCTGCGTCCGGTCATCTCTTCTCCGAAACACATACGACGGACCTGTTTTCCAAAAGGTGTGGCCGTTCAGGGCTTACAATCTTCTCACACTCAGCTTTGACATCGAACCTCTTCTGACACAAACTGTTCTATGATTCAGGCTGGAGTAAAAGTTGGAATCAGTGTATCAGTGTTATTACGTCACGTTCTGTGCTACCTGCTTCTAACTGCCAGACATGATACAGTCGAAGAAAAAAAGGCTGCCCGGCCATCTACCCGGCCAGCCTTTTTTTCTTCGACTGTACACGTAAGTGAGGAACATGATGACCAGAACGTGACCATGTGAAACTTTGTTATTACTATTATTATTATTACTATTATTATTATTATTATTATTATTACTACTACTACTACTATTATTATGATTATTACAACTTTTACCTTGACCTACATAACTTGACTGTTCGTCAGAATATGGGTGCTGTAGCATTCTTAGTGGCCTTCCTGATTTCGTTAACATCACGATTCATTATGCACATTACACAATATTTTCTTGTAGGCTATGGTATGTTACAGATGCCAACTGTCAATATCAAAACGGTATGATATGACTAGCACAGAAGAGAATGTCACGAGGTAAAAATATGGCAAAGAAGAAGGTGTACAGATATTTCCAAAGGCATTCAGAATATACCAAAACGACATAACCAGCACACAAAGAATGTTTTGATATAATATGCAAAAACATATCACTGACGAAGACGAACAACGAAAATCTCCACAGACGATCAAAATACGGTCGTAGGATTTGTTATCTGAGTGGCATAGGAAGTTTCGTAGCACCTCTTCCTTAGCGATTCATTTTGCTTACTGCACCTCAACATTTTCTTGCAGGCCATTTATATCGTTTTAATACCAATTTAATTACATCAACTCAACATAGTGCAAGAGGATAATGTGGTATAGTACGGAAAATAAAACGCTAAGGAAGAAGTGTTGCGAAGGATCCCACAGCCACTTATGATGCGACTAGATGTCCTATTCCGGCATGAGTGTAAAGACGCCCTAAGTGAATTACCAAATGCTGCAGGGTGACAAAATACTGACACACAAACATCTATTCCTGTTCAAAGCGACTTCCAATGTAAACACAAGCCAGGTAAGCCACCATTACCTTACAGTGTCACAACATCCAATGCCGATGATAGTTGATTGCTCAAATTATGACGTTATAGTGGCGGCGCACGACTCTGAGGTTGTTATTATCGTACCCTGCCAACCTACCAGTCAACAGTGAGTCTGACTTGCATCATTATACACGAATCATATTATTATGCACGAATATATTATACACGAATATTATTATACACGATTATATTATAAACGAATCACACGCTACCATATTATACACCAAATCGGACGCACTGATGATGGGTAGGTTGCCAGGGTACGAAAATGACAACCTCGTGCGCCGCGACTATGGTCACTAAGAAGTGCTATGGGAAGGATTTTGGGTCAAAGCACTTTATTCTGCCACTGAACTACGTGAAATATGCCGCAAAAGGACTCAAATCTGGGTCACGTTTGAGTGAAAAAGATATTACTGCCACACCTCCGTTACACACTGACGCTGCTCCCAGGTTCAAAAGACTCACGCTATGCGTACATTCTGGCATCAGAAGAGCAATTCAGAACGAACCCAAGTGGGGTTTGGAAATGGCGCAGTAAACACATCCACGATAACAGAGCGGCACCATATGATAAAAAAGCCGAAAAAAACGGCGCATGTCACACCACCACTAACACACAACTCCTATGACCCACTCTACAAAAGAAAAAAAAATACGTATGTATCATCTTCCATTAGCTAGACTTTTTTTTTTTTCTACTGCGGCAACATTAATGACACCACCACAGTATTCAAGCACAGGCTCTTATGATGTACATTAATGAAACTCTCTGGCGCTTGCTGGATTATATAATATGCGACCATGAGAGTGTAATTAATTGTAAAAAGTTAATCCATATACACAGTCACGTCAGCGCGGCAGGAGATAAGGCGCCAGTTCCTCCTTCAACTGCATATTATTACCATCCTCTTCCTAACACCCATCTTTCACTTCTTCCTCACTCTTCTCCTCCACGCCTTCATACCTTTCCACGACCACCTGCGTTGTCTGAAATAATCACTGCAGTGTACCAAGCACTCATCGTTGGAACCACATCCTTCAATAATCACGGTAAACGTATCATGAATTTACAAACATACTTAACGGTGAGGTGCTACAATGCTACCGGTACTTTAAACTGGTGCTTGTATGATGACGTAATAAGCTGCAAAAACACCAAATTAAACTTTAAAACATTGTTCAACTCATCGATGCAGGTGGTTTCCCTTCCCTTTAATGACCCCCCCCCCCAGCAAGACGTTAACTCGTTAAGGAGGGACACTACGGATGAATATCCAATTGTTTACTCCACCAACATTACGTGGTGATTTAGCATTAAGTGTCCACGTGATCACCGTAACAATGGCAGTGCAGTGCCCATGACCTTTACCCCTGGGTACACAGCAACATACACATCCCCACGCTGCACCAAACTAGATTTACCTGGTCATTGTTATGGCTGGCACTCACCACCAACTGCTCCGAACAATCTTCCTTCTTTGGGACCGTATTCTAGTTACCAGATGTGGCTTCGTATTGCCTCCTCCATGGCGAGTTATCTTTCATTATACCGTACAAATTTTCCTCTTGTACCGTACGCTAAGTCTATCACTTTAGTATCTACATACTTTGCATTAGCAACACACGGAGGGATTACTGTGGAATAATGTGTAAAGCTAACCCCTGAGGACGAGGCGTTACAAAGTCTCCCACGCCAACTAAAAATAAGGTTAGGGTACGGCAACTCTTGAACCCTTCGATCCGGTGACGGAGATTCTTATTATAGTCTTGCTATCTACACAGTATATTATTTCGCTTAAGCGAGACTTTTGGAACTGAAATATTTTAAAGTCTACCTGAGTCTACTTTCATTACCAGGGGTCCTTCCTGAGTTAAACAAAATCGTCTGGGAGTAACAAGTAAAAATGACGTCACCGGAATGATTATACACGTACCGGCAGTGTCCACTTCAGTCACTGCACGTCTCCTTACCAACGTCAATAGAAGCTAGGCGCCAAGAGGAAAACGGCTGCGTGCTACAACAGCGTCCTTGTTGTTCGCAGGAGAAAAACAAAATTTAAATCAAACCATACAAACTACAAACCATCCAATACAACACTCATACCAAAAAAACTACAAACAATCCAACATTCACGCCATCCAAACCACAAACCATCCAATACAACTCATACCATACAAACTACAAACCATCCACCACAACATCCATCTTACACCATCCAAACTACAATCCAGCCAATACAACGATTTAAATCACGCCATCCAAACTACAACGTCTATCATCACTGGATGTCTACTCCACCAGTCCCAGTCCGTCCTA
>NC_137029.1:15744334-15751834 GCF_032717465.1 Coenobita brevimanus | reverse complement strand
TGTACGACGTGAGATAATGAAGCACGATATGTGTGACAAAAGAATCGCTCTGCAGCAAGACAAGGGTATGACAGACACAGGGGCTTTAGAGTATAAGGGTACGAGAAAACGGTGTAAGGGTATAGGGGTGTGATAAACAGATAAGAGGCTATGATTCTGGGGCGGGGATATAAGGGTGGGAGGCCATGATAAATGGGGGATGATGCTGGGTATGTGGATATGACAGAGGTATGAGAGTATATGGATACAATAACTGAAGTATAAAGGTGTGAAGTTGAAGGGGTAAGGTAACCTAAGTATGAAGGTATGATAAATGAGTATGAGAGTATAAGGATATGACAGGAAAAATATAAGAGTTTGCTATAGGAGGGGAAGGAATACAGATATGACAACAGGATAAGAGTACGATATAGGGGTATGAGAGCATATGAAAAAGCCAACAGAAATACAGGAGTATGATATAGGGGCATGAGGGTATAAGAATATGACAACACAAATATGAGTATGCTCTAGAGGTATGAGGGTACAGGGGTAAGACATAATTAAGCCTGACACGTGACCTGATGGCAGAGGGGATAGGACCGTCCTTGAGAGCCTCCAACACCGTACTACACACACGTTGACTGCACGTGTTCCTTTTTAATAGTTCCACCCATATATTTGCTCATCCTTTACAGTGGTTAAACACATCCACATCTTACCAGCCGCTTCACTGCTTACACACATACACATCTATTCGCTCTCTAGACTCCTTACACACATTCACAATTTTTCTGCCTCTACACTGCTTACACATACACATCATATTCAGCCTCTATACTGCTTACCCACATACATATTTATTCAGCCTCCACGCTGTTTATGAATGTCTTTTATCATTTTAATCAGGCTGCCAACAAACTACTGTTATCAAGTTAAGATGTGTATACTCTGTGCACTAACTAGGCTATAAAACTACCGCTTCTCTATCTGCAATGCCGAGCAGTGATTATCACTATAAGGATATGGAGTTTGCCATGAAGCCCTACGGAAAGGATGTGTCTGTAGCGTTCCTTAACGAACGCACGGGAAATAATAAGCTAGAACATGACGGGAATTTCCGACAACTTAAGGAGGAAGAACTGTAGTTGTGTAAAGTTGAGTGTCTTCCATATGCTGAAAAAAAAAATAATAATAATAATAATAATAATAGTATGAAGTCATCAAATGGAACTGGTTACTGTTCTCTTATGTTACTTACTACTTAGCACCTCGTCCATAGCGATACACAGAATGTCCACGAAGTCCTGCTTAATTTCGAATAAGTTTACTGCATGAAAACAACATAGTGACATGGAGATTCTAGATTCTTCCATTTGAAAGAACAAGAGAAACTATAGTATATATATATATATATATATATATATATATATATATATATATATATATATATATATAAAGGCCGTGCACACGCGGGGGGGGGGGGGAGTTCGGAGTATAACCCCCTATCTGGAAAGAATGAAAAAGTCGAATGATAATAATACTAGAAACGCAGCTCATTACATTAAATCCTGTTAAGAACTTTACGACAGAAAAATACGAGTTAAACAGTTCCACAAAATATAAAAAGGAACGAATAAATCAAGTTTCACGATGGTCCTAGAATGTGTTGTTACCGAAGAGTCATGGATAGCTACCGGTACTGAAAAAATATGGAAGCTCGTAGAAAGTAGTGGAAATTTCAAGAATGTTTCATAAGGGTACATAAACGGTACTTCTGTGCACAGTGAGTTACCATACCGTACTTTACAGTCAGAAATCAGCGAGTGAAGAAGTGTTGTCTCTTGTCTTTACTGTGATTTTTAGTGAAAGATATCAAGTTGACTGAATTTTCTGGTTCACTTCCAGTGTTCTGTAGAGTACAGTACTGGTATATAAATTACCCTGAGTTTGTACCCTTTAAGTACTTAAGTCAGTTACTGTACCTAAGTTTACCGTATTGCGTTACTTAGTGGGTAATTAAGGCCCTCCACTCAGACTGAGCCTGTGTGCAGGTTTACCTCCAAGGGGAGGTTGGGGTTTTCTGCCCACGTAATGCCACTCAGGGATGAGTGAGGCCGGACACTCTCATCTTAAATGTCAAGACCAACTTTCCTAGCCCCGGGCTCCTACGCTCTTCATGGGGGCAACACAGGCTTAGGTGATGAATGAATGTATGAAATAAAGTGAATTAACTATGTGATGGAAAAAATGTTTTTTCATCCTCCCCCTACTCAAAAATCCGGCGCACGGCTCTTATATATATATATATATATATATATATATATATATATTTGGATGATGGATGGATATATATATATATATATATATATATATATATATATATATATATATATTATATATATATATATATATATATATATATATATATATATATATATATATATATATATATATATATATATATATATATATATATATATATATATATATATATATATATTATATATATATATATATATATATATATATATATATATATATATATATATATATATATATAGATCCATCATCCAATCCTACGTTGCCCCATGAGGAGCGTAGGAGCCCGGGGCTAGGCAGTTGGTCCTGACATTTAAGATGAGAGTGACCAACCTCACTCATCCCTAAGTGACATTAAGTGAGCAATAAACCCCAACCATCCCTTGGATATAAACCTTCACCGGCTCAATCCGACTGGAGCACAATAATTATCCACTAAACCACCAGGCGCCAAAATTGGGTTATATGGTTACCACCCAGCGTAGTATATAGATTCCTGGTGTACAGGAAACCATTTGGCTTGTCACTCAGTGTAGAGTCACTCATAGGCAGAAGGAAGAGGAAAGAATGAAGGAATGAAAGACAGAAGATGGAGTGTAAAGTCACCCGTAGGCAGAAGGACGAGGAAAGAATGAAGGAAAGAAAGACAGAAGATGGAAGGGAAGAAGTATAGAGGAGAGGACAGGGCAGACACCCGAGAGCAGCACTACATTGAGTGAGTGGATGGTGAGCGCCCCCACCTACCACCCTTATATATATATAAACAATGGTCATCCTATAATCTGGATGACATTTTGATGTTCATTTAAGTGGCATTCATATTTTTAATGGCAGTATTTAGTAACACAATATATTACGGTATTCCTTTGGCTCATACAATTTCAAATGACTGAATCAAATCATCTGGTGTGAGTCTAAACAAAATGCCTAAGTGTAGCAAGAGCTGAGTAAGAGCTACTCGATATACAGTAGCTTTCAAGCCTCTGCTGTGAGGATTTTTCTCAGTTCAAAATCTTTTGGTGTAACTTTGAATAAAATACCCAAGCAAGCTCACACCAACCGCGGTGAAAAAAGTAAAGTGTAAAAAGCAAAATAAATCGCTGCTGTATAAGTGCCAGTTCTGAATGCCAACGATAACAGACTTTACTATAAGCACAACTACCAACACATCCTCTAATAGTCCAAACGACTTCAATCCTTTACGCCTGAGTAACCTACCACCACATAATTTTGTTGAGCTTTGAAGAGACGTTTCAAGTTAAACAAGCTAGCAACAATCTCCACTCACCTCTACAAACCAGTCTCACTTCTTAATGAAAACCGTCTAAGTGTCATGAATGAAATCAAAAGTACTTCACTAAACTGAAAGAGAATCTTGGTGCCCACTCCTGTAAACGCCTCATATCAAAGGAACTACTTGAGTCAACAGTGTAGCCCCGGATAATCCCAGCCTGCAGCAGTTCCTCTTTGCAGTAAACACAACCAAACTACACCACTCTTAGCCAGTTCAGCTCAAGGACATCTTCTGTGACTTATTTCTACTGTCTCCACAGTTTCATTCTGCTAAGTGGGGATATTTCGAATCAGAGGGATTAGATGTAGCCCTCAGTACGTTTTCTGAACACGAAGTGTTTCCTAGGCTTAAAATCGTCGGATATCAAAACAAACTCGTCTCCACTATATCATAATTATTTTTTCCTTGTTACTTTATCATCTACACGATTTCATTCAGGTTCGGAGAACCTTTTCTCACTGGAAGATTTAAATCAAATATAGCATTCACTGACCACAGTACTAAGTGAGGGTCCCAAACAATCTGACAATTTGGATGAACGCAATGAAAAAGACGTCCCTGGGATGAAGGAGTCAAGACGTCCTCGTAGTGAAGTGGCCAGACTGGGTGCCAAGACATCTACACAGAGAAGGAAACGGGGAAAAAAAAAAAAAAAAAAAAAAAGTGCCCCTGACATCAGCTGCAAGAAAATCCTCACATTTCTTATAAATTTCTGGATAATCTAGAGCAGATTTCCTTATTTATCAAACAAGAGTTCCATTTAACTACTGCTCTCTATCTAGTCATCCTTACACTCTTTATCAAATTACGCAGAATCAATAAAGTAGTGATGGACAATGTAGGATAAAAGTTCAGCTAATATTTCAACTCTTCTATAACCCTCTGCTGGCAAATATTCGTGACCTGAATGAAGCCTGGTATGTTTCTCTGCCAAGGTATGATACTGCTTGATATGATGTGTCAGGATGGAAAGTGACTAACATGCTCCAAGTGTGAGGTCGACGAAGTGGAATACGTTGAATTCTATTCCTTCTCTCTCTCTCTCTCTCTCTCTCTCTCTCTCTCTCTCTCTCACACACACACACACACACAGTCTATCTAGAATCCTAGAATCGGTCCTGGATAACGCACAGGGATATGGCTACAGCAAATAGCATTCACAAAATTTCTTGAACCTTAGCTGTGTATAACATTGCTTGTTCATCTTTTTGGCTTCACGCATACCAATTCATAACCCGAAGAGAGAGAGGACAATAGAAGGAAAGAAAATACGAGAAAAAAAAAAGGAGGAGGGGAGAGGGGAATTCTTGAATCAATTTACTTCTATGGAGACTTGTCTGACGTAAAAGCCGGTTAATATACTTTATAAATACTTGCCCGGAGTGTACCGGAAGCCTAATCAGCCTCACATCAGAGTTCATATTTATCAAGAATCTGAATCACTTCTCAGGATGAACAAGTCTTTACGGCAGTCACAACCATTACTAAAAATCGTTATTATTTTCGCATCCTTTTAATGTTCCCAATAGTTTAGTTGTCAAGTGTATGATACTATTAGTGGCAAAAATATAAATATATGGTACTATCAGACTGACGAGAAAACTATAATCTTTTACAGGACTTAAAAAAATATATATATAACTTCGGCCTCAAGCGTCTCCCACGACCCCCGAGATGTGGCTGTTGGCCTCAATGCTCGTTTGATTGCTACCTCTCACGTCCTTAAATGAAGTAAATGAAACATACGCCAGCATATTGCCAAAAAAGAAATAAGAACCAAGGGAAAATATGTGGGGCGTCAAAACATACTATACTATATCGGTAATTCTCAAAATGTGCTGCAGTGTGTGCCAGTTCTGTGCTACGGTACAGTTGGAGTAAAAATCCTGTCGTTTCTCCTGCTGCACCCTCCATGAACTTGAAAACCACTTTACTGAATCCACAGAAACTGACACTAATGACACTAATCTACTGCCAAAACAAAATCAATGTTAGTTGTTTCGGATTCACAGGACAGAATTTTGAAAGTCGATAGGGTATAAGGACGAAGAGATTACAAGACTTTTGATGTCGACTGTACATCAAAAATGTTAGGGTATGTAAACGATCACTTCCATCAATGCCAAACACCAGACATCAGCTGAATGAAACCGCAAGTACAAACACTCCCTTTCGACTATACTACTACCATACCATTATTAAAACCTGTGCTACCTTGACCCAAAAACACTCCTACACCCCTAAGAAAAAGCAAAGCGCGATCATCAAGCACTTTGCATTTTCAAACGTGGACGAAGAGTTGTCATATAGGTGTCGCTCTGTGATGGTAGTGAAAATAGACATGGCTTTGATTAGAACTCTAGAAACAAATAAAATGGTACATTCAAGAATGTTACAATCTGGATTACCAATCTAACAGATCCATCCGCGTCTGGGGAATGTGCTCAAACTCAAACATCGGACTCAGTAGCACCATACTTCTCCCTCCCTCCCTCCCTCCCTCTCTCTCTCTCTCTCTCTCTCTCTCTCTCTCTCTTTATAGCACCGTACAACACAAATATACTTAATATAAATGCAGATATTAGTCACGGGAGCTCTCTCAAGCTGGAAAAAAAACATTTGGACGTAAGCTATCAAGAATGAACAACTACAACCAGTCAGCTCCTAACAAGTTCCTATTACCATATTAAGAATTTGGCCACAAAGAACAAATTTCACTCAAAAGCAAATATATTCATTACAGAATCAGATACAGCTGTGTGTACAGTTATCCCACTTATAACCAATTTTCACAAGTGTCGGTATTCAGAGAAGGTCAAAGCTTAACCCCTGAATACCTTGATGTTCAGTTCACTAAACTTTCGATCCACACTATCGCCAGACGATTCTTATTCGTCTTTACTCCTTCATTCTAAGAACGTACTTTTCACTGTGACTCAGGCCACCACCAAACGATTACAGTCATGAGTATGTACCTATACAAGTCAAATGAAGTTATTGAAGGCTACACGAAAATAATCCCACCCGTTCTAAGCTTTTCCTAAGCTGAATACAACTGTCTGGTGGCAATATACTGTATATAGATAGACAGATATAGATAGATAGACAGACAGATACACACATACAAATGTCGTTTCAAGAATAATCATATTTTATAGCAATGCAGTGAAGGATGGATGAAGGGTGAGGTGGAGGGTTGGGGGAAGGAAGAAATGTGTGTGTGTGTGTGTGTGTGTGTGTGTGTGTGTGTGTGTGTGTGTGTGTGTGTGTGTGTGTGTGTGTGTGTGTGTGTGTGTGTGTGTGTGTGTGTGTGTGTGTGTGTGTGTGTGTGTGTGTGTGTGTGTGTGTGTGTGTGTGTGTGTGTGTGTGTGTGTGTGTGTGTGTGTGTGTGTGTGTGTGTGTGTGTGTGTGTGTGAGAGAGAGAGAAAGGGAAATGGCGTCGCAGTTGAGGGGTGTGTGGGACGTAGGCTATTTCCATCGGTTGAGGCAGCGGGCAAGTTTAGGAGCGGAAAAGAAAAAATCAAGAAGGAAGAACGAGAGACACAGGAAAGGGAGAAAGGAAGAGAATAAAATACACGGAAGGATAAGAGAGAGAAAAATAGGGAAAAAATTAGGGCGCGAGAAATGGTAAAGGAAAGGACAGAAGAAAAACACAGAGAGAGTGATAGGAGAAAAAGTAATGAGGAAAGTTGAGGAAGAGGGAGAGATATACGCTAGAAAGAGGAGGAACTGAGGAGGGAATGAAGGAGGGGGAAAGGAAGGTGGGGAAAGAGAGGGGAGTTGAAACACGGGAGAATGAATAGGATATTAAGAAGAAAATGGAGGATAAGTGGGAACACAGAGAGAAAATGGGAAGAGGAAGACGTATATGGAAGAAACTGAAACGAGAGAGAGAGAGAGAGAGA